>NC_088643.1:83041274-83065945 GCF_964019385.1 Sycon ciliatum
GCCTTGGGTCTGTGGGAGTCCGTGAAAGAACGCCCACTCGTTCCGTTGTGACAGATTCCAGGGCCACGTTGAGGGGCCCTACCCCACCACCCATGGCTGCTTCTGGACTTGTTTTAGGTTTGGGTCCCGCGCACGGACAGAATGGGCACGAAAATGTGAAAAAAATGTAAATGCATTTGTTTGGCTCCTGGGTGGCTCGCACACCGTAGCACTATGCCGGAAATTTGAGTTTTTCCGGCCTGGAAAGCCTGTCAGTGAGACGCAAGAACTTGTAAATCATGTCCTGAGGGCCAGCATAGTGGCAGGAGTGTGTGGTCAAAATTTCACTCAAATCCACTGAGAAACACCAAAGTTACGGTCAATTGAATGCCATATGAAATTTTTGGGTGATGTGCCCCCTTAAGGGGGCACATCACCCAAAAATTCGCTGAAAAATCGAATTTGTAAATTCATATTGAGTGCTACGTCAGTTGAAAGAGCATGAATAGCTGCAAATTCTCTGAAAACTGTGTCCCTATCTGACCAGCCGTTCAAGAGTTATGGCCGAAAATGTGCCCTTGCAAGGAAAGATTTTTTTGTTGCATGCTGTCATTTGTTGGCAGCACTGTATTTGAATGTGAGCAGACCGTGCGCAACTTGTCGTATTATGGAAACACGCGAAAGTGTGCAGAATTTTGCCCCAAGTCCAAAAAGTCCAAAAAATCACGTTAAAAAACCACGTATTGGGCTGCACGGCGGCGGGCGAAGCCCGCCGCCGTGCAGCAGGACTTTTGCCAGCACCCTCGTGACGTTGCAGATATGTGGCTTGATTATTGTAGTTGACGTTGATTTAGTGACTTTGGCAAGTTTGAGTCGTGTCAAGAAGTCAGGTAGGATTCAGTACTAGGCAGTAGTGAAACGTGAGTGGCAGTCTTTGCCGGTTTCTGAGGGCATCCTGGATTTGGTTTGCAGCGCTGTGGAAATGGCTTGCTGTGGAGGTCCCAGCACTGGATGTTGTATCAAAGGTACGACCTCGTAGCACGTGCCAAACCTAAAAAAATTCAAAAATTGCCTTGGGTCTGTGGGAGTCCGTGAAAGAACGCCCACTCGTTCCGTTGTGACAGATTCCAGGGCCACGTTGAGGGGCCCTACCCCACCACCCATGGCTGCTTCTGGACTTGTTTTAGGTTTGGGTCCCCGCGCACGGACAGAATGGGCACGAAAATGTGAAAAAAATGTAAATGCATTTGTTTGGCTCCTGGGTGGCTCGCACACCGTAGCACTATGCCGGAAATTTGAGTTTTTCCGGCCTGGAAAGCCTGTCAGTGAGACGCAAGAACTTGTAAATCATGTCCTGAGGGCCAGCATAGTGGCAGGAGTGTGTGGTCAAAAATTTCACTCAAATCCACTGAGAAACACCAAAGTTACGGTCAATTGAATGCCATATGAAATTTTTGGGTGATGTGCCCCCTTAAGGGGGCACATCACCCAAAAATTCGCTGAAAAATCGAATTTGTAAATTCATATTGAGTGCTACGTCAGTTGAAAGAGCATGAATAGCTGCAAATTCTCTGAAAACTGTGTCCCTATCTGACCAGCCGTTCAAGAGTTATGGCCGAAAATGTGCCCCTTGCAAGGAAAGATTTTTTTGTTGCATGCTGTCATTTGTGGCAGCACTGTATTTGAATGTGAGCAGACCGTGCGCAACTTGTCGTATTATGGAAACACGCGAAAGTGTGCAGAATTTTGCCCCAAGTCCAAAAAAGTCCAAAAAATCACGTTAAAAACCACGTATTGGGCTGCACGGCGGCGGGCGAAGCCCGCCGCCGTGCAGCAGGACTTTTGCCAGCACCCTCGTGACGTTGCAGATATGTGGCTTGATTATTGTAGTTGACGTTGATTTAGTGACTTTGGCAAGTTTGAGTCGTGTCAAGAAGTCAGGTAGGATTCAGTACTAGGCAGTAGTGAACGTGAGTGGCAGTCTTTGCCGGTTTCTGAGGGCATCCTGGATTTGGTTTGCAGCGCTGTGGAAATGGCTTGCTGTGGAGGTCCCAGCACTGGATGTTGTATCAAAGGTACGACCTCGTAGCACGTGCCAAACCTAAAAAAATTCAAAAATTGCCTTGGGTCTGTGGGAGTCCGTGAAAGAACGCCCACTCGTTCCGTTGTGACAGATTCCAGGGCCACGTTGAGGGGCCCTACCCCACCAACCCATGGCTGCTTCTGGACTTGTTTTAGGTTTGGGTCCCGCGCACGGACAGAATGGGCACGAAAATGTGAAAAAAATGTAAATGCATTTGTTTGGCTCCTGGGTGGCTCGCACACCGTAGCACTATGCCGGAAATTTGAGTTTTTCCGGCCTGGAAAGCCTGTCAGTGAGACGCAAGAACTTGTAAATCATGTCCTGAGGGCCAGCATAGTGGCAGGAGTGTGTGGTCAAAATTTCACTCAAATCCACTGAGAAACACCAAAGTTACGGTCAATTGAATGCCATATGAAATTTTTGGGTGATGTGCCCCCTTAAGGGGGCACATCACCCAAAAATTCGCTGAAAAATCGAATTTGTAAATTCATATTGAGTGCTACGTCAGTTGAAAGAGCATGAATAGCTGCAAATTCTCTGAAAACTGTGTCCCTATCTGACCAGCCGTTCAAGAGTTATGGCCGAAAATGTGCCCTTGCAAGGAAAGATTTTTTTGTTGCATGCTGTCATTTGTTGGCAGCACTGTATTTGAATGTGAGCAGACCGTGCGCAACTTGTCGTATTATGGAAACACGCGAAAGTGTGCAGAATTTTGCCCCAAGTCCAAAAAAGTCCAAAAAATCACGTTAAAAAACCACGTATTGGGCTGCACGGCGGCGGGCGAAGCCCGCCGCCGTGCAGCAGGACTTTTGCCAGCACCCTCGTGACGTTGCAGATATGTGGCTTGATTATTGTAGTTGACGTTGATTTAGTGACTTTGGCAAGTTTGAGTCGTGTCAAGAAGTCAGGTAGGATTCAGTACTAGGCAGTAGTGAAACGTGAGTGGCAGTCTTTGCCGGTTTCTGAGGGCATCCTGGATTTGGTTTGCAGCGCTGTGGAAATGGCTTGCTGTGGAGGTCCCAGCACTGGATGTTGTATCAAAGGTACGACCTCGTAGCACGTGCCAAACCTAAAAAAATTCAAAAATTGCCTTGGGTCTGTGGGAGTCCGTGAAAGAACGCCCACTCGTTCCGTTGTGACAGATTCCAGGGCCACGTTGAGGGGCCCTACCCCACCACCCATGGCTGCTTCTGGACTTGTTTTAGGTTTGGGTCCCGCGCACGGACAGAATGGGCACGAAAATGTGAAAAAAATGTAAATGCATTTGTTTGGCTCCTGGGTGGCTCGCACACCGTAGCACTATGCCGGAAATTTGAGTTTTTCCGGCCTGGAAAGCCTGTCAGTGAGACGCAAGAACTTGTAAATCATGTCCTGAGGGCCAGCATAGTGGCAGGAGTGTGTGGTCAAAATTTCACTCAAATCCACTGAGAAACACCAAAGTTACGGTCAATTGAATGCCATATGAAATTTTTGGGTGATGTGCCCCCTTAAGGGGGCACATCACCCAAAAATTCGCTGAAAAATCGAATTTGTAAATTCATATTGAGTGCTACGTCAGTTGAAAGAGCATGAATAGCTGCAAATTCTCTGAAAACTGTGTCCCTATCTGACCAGCCGTTCAAGAGTTATGGCCGAAAATGTGCCCTTGCAAGGAAAGATTTTTTTGTTGCATGCTGTCATTTGTTGGCAGCACTGTATTTGAATGTGAGCAGACCGTGCGCAACTTGTCGTATTATGGAAACACGCGAAAGTGTGCAGAATTTTGCCCCAAGTCCAAAAAAGTCCAAAAAATCACGTTAAAAAACCACGTATTGGGCTGCACGGCGGCGGGCGAAGCCCGCCGCCGTGCAGCAGGACTTTTGCCAGCACCCTCGTGACGTTGCAGATATGTGGCTTGATTATTGTAGTTGACGTTGATTTAGTGACTTTGGCAAGTTTGAGTCGTGTCAAGAAGTCAGGTAGGATTCAGTACTAGGCAGTAGTGAAACGTGAGTGGCAGTCTTTGCCGGTTTCTGAGGGCATCCTGGATTTGGTTTGCAGCGCTGTGGAAATGGCTTGCTGTGGAGGTCCCAGCACTGGATGTTGTATCAAAGGTACGACCTCGTAGCACGTGCCAAACCTAAAAAAATTCAAAAATTGCCTTGGGTCTGTGGGAGTCCGTGAAAGAACGCCCACTCGTTCCGTTGTGACAGATTCCAGGGCCACGTTGAGGGGCCCTACCCCACCACCCATGGCTGCTTCTGGACTTGTTTTAGGTTTGGGTCCCGCGCACGGACAGAATGGGCACGAAAATGTGAAAAAAATGTAAATGCATTTGTTTGGCTCCTGGGTGGCTCGCACACCGTAGCACTATGCCGGAAATTTGAGTTTTTCCGGCCTGGAAAGCCTGTCAGTGAGACGCAAGAACTTGTAAATCATGTCCTGAGGGCCAGCATAGTGGCAGGAGTGTGTGGTCAAAATTTCACTCAAATCCACTGAGAAACACCAAAGTTACGGTCAATTGAATGCCATATGAAATTTTTGGGTGATGTGCCCCCTTAAGGGGGCACATCACCCAAAAATTCGCTGAAAAATCGAATTTGTAAATTCATATTGAGTGCTACGTCAGTTGAAAGAGCATGAATAGCTGCAAATTCTCTGAAAACTGTGTCCCTATCTGACCAGCCGTTCAAGAGTTATGGCCGAAAATGTGCCCTTGCAAGGAAAGATTTTTTTGTTGCATGCTGTCATTTGTTGGCAGCACTGTATTTGAATGTGAGCAGACCGTGCGCAACTTGTCGTATTATGGAAACACGCGAAAGTGTGCAGAATTTTGCCCCAAGTCCAAAAAAGTCCAAAAAATCACGTTAAAAAACCACGTATTGGGCTGCACGGCGGCGGGCGAAGCCCGCCGCCGTGCAGCAGGACTTTTGCCAGCACCCTCGTGACGTTGCAGATATGTGGCTTGATTATTGTAGTTGACGTTGATTTAGTGACTTTGGCAAGTTTGAGTCGTGTCAAGAAGTCAGGTAGGATTCAGTACTAGGCAGTAGTGAAACGTGAGTGGCAGTCTTTGCCGGTTTCTGAGGGCATCCTGGATTTGGTTTGCAGCGCTGTGGAAATGGCTTGCTGTGGAGGTCCCAGCACTGGATGTTGTATCAAAGGTACGACCTCGTAGCACGTGCCAAACCTAAAAAAATTCAAAAATTGCCTTGGGTCTGTGGGAGTCCGTGAAAGAACGCCCACTCGTTCCGTTGTGACAGATTCCAGGGCCACGTTGAGGGGCCCTACCCCACCACCCATGGCTGCTTCTGGACTTGTTTTAGGTTTGGGTCCCGCGCACGGACAGAATGGGCACGAAAATGTGAAAAAAATGTAAATGCATTTGTTTGGCTCCTGGGTGGCTCGCACACCGTAGCACTATGCCGGAAATTTGAGTTTTTCCGGCCTGGAAAGCCTGTCAGTGAGACGCAAGAACTTGTAAATCATGTCCTGAGGGCCAGCATAGTGGCAGGAGTGTGTGGTCAAAATTTCACTCAAATCCACTGAGAAACACCAAAGTTACGGTCAATTGAATGCCATATGAAATTTTTGGGTGATGTGCCCCCTTAAGGGGGCACATCACCCAAAAATTCGCTGAAAAATCGAATTTGTAAATTCATATTGAGTGCTACGTCAGTTGAAAGAGCATGAATAGCTGCAAATTCTCTGAAAACTGTGTCCCTATCTGACCAGCCGTTCAAGAGTTATGGCCGAAAATGTGCCCTTGCAAGGAAAGATTTTTTTGTTGCATGCTGTCATTTGTTGGCAGCACTGTATTTGAATGTGAGCAGACCGTGCGCAACTTGTCGTATTATGGAAACACGCGAAAGTGTGCAGAATTTTGCCCCAAGTCCAAAAAAGTCCAAAAAATCACGTTAAAAAACCACGTATTGGGCTGCACGGCGGCGGGCGAAGCCCGCCGCCGTGCAGCAGGACTTTTGCCAGCACCCTCGTGACGTTGCAGATATGTGGCTTGATTATTGTAGTTGACGTTGATTTAGTGACTTTGGCAAGTTTGAGTCGTGTCAAGAAGTCAGGTAGGATTCAGTACTAGGCAGTAGTGAAACGTGAGTGGCAGTCTTTGCCGGTTTCTGAGGGCATCCTGGATTTGGTTTGCAGCGCTGTGGAAATGGCTTGCTGTGGAGGTCCCAGCACTGGATGTTGTATCAAAGGTACGACCTCGTAGCACGTGCCAAACCTAAAAAAATTCAAAAATTGCCTTGGGTCTGTGGGAGTCCGTGAAAGAACGCCCACTCGTTCCGTTGTGACAGATTCCAGGGCCACGTTGAGGGGCCCTACCCCACCACCCATGGCTGCTTCTGGACTTGTTTTAGGTTTGGGTCCCGCGCACGGACAGAATGGGCACGAAAATGTGAAAAAAATGTAAATGCATTTGTTTGGCTCCTGGGTGGCTCGCACACCGTAGCACTATGCCGGAAATTTGAGTTTTTCCGGCCTGGAAAGCCTGTCAGTGAGACGCAAGAACTTGTAAATCATGTCCTGAGGGCCAGCATAGTGGCAGGAGTGTGTGGTCAAAATTTCACTCAAATCCACTGAGAAACACCAAAGTTACGGTCAATTGAATGCCATATGAAATTTTTGGGTGATGTGCCCCCTTAAGGGGGCACATCACCCAAAAATTCGCTGAAAATCGAATTTGTAAATTCATATTGAGTGCTACGTCAGTTGAAAGAGCATGAATAGCTGCAAATTCTCTGAAAACTGTGTCCCTATCTGACCAGCCGTTCAAGAGTTATGGCCGAAAATGTGCCCTTGCAAGGAAAGATTTTTTTGTTGCATGCTGTCATTTGTTGGCAGCACTGTATTTGAATGTGAGCAGACCGTGCGCAACTTGTCGTATTATGGAAACACGCGAAAGTGTGCAGAATTTTGCCCCAAGTCCAAAAAAGTCCAAAAAATCACGTTAAAAAACCACGTATTGGGCTGCACGGCGGCGGGCGAAGCCCGCCGCCGTGCAGCAGGACTTTTGCCAGCACCCTCGTGACGTTGCAGATATGTGGCTTGATTATTGTAGTTGACGTTGATTTAGTGACTTTGGCAAGTTTGAGTCGTGTCAAGAAGTCAGGTAGGATTCAGTACTAGGCAGTAGTGAAACGTGAGTGGCAGTCTTTGCCGGTTTCTGAGGGCATCCTGGATTTGGTTTGCAGCGCTGTGGAAATGGCTTGCTGTGGAGGTCCCAGCACTGGATGTTGTATCAAAGGTACGACCTCGTAGCACGTGCCAAACCTAAAAAAATTCAAAAATTGCCTTGGGTCTGTGGGAGTCCGTGAAAGAACGCCCACTCGTTCCGTTGTGACAGATTCCAGGGCCACGTTGAGGGGCCCTACCCCACCACCCATGGCTGCTTCTGGACTTGTTTTAGGTTTGGGTCCCGCGCACGGACAGAATGGGCACGAAAATGTGAAAAAAATGTAAATGCATTTGTTTGGCTCCTGGGTGGCTCGCACACCGTAGCACTATGCCGGAAATTTGAGTTTTTCCGGCCTGGAAAGCCTGTCAGTGAGACGCAAGAACTTGTAAATCATGTCCTGAGGGCCAGCATAGTGGCAGGAGTGTGTGGTCAAAATTTCACTCAAATCCACTGAGAAACACCAAAGTTACGGTCAATTGAATGCCATATGAAATTTTTGGGTGATGTGCCCCCTTAAGGGGGCACATCACCCAAAAATTCGCTGAAAAATCGAATTTGTAAATTCATATTGAGTGCTACGTCAGTTGAAAGAGCATGAATAGCTGCAAATTCTCTGAAAACTGTGTCCCTATCTGACCAGCCGTTCAAGAGTTATGGCCGAAAATGTGCCCTTGCAAGGAAAGATTTTTTTGTTGCATGCTGTCATTTGTTGGCAGCACTGTATTTGAATGTGAGCAGACCGTGCGCAACTTGTCGTATTATGGAAACACGCGAAAGTGTGCAGAATTTTGCCCCAAGTCCAAAAAAGTCCAAAAAATCACGTTAAAAAACCACGTATTGGGCTGCACGGCGGCGGGCGAAGCCCGCCGCCGTGCAGCAGGACTTTTGCCAGCACCCTCGTGACGTTGCAGATATGTGGCTTGATTATTGTAGTTGACGTTGATTTAGTGACTTTGGCAAGTTTGAGTCGTGTCAAGAAGTCAGGTAGGATTCAGTACTAGGCAGTAGTGAAACGTGAGTGGCAGTCTTTGCCGGTTTCTGAGGGCATCCTGGATTTGGTTTGCAGCGCTGTGGAAATGGCTTGCTGTGGAGGTCCCAGCACTGGATGTTGTATCAAAGGTACGACCTCGTAGCACGTGCCAAACCTAAAAAAATTCAAAAATTGCCTTGGGTCTGTGGGAGTCCGTGAAAGAACGCCCACTCGTTCCGTTGTGACAGATTCCAGGGCCACGTTGAGGGGCCCTACCCCACCACCCATGGCTGCTTCTGGACTTGTTTTAGGTTTGGGTCCCGCGCACGGACAGAATGGGCACGAAAATGTGAAAAAAATGTAAATGCATTTGTTTGGCTCCTGGGTGGCTCGCACACCGTAGCACTATGCCGGAAATTTGAGTTTTTCCGGCCTGGAAAGCCTGTCAGTGAGACGCAAGAACTTGTAAATCATGTCCTGAGGGCCAGCATAGTGGCAGGAGTGTGTGGTCAAAATTTCACTCAAATCCACTGAGAAACACCAAAGTTACGGTCAATTGAATGCCATATGAAATTTTTGGGTGATGTGCCCCCTTAAGGGGGCACATCACCCAAAAATTCGCTGAAAAATCGAATTTGTAAATTCATATTGAGTGCTACGTCAGTTGAAAGAGCATGAATAGCTGCAAATTCTCTGAAAACTGTGTCCCTATCTGACCAGCCGTTCAAGAGTTATGGCCGAAAATGTGCCCTTGCAAGGAAAGATTTTTTTGTTGCATGCTGTCATTTGTTGGCAGCACTGTATTTGAATGTGAGCAGACCGTGCGCAACTTGTCGTATTATGGAAACACGCGAAAGTGTGCAGAATTTTGCCCCAAGTCCAAAAAAGTCCAAAAAATCACGTTAAAAAACCACGTATTGGGCTGCACGGCGGCGGGCGAAGCCCGCCGCCGTGCAGCAGGACTTTTGCCAGCACCCTCGTGACGTTGCAGATATGTGGCTTGATTATTGTAGTTGACGTTGATTTAGTGACTTTGGCAAGTTTGAGTCGTGTCAAGAAGTCAGGTAGGATTCAGTACTAGGCAGTAGTGAAACGTGAGTGGCAGTCTTTGCCGGTTTCTGAGGGCATCCTGGATTTGGTTTGCAGCGCTGTGGAAATGGCTTGCTGTGGAGGTCCCAGCACTGGATGTTGTATCAAAGGTACGACCTCGTAGCACGTGCCAAACCTAAAAAAATTCAAAAATTGCCTTGGGTCTGTGGGAGTCCGTGAAAGAACGCCCACTCGTTCCGTTGTGACAGATTCCAGGGCCACGTTGAGGGGCCCTACCCCACCACCCATGGCTGCTTCTGGACTTGTTTTAGGTTTGGGTCCCGCGCACGGACAGAATGGGCACGAAAATGTGAAAAAAATGTAAATGCATTTGTTTGGCTCCTGGGTGGCTCGCACACCGTAGCACTATGCCGGAAATTTGAGTTTTTCCGGCCTGGAAAGCCTGTCAGTGAGACGCAAGAACTTGTAAATCATGTCCTGAGGGCCAGCATAGTGGCAGGAGTGTGTGGTCAAAATTTCACTCAAATCCACTGAGAAACACCAAAGTTACGGTCAATTGAATGCCATATGAAATTTTTGGGTGATGTGCCCCCTTAAGGGGGCACATCACCCAAAAATTCGCTGAAAAATCGAATTTGTAAATTCATATTGAGTGCTACGTCAGTTGAAAGAGCATGAATAGCTGCAAATTCTCTGAAAACTGTGTCCCTATCTGACCAGCCGTTCAAGAGTTATGGCCGAAAATGTGCCCTTGCAAGGAAAGATTTTTTTGTTGCATGCTGTCATTTGTTGGCAGCACTGTATTTGAATGTGAGCAGACCGTGCGCAACTTGTCGTATTATGGAAACACGCGAAAGTGTGCAGAATTTTGCCCCAAGTCCAAAAAAGTCCAAAAAATCACGTTAAAAAACCACGTATTGGGCTGCACGGCGGCGGGCGAAGCCCGCCGCCGTGCAGCAGGACTTTTGCCAGCACCCTCGTGACGTTGCAGATATGTGGCTTGATTATTGTAGTTGACGTTGATTTAGTGACTTTGGCAAGTTTGAGTCGTGTCAAGAAGTCAGGTAGGATTCAGTACTAGGCAGTAGTGAAACGTGAGTGGCAGTCTTTGCCGGTTTCTGAGGGCATCCTGGATTTGGTTTGCAGCGCTGTGGAAATGGCTTGCTGTGGAGGTCCCAGCACTGGATGTTGTATCAAAGGTACGACCTCGTAGCACGTGCCAAACCTAAAAAAATTCAAAAATTGCCTTGGGTCTGTGGGAGTCCGTGAAAGAACGCCCACTCGTTCCGTTGTGACAGATTCCAGGGCCACGTTGAGGGGCCCTACCCCACCACCCATGGCTGCTTCTGGACTTGTTTTAGGTTTGGGTCCCGCGCACGGACAGAATGGGCACGAAAATGTGAAAAAAATGTAAATGCATTTGTTTGGCTCCTGGGTGGCTCGCACACCGTAGCACTATGCCGGAAATTTGAGTTTTTCCGGCCTGGAAAGCCTGTCAGTGAGACGCAAGAACTTGTAAATCATGTCCTGAGGGCCAGCATAGTGGCAGGAGTGTGTGGTCAAAATTTCACTCAAATCCACTGAGAAACACCAAAGTTACGGTCAATTGAATGCCATATGAAATTTTTGGGTGATGTGCCCCCTTAAGGGGGCACATCACCCAAAAATTCGCTGAAAAATCGAATTTGTAAATTCATATTGAGTGCTACGTCAGTTGAAAGAGCATGAATAGCTGCAAATTCTCTGAAAACTGTGTCCCTATCTGACCAGCCGTTCAAGAGTTATGGCCGAAAATGTGCCCTTGCAAGGAAAGATTTTTTTGTTGCATGCTGTCATTTGTTGGCAGCACTGTATTTGAATGTGAGCAGACCGTGCGCAACTTGTCGTATTATGGAAACACGCGAAAGTGTGCAGAATTTTGCCCCAAGTCCAAAAAAGTCCAAAAAATCACGTTAAAAAACCACGTATTGGGCTGCACGGCGGCGGGCGAAGCCCGCCGCCGTGCAGCAGGACTTTTGCCAGCACCCTCGTGACGTTGCAGATATGTGGCTTGATTATTGTAGTTGACGTTGATTTAGTGACTTTGGCAAGTTTGAGTCGTGTCAAGAAGTCAGGTAGGATTCAGTACTAGGCAGTAGTGAAACGTGAGTGGCAGTCTTTGCCGGTTTCTGAGGGCATCCTGGATTTGGTTTGCAGCGCTGTGGAAATGGCTTGCTGTGGAGGTCCCAGCACTGGATGTTGTATCAAAGGTACGACCTCGTAGCACGTGCCAAACCTAAAAAAATTCAAAAATTGCCTTGGGTCTGTGGGAGTCCGTGAAAGAACGCCCACTCGTTCCGTTGTGACAGATTCCAGGGCCACGTTGAGGGGCCCTACCCCACCACCCATGGCTGCTTCTGGACTTGTTTTAGGTTTGGGTCCCGCGCACGGACAGAATGGGCACGAAAATGTGAAAAAAATGTAAATGCATTTGTTTGGCTCCTGGGTGGCTCGCACACCGTAGCACTATGCCGGAAATTTGAGTTTTTCCGGCCTGGAAAGCCTGTCAGTGAGACGCAAGAACTTGTAAATCATGTCCTGAGGGCCAGCATAGTGGCAGGAGTGTGTGGTCAAAATTTCACTCAAATCCACTGAGAAACACCAAAGTTACGGTCAATTGAATGCCATATGAAATTTTTGGGTGATGTGCCCCCTTAAGGGGGCACATCACCCAAAAATTCGCTGAAAAATCGAATTTGTAAATTCATATTGAGTGCTACGTCAGTTGAAAGAGCATGAATAGCTGCAAATTCTCTGAAAACTGTGTCCCTATCTGACCAGCCGTTCAAGAGTTATGGCCGAAAATGTGCCCTTGCAAGGAAAGATTTTTTTGTTGCATGCTGTCATTTGTTGGCAGCACTGTATTTGAATGTGAGCAGACCGTGCGCAACTTGTCGTATTATGGAAACACGCGAAAGTGTGCAGAATTTTGCCCCAAGTCCAAAAAAGTCCAAAAAATCACGTTAAAAAACCACGTATTGGGCTGCACGGCGGCGGGCGAAGCCCGCCGCCGTGCAGCAGGACTTTTGCCAGCACCCTCGTGACGTTGCAGATATGTGGCTTGATTATTGTAGTTGACGTTGATTTAGTGACTTTGGCAAGTTTGAGTCGTGTCAAGAAGTCAGGTAGGATTCAGTACTAGGCAGTAGTGAAACGTGAGTGGCAGTCTTTGCCGGTTTCTGAGGGCATCCTGGATTTGGTTTGCAGCGCTGTGGAAATGGCTTGCTGTGGAGGTCCCAGCACTGGATGTTGTATCAAAGGTACGACCTCGTAGCACGTGCCAAACCTAAAAAAATTCAAAAATTGCCTTGGGTCTGTGGGAGTCCGTGAAAGAACGCCCACTCGTTCCGTTGTGACAGATTCCAGGGCCACGTTGAGGGGCCCTACCCCACCACCCATGGCTGCTTCTGGACTTGTTTTAGGTTTGGGTCCCGCGCACGGACAGAATGGGCACGAAAATGTGAAAAAAATGTAAATGCATTTGTTTGGCTCCTGGGTGGCTCGCACACCGTAGCACTATGCCGGAAATTTGAGTTTTTCCGGCCTGGAAAGCCTGTCAGTGAGACGCAAGAACTTGTAAATCATGTCCTGAGGGCCAGCATAGTGGCAGGAGTGTGTGGTCAAAATTTCACTCAAATCCACTGAGAAACACCAAAGTTACGGTCAATTGAATGCCATATGAAATTTTTGGGTGATGTGCCCCCTTAAGGGGGCACATCACCCAAAAATTCGCTGAAAAATCGAATTTGTAAATTCATATTGAGTGCTACGTCAGTTGAAAGAGCATGAATAGCTGCAAATTCTCTGAAAACTGTGTCCCTATCTGACCAGCCGTTCAAGAGTTATGGCCGAAAATGTGCCCTTGCAAGGAAAGATTTTTTTGTTGCATGCTGTCATTTGTTGGCAGCACTGTATTTGAATGTGAGCAGACCGTGCGCAACTTGTCGTATTATGGAAACACGCGAAAGTGTGCAGAATTTTGCCCCAAGTCCAAAAAAGTCCAAAAAATCACGTTAAAAAACCACGTATTGGGCTGCACGGCGGCGGGCGAAGCCCGCCGCCGTGCAGCAGGACTTTTGCCAGCACCCTCGTGACGTTGCAGATATGTGGCTTGATTATTGTAGTTGACGTTGATTTAGTGACTTTGGCAAGTTTGAGTCGTGTCAAGAAGTCAGGTAGGATTCAGTACTAGGCAGTAGTGAAACGTGAGTGGCAGTCTTTGCCGGTTTCTGAGGGCATCCTGGATTTGGTTTGCAGCGCTGTGGAAATGGCTTGCTGTGGAGGTCCCAGCACTGGATGTTGTATCAAAGGTACGACCTCGTAGCACGTGCCAAACCTAAAAAAATTCAAAAATTGCCTTGGGTCTGTGGGAGTCCGTGAAAGAACGCCCACTCGTTCCGTTGTGACAGATTCCAGGGCCACGTTGAGGGGCCCTACCCCACCACCCATGGCTGCTTCTGGACTTGTTTTAGGTTTGGGTCCCGCGCACGGACAGAATGGGCACGAAAATGTGAAAAAAATGTAAATGCATTTGTTTGGCTCCTGGGTGGCTCGCACACCGTAGCACTATGCCGGAAATTTGAGTTTTTCCGGCCTGGAAAGCCTGTCAGTGAGACGCAAGAACTTGTAAATCATGTCCTGAGGGCCAGCATAGTGGCAGGAGTGTGTGGTCAAAATTTCACTCAAATCCACTGAGAAACACCAAAGTTACGGTCAATTGAATGCCATATGAAATTTTTGGGTGATGTGCCCCCTTAAGGGGGCACATCACCCAAAAATTCGCTGAAAAATCGAATTTGTAAATTCATATTGAGTGCTACGTCAGTTGAAAGAGCATGAATAGCTGCAAATTCTCTGAAAACTGTGTCCCTATCTGACCAGCCGTTCAAGAGTTATGGCCGAAAATGTGCCCTTGCAAGGAAAGATTTTTTTGTTGCATGCTGTCATTTGTTGGCAGCACTGTATTTGAATGTGAGCAGACCGTGCGCAACTTGTCGTATTATGGAAACACGCGAAAGTGTGCAGAATTTTGCCCCAAGTCCAAAAAAGTCCAAAAAATCACGTTAAAAAACCACGTATTGGGCTGCACGGCGGCGGGCGAAGCCCGCCGCCGTGCAGCAGGACTTTTGCCAGCACCCTCGTGACGTTGCAGATATGTGGCTTGATTATTGTAGTTGACGTTGATTTAGTGACTTTGGCAAGTTTGAGTCGTGTCAAGAAGTCAGGTAGGATTCAGTACTAGGCAGTAGTGAAACGTGAGTGGCAGTCTTTGCCGGTTTCTGAGGGCATCCTGGATTTGGTTTGCAGCGCTGTGGAAATGGCTTGCTGTGGAGGTCCCAGCACTGGATGTTGTATCAAAGGTACGACCTCGTAGCACGTGCCAAACCTAAAAAAATTCAAAAATTGCCTTGGGTCTGTGGGAGTCCGTGAAAGAACGCCCACTCGTTCCGTTGTGACAGATTCCAGGGCCACGTTGAGGGGCCCTACCCCACCACCCATGGCTGCTTCTGGACTTGTTTTAGGTTTGGGTCCCGCGCACGGACAGAATGGGCACGAAAATGTGAAAAAAATGTAAATGCATTTGTTTGGCTCCTGAGTGGCTCGCACACCGTAGCACTATGCCGGAAATTTGAGTTTTTCCGGCCTGGAAAGCCTGTCAGTGAGACGCAAGAACTTGTAAATCATGTCCTGAGGGCCAGCATAGTGGCAGGAGTGTGTGGTCAAAATTTCACTCAAATCCACTGAGAAACACCAAAGTTACGGTCAATTGAATGCCATATGAAATTTTTGGGTGATGTGCCCCCTTAAGGGGGCACATCACCCAAAAATTCGCTGAAAAATCGAATTTGTAAATTCATATTGAGTGCTACGTCAGTTGAAAGAGCATGAATAGCTGCAAATTCTCTGAAAACTGTGTCCCTATCTGACCAGCCGTTCAAGAGTTATGGCCGAAAATGTGCCCTTGCAAGGAAAGATTTTTTTGTTGCATGCTGTCATTTGTTGGCAGCACTGTATTTGAATGTGAGCAGACCGTGCGCAACTTGTCGTATTATGGAAACACGCGAAAGTGTGCAGAATTTTGCCCCAAGTCCAAAAAAGTCCAAAAAATCACGTTAAAAAACCACGTATTGGGCTGCACGGCGGCGGGCGAAGCCCGCCGCCGTGCAGCAGGACTTTTGCCAGCACCCTCGTGACGTTGCAGATATGTGGCTTGATTATTGTAGTTGACGTTGATTTAGTGACTTTGGCAAGTTTGAGTCGTGTCAAGAAGTCAGGTAGGATTCAGTACTAGGCAGTAGTGAAACGTGAGTGGCAGTCTTTGCCGGTTTCTGAGGGCATCCTGGATTTGGTTTGCAGCGCTGTGGAAATGGCTTGCTGTGGAGGTCCCAGCACTGGATGTTGTATCAAAGGTACGACCTCGTAGCACGTGCCAAACCTAAAAAAATTCAAAAATTGCCTTGGGTCTGTGGGAGTCCGTGAAAGAACGCCCACTCGTTCCGTTGTGACAGATTCCAGGGCCACGTTGAGGGGCCCTACCCCACCACCCATGGCTGCTTCTGGACTTGTTTTAGGTTTGGGTCCCGCGCACGGACAGAATGGGCACGAAAATGTGAAAAAAATGTAAATGCATTTGTTTGGCTCCTGGGTGGCTCGCACACCGTAGCACTATGCCGGAAATTTGAGTTTTTCCGGCCTGGAAAGCCTGTCAGTGAGACGCAAGAACTTGTAAATCATGTCCTGAGGGCCAGCATAGTGGCAGGAGTGTGTGGTCAAAATTTCACTCAAATCCACTGAGAAACACCAAAGTTACGGTCAATTGAATGCCATATGAAATTTTTGGGTGATGTGCCCCCTTAAGGGGGCACATCACCCAAAAATTCGCTGAAAAATCGAATTTGTAAATTCATATTGAGTGCTACGTCAGTTGAAAGAGCATGAATAGCTGCAAATTCTCTGAAAACTGTGTCCCTATCTGACCAGCCGTTCAAGAGTTATGGCCGAAAATGTGCCCTTGCAAGGAAAGATTTTTTTGTTGCATGCTGTCATTTGTTGGCAGCACTGTATTTGAATGTGAGCAGACCGTGCGCAACTTGTCGTATTATGGAAACACGCGAAAGTGTGCAGAATTTTGCCCCAAGTCCAAAAAAGTCCAAAAAATCACGTTAAAAAACCACGTATTGGGCTGCACGGCGGCGGGCGAAGCCCGCCGCCGTGCAGCAGGACTTTTGCCAGCACCCTCGTGACGTTGCAGATATGTGGCTTGATTATTGTAGTTGACGTTGATTTAGTGACTTTGGCAAGTTTGAGTCGTGTCAAGAAGTCAGGTAGGATTCAGTACTAGGCAGTAGTGAAACGTGAGTGGCAGTCTTTGCCGGTTTCTGAGGGCATCCTGGATTTGGTTTGCAGCGCTGTGGAAATGGCTTGCTGTGGAGGTCCCAGCACTGGATGTTGTATCAAAGGTACGACCTCGTAGCACGTGCCAAACCTAAAAAAATTCAAAAATTGCCTTGGGTCTGTGGGAGTCCGTGAAAGAACGCCCACTCGTTCCGTTGTGACAGATTCCAGGGCCACGTTGAGGGGCCCTACCCCACCACCCATGGCTGCTTCTGGACTTGTTTTAGGTTTGGGTCCCGCGCACGGACAGAATGGGCACGAAAATGTGAAAAAATGTAAATGCATTTGTTTGGCTCCTGGGTGGCTCGCACACCGTAGCACTATGCCGGAAATTTGAGTTTTTCCGGCCTGGAAAGCCTGTCAGTGAGACGCAAGAACTTGTAAATCATGTCCTGAGGGCCAGCATAGTGGCAGGAGTGTGTGGTCAAAATTTCACTCAAATCCACTGAGAAACACCAAAGTTACGGTCAATTGAATGCCATATGAAATTTTTGGGTGATGTGCCCCCTTAAGGGGGCACATCACCCAAAAATTCGCTGAAAAATCGAATTTGTAAATTCATATTGAGTGCTACGTCAGTTGAAAGAGCATGAATAGCTGCAAATTCTCTGAAAACTGTGTCCCTATCTGACCAGCCGTTCAAGAGTTATGGCCGAAAATGTGCCCTTGCAAGGAAAGATTTTTTTGTTGCATGCTGTCATTTGTTGGCAGCACTGTATTTGAATGTGAGCAGACCGTGCGCAACTTGTCGTATTATGGAAACACGCGAAAGTGTGCAGAATTTTGCCCCAAGTCCAAAAAAGTCCAAAAAATCACGTTAAAAAACCACGTATTGGGCTGCACGGCGGCGGGCGAAGCCCGCCGCCGTGCAGCAGGACTTTTGCCAGCACCCTCGTGACGTTGCAGATATGTGGCTTGATTATTGTAGTTGACGTTGATTTAGTGACTTTGGCAAGTTTGAGTCGTGTCAAGAAGTCAGGTAGGATTCAGTACTAGGCAGTAGTGAAACGTGAGTGGCAGTCTTTGCCGGTTTCTGAGGGCATCCTGGATTTGGTTTGCAGCGCTGTGGAAATGGCTTGCTGTGGAGGTCCCAGCACTGGATGTTGTATCAAAGGTACGACCTCGTAGCACGTGCCAAACCTAAAAAAATTCAAAAATTGCCTTGGGTCTGTGGGAGTCCGTGAAAGAACGCCCACTCGTTCCGTTGTGACAGATTCCAGGGCCACGTTGAGGGGCCCTACCCCACCACCCATGGCTGCTTCTGGACTTGTTTTAGGTTTGGGTCCCGCGCACGGACAGAATGGGCACGAAAATGTGAAAAAAATGTAAATGCATTTGTTTGGCTCCTGGGTGGCTCGCACACCGTAGCACTATGCCGGAAATTTGAGTTTTTCCGGCCTGGAAAGCCTGTCAGTGAGACGCAAGAACTTGTAAATCATGTCCTGAGGGCCAGCATAGTGGCAGGAGTGTGTGGTCAAAATTTCACTCAAATCCACTGAGAAACACCAAAGTTACGGTCAATTGAATGCCATATGAAATTTTTGGGTGATGTGCCCCCTTAAGGGGGCACATCACCCAAAAATTCGCTGAAAAATCGAATTTGTAAATTCATATTGAGTGCTACGTCAGTTGAAAGAGCATGAATAGCTGCAAATTCTCTGAAAACTGTGTCCCTATCTGACCAGCCGTTCAAGAGTTATGGCCGAAAATGTGCCCTTGCAAGGAAAGATTTTTTTGTTGCATGCTGTCATTTGTTGGCAGCACTGTATTTGAATGTGAGCAGACCGTGCGCAACTTGTCGTATTATGGAAACACGCGAAAGTGTGCAGAATTTTGCCCCAAGTCCAAAAAAGTCCAAAAAATCACGTTAAAAAACCACGTATTGGGCTGCACGGCGGCGGGCGAAGCCCGCCGCCGTGCAGCAGGACTTTTGCCAGCACCCTCGTGACGTTGCAGATATGTGGCTTGATTATTGTAGTTGACGTTGATTTAGTGACTTTGGCAAGTTTGAGTCGTGTCAAGAAGTCAGGTAGGATTCAGTACTAGGCAGTAGTGAAACGTGAGTGGCAGTCTTTGCCGGTTTCTGAGGGCATCCTGGATTTGGTTTGCAGCGCTGTGGAAATGGCTTGCTGTGGAGGTCCCAGCACTGGATGTTGTATCAAAGGTACGACCTCGTAGCACGTGCCAAACCTAAAAAAATTCAAAAATTGCCTTGGGTCTGTGGGAGTCCGTGAAAGAACGCCCACTCGTTCCGTTGTGACAGATTCCAGGGCCACGTTGAGGGGCCCTACCCCACCACCCATGGCTGCTTCTGGACTTGTTTTAGGTTTGGGTCCCGCGCACGGACAGAATGGGCACGAAAATGTGAAAAAAATGTAAATGCATTTGTTTGGCTCCTGGGTGGCTCGCACACCGTAGCACTATGCCGGAAATTTGAGTTTTTCCGGCCTGGAAAGCCTGTCAGTGAGACGCAAGAACTTGTAAATCATGTCCTGAGGGCCAGCATAGTGGCAGGAGTGTGTGGTCAAAATTTCACTCAAATCCACTGAGAAACACCAAAGTTACGGTCAATTGAATGCCATATGAAATTTTTGGGTGATGTGCCCCCTTAAGGGGGCACATCACCCAAAAATTCGCTGAAAAATCGAATTTGTAAATTCATATTGAGTGCTACGTCAGTTGAAAGAGCATGAATAGCTGCAAATTCTCTGAAAACTGTGTCCCTATCTGACCAGCCGTTCAAGAGTTATGGCCGAAAATGTGCCCTTGCAAGGAAAGATTTTTTTGTTGCATGCTGTCATTTGTTGGCAGCACTGTATTTGAATGTGAGCAGACCGTGCGCAACTTGTCGTATTATGGAAACACGCGAAAGTGTGCAGAATTTTGCCCCAAGTCCAAAAAAGTCCAAAAAATCACGTTAAAAAACCACGTATTGGGCTGCACGGCGGCGGGCGAAGCCCGCCGCCGTGCAGCAGGACTTTTGCCAGCACCCTCGTGACGTTGCAGATATGTGGCTTGATTATTGTAGTTGACGTTGATTTAGTGACTTTGGCAAGTTTGAGTCGTGTCAAGAAGTCAGGTAGGATTCAGTACTAGGCAGTAGTGAAACGTGAGTGGCAGTCTTTGCCGGTTTCTGAGGGCATCCTGGATTTGGTTTGCAGCGCTGTGGAAATGGCTTGCTGTGGAGGTCCCAGCACTGGATGTTGTATCAAAGGTACGACCTCGTAGCACGTGCCAAACCTAAAAAAATTCAAAAATTGCCTTGGGTCTGTGGGAGTCCGTGAAAGAACGCCCACTCGTTCCGTTGTGACAGATTCCAGGGCCACGTTGAGGGGCCCTACCCCACCACCCATGGCTGCTTCTGGACTTGTTTTAGGTTTGGGTCCCGCGCACGGACAGAATGGGCACGAAAATGTGAAAAAAATGTAAATGCATTTGTTTGGCTCCTGGGTGGCTCGCACACCGTAGCACTATGCCGGAAATTTGAGTTTTTCCGGCCTGGAAAGCCTGTCAGTGAGACGCAAGAACTTGTAAATCATGTCCTGAGGGCCAGCATAGTGGCAGGAGTGTGTGGTCAAAATTTCACTCAAATCCACTGAGAAACACCAAAGTTACGGTCAATTGAATGCCATATGAAATTTTTGGGTGATGTGCCCCCTTAAAGGGGAAGTTAAGGCAAAAATTAAAATTTCACCAGTTGTAGTCTTCGGGGTGCTGAGTCGAATGGTCTTGGTCCGAGAAAGCTGAGACGCTCCCTTCCTACTTGAATCCCAATCGAACTCGCGCACTTCCACCGAAACTGGGTGACTGCGCCCTACTAGATGGGGATTTGTATGCAAAATGTCACTAAAAGCGCCATTTCGTTCTTATAAAAGCACGGATGACCGCGATTGGCCCCTATGTTGTAGTCTTTTGGACGCTGAGTCGACTGGTTTTGGTCCGAAAAGGCTGCGATGCAGCGTTCGCCCCTAATTCCCAATCGAACATGGTTGAACAAGCGGTCACGTGCTCCTGCGTACACCAGTCAGCTGGTCACCGTGCCTGCAGGGTACAACTTACAGCCTGTTTTAACCTTTTTTGGGTGCAGTCCTGTCACTCGAGTTGAACCTTGGTGTGAAAGTTGTCGCCTGCTGGCGTGGTGACCAGGTGATTTTGGCACCCAGGAGCACGTGACCGCTTCTTCAACCATGTTCGATTGGGAATAAAGGAGGAACGCTGCATCGCAGCCTTTTCGGACCAAAACCAGTCGACTCAGCGTCCAAAAGACTACAACATATGGGCCAATCGCGGTCATCTGTGCTTTTATAAGAACGAAATGGCGCTTTTAGTGACATTTTGCATACAAATCCCCATCTAGTAGGGCGCAGTCACCCAGTTTCGGTGGAAGTGCGCGAGTTCGATTGGGATTCAAGTAGGAAGGGAGCGTCTCAGCTTTCTCGGACCAAGACCATTCGACTCAGCACCCCGAAGACTACAACTGGTGAAATTTTAATTTTTGCCTTAACTTCCCCTTTAATTCGCCTCCCCGTGCGACGCTCCACAGCTGGCGTGCTGCCCAACCGTACCCTCCGGGAACCAGCTGAAGTCACGATTAGCCCGATCCCTGACTGAACTTCTCAACCGTTGCATTTTAAGCAGTACGCACTGGCCTCTTGAGTGGAAATCAGTGGTAAGTCATTCCCCTGTACTGTACAAGGGTAGGGGAATTCCCCTGTACTGTACAAGGCCTTAAGGGTAGGGGAGATGCCTCTGACCCGCTGAGTTACCCACCCATTTCCCTCCTTCATGGAGTCGGTGGTAAACTCTTTGAATCAATCATTAGTCGTCAGTTCTACTTGTTTCAACGGTAGAGGTCAATAGCTTACTATCTGCGGGCCAGTTTGGCTTTCGGCGCCACCGATCAATTTACTGTTGATCAGATCCTATGTATCACTACAACAGTTGCCGATGCATTTGATGTCAAATCACTGTGTGATGGGGTGTTGTTGTTGTTTTCTTTATTTGAATTCGCTAAAACCAAACGGACAGAACTGTCCAGTGACAAGGGAGCGAATGATGAGCGTCATAATCACTATGCATTAAAACATCTCAGGACAAAATGAGACAGACTATATTAAGGGAGGGTCTGCACAACACTTTTACATAAAGGGGAGTACGAGAACAAAGCCGGGCGCGGCAGAAGTCGAAGCAAGAAAGCAAAAAGAGAGAGAGAGAGAGAGAGAGAGAGAGAGAGAGAGATCCGAGAGCGAGAGAGAGACAGAGAGAGAGACAGAGAGACTAACATATGAAGGCTGAGCCTCTACAACAGGGCTTTACGTCTGAAAACAACCGCACGAATTAACAAGCAAGTTGTCAGAGAACAGGGAGAGAGACGGGCAGGCAGGCCAACAGGCAGGCATATAATGAAAATATGGCGATAGTGATCCGTCTGACCTCAAGGGTTCATGCTGTGTGGAACAGCAGCAGTGCGAAATTGGGCCGGGTGCGGTATGGCCCGCACCTCGCTGGGCAACGCATTCCAGAGCCTAGCTCCTTGGAACGCGAGACAACCCTTACCCAGCTCAGTGCGGGTTGGCGGTGGTCTTAGACCCATAGATAATTGCAGCCGAGTAGGAGCGCCACTGGTTGGTAGCAACAGCACTTGCAGTGTGGGGCTAGCACGGGAGTAGCGGCAGCGCCAAACCAGGAAGATGAGCTTCTGGATGAAGATCTCCCGGACACGGTAGGCGCCGAGTTGGACTAGCAGGTTTCTGGCAGAGGTGCGCGGCGAGCATCCGTACACAGCTCGAGCCGCACGATTCTGCAGAACTTGGAGGCGGTCCAGGTGCTTACCCGCCAGCGATGCTGAGAAGGCATTGGAGCCATATGAGAAATCAGGCATTATCACAGACTTGAAGTACTGGATGCGGCTTTGCATGCTGAGGCAGCGGCGCATCCGCCACAGCACACCGACTTTCTTGTTGAGGCGGGCAACGCACCTATCCATCTGGGTGTTCCAAGACATGGCGCTGTCAATGTGAACTCCGAGGTAGCGAGCAGAAGAGACAGATGGCAGCTTAGTCGCATGACACCATACGTCCAGTTCAGTTTGCGCTTCTAGCTTCCCAGCCGGTACTACCAATGCCTGACTTTTTGATGCATTAAGGATCAAACCTCGCTGCTTCAGCCAGTCAGCAATGCATGTCACTGCTCTGGAGAGAGTGGCGGTCAGTTCCTGTTGTGTTGGGCGACTGCAGGTCAGTGCGATGTCATCTGCGAACTGGATGGACTCAGCTTGCTGGGCAACAGATGGTATGTCCCGGGTGTAAAGGCTGAACAGCAGTGGACCTAATACCGACCCCTGTGGTACTCCACAGGAGCAGGCTGCCACTGTGCTAAGCTGGGATCCCAGCTGGACAATCTGGCAGCGATCAGACAAGTATGACATGAGTCACTGGAGCGCTGTTCCAGTGACGCCCACACAGAAGAGATCTTCGACTAGTTGCTGGTGGCGAACCTTGTCGAACGCCTTCGACATATCCAGGAGGACCACACCCGTGAACATGCGGCGGTCTCTTGAAGCGAGGATCCTGTTGACCATCAACACAAGGGCATCCTCCGTGGAATGTCCTGTCCGGAATGCAAACTGTGTGCTGGGCAGAGAACCAGCCATATCCAGAAAGGTGACAAGTGCCTTCTGCACCACCTTCTCTAGCAGCTTCGAGAGAATTGGGAGCAGGGACACAGGACGGAAATTGTTGGCGACAGATGGATCGCCAGCCTTGTGCAATGGGGTCACATACGCACGCTTAAAGCCAGCGGGTACAGTGCCGGAGGTCAGGGACGCATTGAAAAGTGCTGCAACTGATGGTGCTAGCAGGTCGGCACAGTACTTTAGAAGTAAGCCTGGGATGCCGTCGCTCCCGGTTGCTTTGCGCGGGTCGATGCGCTTCAAAAGCTGTTCAGCATCGCAGACACGCACATGTTGGAATGAGGTCAGGGCAGACCGAGGCTGTGGACCCTGAGGCATAGAGAGCACTGAAGGTCGAGCATCATCAGAGACTACCTTGCCAAACGTGGACGCAACATGTTCGATGTCGCATGTCGGCTGGATTGATTGTCTCTTGCGTCCAGTCACAGTATTTAAGACTGACCATAACTTGCGTTGGTTCTGGCAATTTTCTTGGCACTGACTTTGGAAGTACTGGTTGCGTTTGCACCTGTTTGTATTCGCAGCAACCGAGCGGGCACGTCTATATGCTGTGTGAGCTTCAGAGTTGGCTTTGTCAGCAAGCCACTTTCGATGCAGGCGACGCTTCAGCTGGTATATCTTGTATAGCTCTCTGTCAGACCATGGAGGATGGAGCTTGCCTGTCTTAATCTTGCATTGCTGCAATGGCGCATGCCTGTCGAGGACAGAAAGGAATCGTTGATGCCAGTGGTCCCACATGGCTTGCACATCAGAGTCTGGTGGGTACACATGAAGTTCAGCAGCAGCTAGGTCAAGTCGGAAGGCAACCAAGTCAATGTTATCTAAACGGCGACGCACACGCTGCTTGGGGATGTCTGGCCGGGCATGTTGGTTGGTTGGTTGGTATATTTTATTTTACTTCGCCAGAATGAACAGGCATTGCTGCCTTCTTGCCTGGACAAGTGGATTGTCCAAGCTCTCACAAAAAGACGAAGAAAGGAAAGAAATATTACATGAGAGTGTGAAGCATGCAATCTTATTAAATAAAAAATAAAATAAAAATTTCCATGAGAGTGTGACGCATGCATGATGAGAGAGGAAAGATAGATATAGATAGAGAGAGAAAGAGAGAGAGAGAGAGAGAGAGAGAGAGAGAGAGAGAGAGAGAGAGAGAGAGAGAGAGAGAGAGAGAGAGAGAGAGAGAGAGAGACTGCTTTATTGCCTGGACAAGTGAACTGTCCAAGCATGTCTTGCATTGAAGGTTGCTTCAACTCCAAAGTGGTCACTGAGTGTAAGCGGCAGGACTCGGCAT
>NC_088643.1:83066145-83100145 GCF_964019385.1 Sycon ciliatum
TGATTTGTCCCAACCAAGATTTCAGCACTTGGTTCGTCACGATTTTCGCTTGCCAGCTAACGTCTCCGCACTCCAGCTTTCCCCTGTCGGTGTCACGTCCCAGTACACAACGGATAGGACTACTAATAAACAGTTCACGGCACTAACAGCATTGAAGACAGTACTTCTTTCACTTCGTGAATACAAGAAGACAACTGAAAATGACACAATTCTGCAGTGATCGACCTTCTCTCTCACGGAGCTAAGCAGAATGTGCGTCATCACCTGTAGTCGCCATGGAAACGGGATCAGGAAATCGGCGATATGGCAAGTTTCCCTTGCCGTACGCAAGCGGGAGGTATACCATCGGAACCGATATCCAATTGTCTTTCATCTGAGCCCTACTTGAAAAATCGATGCACTTCCCCTTTAATTTTCATCGATCGATCGAGTAGGACTGTAGTGTAGTCATGACTCATGCCATGGTAGTGTAGACTGTAGAGTGTAGTTCAGCTTCCATTTTCTCCGATTGATTTTCATTGACATGTTGATCATGTTGACTATGCAGCTTGGCATTCCTAGATGAAACGGCGAAGCTATACAGGCAGTACCGTATTTTTCGGAGTATTGCGCACCTTTGTATAACGCGCACCTCCAATCTCCATTGAAGTACAGTCATGCATTTCATATTCGGAGCATAGTGCGCACCTGCGATTTAGGGCCTAAAATAGCACATCTAAAGTGCGCACTATACTCCGGAAAATACGGTAGTAGTACAGTCTAGCCATGGTCTTGAATTCAGCAGCTCAACTAACGTGTTACTTGACAAGTTATTATTATTATTATTATTTGGAAAGGATTGGGAGAACTTCATATTCAAAGGATCAGTCGGGGAAGTGAACTGCCTGAAAAGAGAAAAAAACGCCAGACCCACCAGGACACTCTCCTGGTGGGTCTGGCGTTTTTTTCTCTTTTCAGGCAGTTCACTTCCCCGACTGATCCTTTGATTATTATTATTATTATTATATATTTGAGGATTTCCCAAAGACGTAGTCTAAATTGAAGGGAGTTCCATTATAATGGGAGGCTGTAGGGTTGAGATAGCAGACAGTGGAGGGCTAATGATTCGTAATGAACAGCCTAGCTAGAGAAATACAATTATGCTGAATGTTCCAGAATGGTCCTTTACTCAATAATACCAAGAGTACATAACCACCTGGTTATGTACTCTTGATAATACCTATAGCCTTGGGGTATGCCTTGAAATACGAAATATACCGAAACAGAAACACAAAATAAGAATAAGCGCAACGCTCAAAGAAGGAGGACAGAGGCATGGCAGTGAGGAGTGGCATTGTGTTTGGTGTTAGAGAAGTGCGTGCAAATGTGACTGTGAAACAGGGACTGCGAGGCTGTGGCTCTCAGGTCTGCGGGCAAGGCATTCCAGACAGTAGCGGTGCGGAAGAGAAATGACCTCCCGGCGTGTTTCCCAACCCGTGGCAGAGTGAATGCGAGTTGGCGGCGGCGACTACGCGTGGGGCAGTATCCCGCTGCTTCAAAAAGTTCTGGTTGGGTGGTGACCAGATGGAAGAATTCCATAAGGCAGGCGATCTTCCTGCGCCAGGATAGACTTGGCCACCCCAGCTGTTTAAACAATGATGACTTGGGCTCGTCTGATGGGCAAGGGCATCTCTCAAGCCGCATGACTGTGCGGGCTACTCTGGCTTGCAGCCGTTCAAGGGTGAGCCGCTGTGCAGCAGAGAGGGAGGACTCCCATACTGGGGCGGCGTATTCTGCTGTGGGGCGGACATACGTAAGGTACAGCTTCCTGACGATGTCTCCTGTTAAACGGTCAGCCATATGGCACAGAAGAACGCAGCGCTGTCTAAACTTGCTTATTGTCTGTTCAATATGCTCCTGGAAGCTAAGTGTTTCACTCAACAACACTCCCAGGTGACGGTGACTGGTTGACGGCTGGATACCGTGGATGGTCTCTGCAGCTCCTTCCTCAGCGAATGAGATAACAACGGTTTTCGATGGGTTGAAGGTTCCGCCTACTCGGTCGGCCCAGGCAAATGTGTCCTGCAGGGCAGTCTCCATTGGGCTGGCACCTTTGGTTCGTGCTTGGCCGACGGCGGTATCATCCGCGAACAGGTAAACATCAGCGTGCTGGTTGCGTTTCGAGGCACTGGGTAGGCTGTTGATATGTACCAGGAAAAGCAATGGCCCGAGGTGGGAACCCTGGGGTACTCCAGACTTGACGGGACGTGGGGAGGACAGATGGTGTTGGACGCGGACGCTGAATGTACGCGTATCGAGGTAGTTCCTAAACCAACTCGTAGCCGGAGCATCGCAGATAGTCCCGAGTTGCTGGAGAAGCACGTCATGCGGCACTTTATCGAAGGCCTTCGCAAAATCGAGAAATGCAGCATCGTAAGGGATGCGTTTATCCATGGTCGAGGCGATCTTAGTAGTGAGCTGAATCAGCTGGTCAACTGTGGAGCGATCACGGACAAAGCCGAACTGTTCCGGGACAATGATGTGGTTGACCTCGAGATAGTGACCGAATTTGGTGGCGACAATCTTGTCTAGTGCTTTCGCAATAGCTGGGAGTAGGGTTATAGGGCGGTAGTTGGAGGGATCACACGGGTTACCTTTATTTTTAAATATGGGGATTACTGTTCCCAGCTTCCAGGCACTAGGAAACTCACCTAGGTGAGGCTAGCGTTAAACAGGTTGGTAACAGAGGACGTTATACATGGTGCGATCTCTCGGAGGACCCTGTTCGAGATGTTCCCGCCTGTTGCCTTATGCTGCGGGAGCCTTCGGAGCACCCGGTACACTGAGGATTCGGCCAAGACTGGCAGAGAGAATAATTCATTCGGACAGCCGTCGGCTGGTGCTGGTATTGGACCTGTACCGTGAGCAGGAGTGCACTGGCGCTCAAATACCATCGCGAGCATTTCTGCTTTCTCTGGCTCGCTCTGTGCCGTGTAGCCCTCACACGTTAGCCCTCACACGTTAGGTCAGGGACTTTATCTTTTTTACAGGAGATGTTGGCAAGTGTCTTGGCTTTCTTCCACCAAAGGTGGGCATCTTGCTCATCGTGAATATTCTCACTGAGGCGCTTGAAGTACAGTAGTTTCGCACATTATTGACGCGACGGAGGACTGAAGTAACTACATGTAGTTCTGAAGTGAAGAGCAACCGAACATGACGACATGAGTGTTGCACCACGTCATGTTGATTGTTGTCTCTGCCCTCAGCTCCGCCTCGACCCTCATGGTAGATCTACTCATGGATTTTTCAATTATTTTGCATCGTACATGTACCGCTGATCCAGTAGTCCACTATGCAAGGACTTGACTCGGCTAGGGGACTTGAACTTGAACAAGTTGAAGCAATGCTGAATACCACAATGTATGTAGCCGTTTTCCTTGAAGGCTTGCATGAGCCAAGGGGTCTGTCGGGCCGTACTCAGCGTATCTGTATTGGACGGGATCAGAGTGCCATTTCTGCACCATCCTGTGGCGTGCCACAAGGTTCTGTTCTAGGACCGATCCTTTTCAGTATCTACACCCGCGAAGTTCCAACCATAGCTAACCAGTCTTCATCAGTTCAATTTGCCGATGACATCGCGCTGATCAGCAGCAGCACATCCCTGGGGACACGGTATCTGCTACGCTATCGCCTATCGGCCTCGGTGTCTGCACTTGCTGACTGGTTGCAGACCCGTGGTCTCATTTTGAATGCAGCCAAGAGCCACGTGATCCCTGTATACCCCAACAGGCAGCCTCAGGACAGCAGCCCCAGCATACGATCAATGTAAACTGCCATGAAACGCCGATTCCTGTCGTTACTGCGGCCAGGTACTGGTATCTTGGAGTGCTCCTCGACTCGGATCTGTCATGGACGCCCCATGTTGATCGCTGCACCGCTCGACTGGCCCAGAGGATCGGAGCACTATGGAGGTTGCGTCGCTGCTTGACTCATCAGAGCCGAGTTCTCTACTTTAAAGCGATCATCATGTCTGACCTGATGTACGGATCCAATGCGTTTTCCCCGCTTCTTACTGCCAACCAATTGGATCGGCTACAAGTCATGCAGAATCGGGCGGCAAGGGCGGTTTTCGGACTCTCGCATCACACCTCCGCGCGTACCCTCCTGCTGCAATTGGACACCTACAGAGTATCCGAGATTTTCAGGCAGAAGTTCATCGTTCTGGTCTGGAGGTCTCGGAATGAGCACGCAAGTTCTGATCTGCAAGCCCTCCTAGTTCCTTCGTCAGCTGGCCCAACTAGGTTGCACTCCACCATGGGTCTGCGCCAACCGCCAGTTTTTACCAGGTTCGGCAAGGGTTGCCTCGCGTTCCGGGGCGCCCAGCTGTGGAACACCTTACCCAGCGATATACGTGCCATCTCCACGCTCCGCCAGTTCCGCGCCAGCATGATCCCGCACACCCTTAGTACCTAGAGTACCAACCGTCCTGTTTGATGATCAGCTGGCTTAGTTTTTCTCCACCTCTATCCTAATTACATCAGTCCCCAATTTCATTTATTACCGCTTTCTATCTGCATTTGCCACCTTTTCATTGGGCAGATCTGCCCGTTTGGTTTGCGAATTAAAATAAACACAACAACAACAACAAGGTGGGAGTGTCTGTCACGGCTCACGAAGCATGCAGCGGTGAGGCGATTCCATTCTTGGATCGCGGTGCAGGGGGCGGGGGGGGGGGGGGGGGGTGATCATTGATTGGAGGGTGTCCGGTCAGTTAGGCATTTGACCTCCACTGGCTCCAGCAGTCCTTTCGTCGAAAGCCAGCTCGCAAGGACCTTTAATCTATCAATTCGCGTCTGGTTGCATGGTTTCACCGTTTGATTTTTCGGTGCCGAACACATTCGGGGGTACATTTCGCTGAAGTAGTATATAGTTGAATTTTTACCGCTGATGCTGTCACCGAATGTCACTGAAAAACGTAAGCTCCGGATACGTAATCCTTTCTCTTGTTGTTGTTGTTGTTGTTGTTGTTGTTGTTGTTGTTGTTGTTGTTGTTGTTGTTGTTGTTGTTGTTGTTGTTGTTGTTGTTGTTGTTGTTGTTGTTGTTGTTGTTGTTGTTGTTGTTGTTGTTGCTGCTGCTGCTGCTGTTGTTGTTGTTGTTGTTGTTGTTGTTGTTGTTGTTGTTGTTGTTGTTGTTGTTGTTGTTGTTGTTGTTGTTGTTGTTGTTGTTGTTGTTGTTGTTTATTTTACTTCGCAGATTCCAATGGGCAGGTTGCCCAAAAACAAGAAAGCGAAGGCCTCAATCATGGACGCTATTCCCGATTATACTGGCTTCGCGAAGTAAATCCAAAGTGGTTTTAAGTTATTACGGATGGGTACCCGTACGTGGAATATAGGAGAGGAAGAGACGAGACCGCTTATCGGAGACGTGAGAAGATAGTTGAGCTGTCTTGCAAAGGCCAAGTGAAGGCATCGTTTGCCCACAGGAATGCTCGGATATGGTCAAGTTTCATTAGCGCGACTGCAGCTTTTAGCATCATGCAGTGCCTTCACAACATTGGCACGACGCAGGATAGCAGTCACGGTTGTCCATGGCCTTGGTAAGTCCTGTGCCTTTTTAGCTGCTCACTATTCCTCTTCATAGAGATGGACCTTAGCTTCTCTTTCTGCTGCTTGGAGCGACGATGTCGCTTGGAGGCGATACTATTATGATTGTGTCCTCTAACTACTACTAGTATGCTGTTTGGCATCACTACGTGACGCGCTTCACCAAACATAGTATGCCTTGTTTCTATCAGAACTACCTCCGGCATCATAATTATGTACTTTTTATGTCTTAGCCTCTCCCTCCATATCATGGACACGATCGAGCGACTCTGTTACAGTGGAAGTGAGATCGACAAAGGTGGCGAATATCACCGTTTCTCTCGAAGGGAAGAAAACAGGCAGCAAATAGAGTCATCCCCCATCTACAGTGTACAGTCGTCCCTCTCTAATCCGGCACTTTATAATCCAGCACCCTCGATAAACCAGCACAATTTTCAGTAGCCAAAATGTCCTCTTCATGCACATTGCAGCAGTAAATCAGATTTGTTAATCCAGCACCCTCCCTAATCCAGCAGATTTTCGTGGCACAAATGGTGCCGGAATAGAGGGACCACTGTACACTGACAAGGGAATCTATGCTCATGTTTAAACAAAAGTGGACCAAGATGTGAACCCTGGGGGAACTCCGGCACTGAGATAAGGGAGACAACATTGAAACTGTCTCGCCAACATGAACACGCAGGACACGACCAGATATAAAGTCCCGAACCCAGTCACTGGCAGACGAGCTGCACCAGCCAGAAAGGGCATGTAAAATGATTGCATGGCTAGCTCGATCGAGTGCCTTCGAGGAGGTCGAGAAACACCCCATCACACAGTGATTTGACATCAAGTGCATCGGCAACTGTTGTAGCGATACATAGGATCTGATCAACAGTTGATCGGTGGCGCCGAAAGCCAAACTGGCCCGGAGATAGTAAGCTATTGACCTCTACCGTTGAAACAAGTAGAACTGACGACTAATGGTTGATTCAAAGAGTTTACCACCGACTCCATGAAGGAGGGAAATGGGTGGGTAACTCAGCGGGTCAAAGGCATCTCCCCTACCCTTGTACAGTACAGGGGAATTCCCCCACCCTTGTACAGTACAGGGGAATTCCCCTACCCTTGTACAGTACAGGGCCGGAATGTCTAACCACTGATTTCCACTCAACGTCTCAAGACTGACAAGAGGCTGCCAGTGCGTACTGAAGCACGATGCAAGATGCAACGGTAAGACACTGTAAAGGTTGGTTCACATAAGCAAAATCGGCGCCGCAAGACATCGGCGGTAAGCCAGCTCCCGATCCGTTGCGCATACGGTTCGAGTACCAAATCTACTACAAAGTAGTACAGAATGTGCCCAAATGCTACGACAGGTTTGCCAATTGAAGCTTGAATTCTTTGTTTCTTCAGTAGTTCAAGGTCTTTTGGTGATGGCCACTCGGTGCTACCTTTTACTGGAGATCATGAAAATACTTCTACACATTTTATTGCAGTCTAGTAAGCGATTGTGTCGAAATTATGCTTGCAAACGTTGGTGAAGTCACAAGAACTTGCCAATGTATCCATCATATTTTTTATTTGTTTCAATTGTATTTGTCTCATAAGTTGCACAATGGTCAAGCAGATCATCCGAGAAGGACGGGCTGGTATGCTGACTTATTTGCCAGCTTGAAGCGACTACAAGAATGGCGAACGGACCTCCTCTCTAGCTTCAATTTAGGAAAATTTAGGACAAGTATTGGTTTGATATTTTGACGAAGTCTGGCTCCCGGCAGCCGGCGATCACCGGCGCGAACGGTTCACAAACCACTTTTGGTCAAAATTGTACGGGATCGGCGCCGGGGCAGATCGCAAGAGTTGGGCACTGTCCAACTTTGCCGGCGGTCCCTTGCGATATTTTACCGTATGATTTTGTTACGACTGCACTGGTTCACACAATCGCAATGTGCCGGGATAGGTTGCAAGAAGCCCACCGCCGGTGACTCCCGGTGCGTACCGGCGATATGTGAACCAACCCTAAGATGCAACGGTTGAGAAGTTCAGTCAGGGATTGGGCTTCAGCTGGTTCCCGGAGGGTACGGTTGGGCAGCACGCCAGCTGCGGAGCTTCGCACGGGGAGGCGAATTAAAGCATTGAAAATGGATGCAGTTGACAAAGGTTTCATCTGGAATACTAGTACAGTAGTAGGTCCTTCGTAGGTGGAAGACAGGGAGTGGGCAATGCAGTGAATGATGATGACTTAGACTGAGGTTCTGTACTGTAAGCCGAAAAAAGGTCGGCTAGAAGATTGGCTTTATCCAAATCGTAGTCCGCTGCATCGGTACCATGAATGGGCTTAGGCAAACCGGTAGAGGGCTTCCGTAAGCCACATGCTGCCTTTGCAGAATTTTCCGGCTTGTTTCTCCTTCCTCATGCAGAAACAACAAGAGTCTTTTAGATGACGCGGAAGTTACCACGCCTCAATGAAGCCGGCGTCGGCCGCAGACTGTGACAGTGTGAATGTCACCAGTTTTCGTTCTCAGAAAACAATGTGCTGCTGTACTAATGTATTATCATTCATGATTGCCATTGGCATACATACATGTACATGTACATGTACATGTATTGTGTAACTAATTTACATGTATAAGTGACTGTACTCAATAGCCGCCACGCCGATGCATCGATAAGAATAGATATCCACAATTCCACATCTGGCGCGTGGCCGTGTCGGCGGGGCATGCCTGTATGACTAGACTGTATGAGGTGATTTGGCTTTTTTTTGAAGAAGGGCTGAGGCTTCCTGCGGCTTCATCTGTGAAAAGAATTCGGGTGGACACACCCATTCCCATAGCGCTGCATATCACATCCGAACCAGTTCCGTTATTTTTACAACGTTTCTTTTTTTAACATTAATTTTCATTTTGGCATTTTTTAATTAATGTGTAAAATTTGCTTTTCTTCTGGCTGTTTCCGGCTCTGCTCCGGATGGGTGTATCGAAACATGGGTGGTGGCAAATGAGAGCCAGTTTATCGTAGATCAACATTGACCAGAAAATTTGGTGCATATAATTTAATTCTCTCCGAGTGCCACTTCGGAAAAAAATGGCATCACAAATCCCAGTTTGTGATGCCATTTTACAAATTTGTTAGAAAATGACACACCAAAAATATTTGAATCCTGAAAATACTATGAAAGTAGGACATGATTCAAGACACTTTCCAAAGACTTTGAGTGGGATCATTCCCATTTTTGGACACAACGGGCATGAAGGATAGCACTTCCGGCAACAATTCATTTGGACATACATGTAGCTGGTCTATTTGACGACTCCCTGCCCCTGCCGGCCCTGGTCCAGACCCGCAGACGACCAGAGTCCAGACCACATTTTTTTCCTTTTTGCACAGTACAGGTGACTTGACGTCATGATTATCATTTCAGACACGTGCAAGGAATTGGGGAGTGTATGTAACTGTTGCATTTTTGTTACTTTGTAGTTGTGGCTCCTTACAAAGAACTAACTTGAAGTCCCGAGGCCGCGCGGGGCAGTCAGAGAGTGGTCAGTTGTTTGTCGACTACCTTGCTGAATGCCGGCATAATCTAGCTCTGTAGAAGTGCTCTCCAGAATCGCGCGCTCTGTACCCACGAGGTTTTCCATTTGATAAATTGGCGTTGCTGTGAGTTTTGGAGATCAGAATGTCTCATGCAGAAAAGCAACCTCTCTTGGCTGGAGGCGGTGGCAGCCAACAGACGCCTTACCCTCCTGCGGCAGCCCCAGTAGCAGCAGCGCCGTACCCACCTGCTGGCGGCCAACCAGGTGCTGGTGGATATCAAACTGCTGGTGGTGCTCCTCCAGCCTCTGCACCCGCAGCCAGTGCCCAGGAAGCAGGTCCAGCCATGCAGGGCGGTACGGCTGCAGCACCTCTCCTCGAACACATGGAGAAGGTGGCTGGTTATGAGGGTGTCGGATTTAGTGAAGGTAGGGTTTAAGAGCCACAGCAAAATAAACAAAAACATAATCCACGTGAGGTTATTTTCTCCAAGCATGTATTTACACTGGCTACTGGGAGTGTGTGGGATCTCCAAGCATGTATTTACACTGGCTACTGGGAGCGTGTGGGATCTCCAAGCATGTATTTACACTGGCTACTGGGAGCGTGTGGGATCTCCTGATTTACGCTTCAGATTTTGTGGACTGTGCATACGCGCCCCATTTGCCCCCGTGTACGGTGTGGAAATGCCGGTTCTGTGTAGCATCAGAGAAATAGTGCAAACGTCCGTAGTACTTTCGTACACACACAGACACACAAACCTTCGCGTAGAACTTTGTAGTGCCCCGAACCCCTGTGTGCGCACCTGTAGCGCAGCATTGCGTTTTTGTTTGCTCCGTGCATACTCCTGTCTGTTACTGAGTACGGTATAATCATCATAATACATGTACAAGACTTGAAACATGTGTGCCTATGACTTGTACTATCCTATTGCACTGTAGATAACTTCATGGCACCTCCTAGTTATGACGAAGCCAATGCTCCGAAGCCAGTGTCGGCGCCATCAATCCATGAGTAAGTCAAGACTACACACATGTACACGTATACTCAATCTGCGGACAGCATGCTGCACATGTACACGTATATGTACTTCAGCAAATAGCAGAGCATACATGTGTCCGACTACAACACAATCCTTCCACATGGCACCACTACCTCCTGGCCTAGCAGAGTCCTTCCACCACAAGCGTATTTCTGTGTCCAAGGGGGCGGGGGGCACAGAGGCATTGATCGCGTGTCTGCTATAGACTCAACCGATAAGTCAACTGGCCAATCGGCATATCGGTTGAGTCTATGTAGTCGTCATTAACATGCCTGAAATGATGCCACTGCACCACACAACTTCTCAAGCTGTCACCACTTGATGCAGAATCAAAGTATATGTTTAGTCCATCGCAACATCGATGAGGGTGGAACTGGAAGAGATATGGTTGCATACTTCTTGTAGCCACACCTTTGAATGTGATGGGCTACATCTGCAAGACTCCTCCCCAGTGCTCCTGTGTTTGATTGTGTTGTTTCTCTGCCGCTGTGTGTGTGTGTGAATACATTTCAGTAACGTAGCACGCATCAGCGAGGACGAAGTGCGTGCAGCCCTGATGGTCCATGTGTCTCAGCACTGCTGCTATGGCAAAGGCGCCGCTCGGGATATGGCGATTAGCCAGATCAATCCCACCAATGCATTTCATGTAAGACCAGCACGGTGTCTCCCCCACCTCTCTCTCTCTCTCTCTCTCTCTCTCTCTCTCTCTCTCTCTCTCTCTCTCTCTCTCTCTCTCTCTCTCTCTCTCTCTCTCTCTCTCTCGTTCATGTTGCTTGCCTGGTGCAGTACTGTTAGAGTGTTAGTTGGGTTTTGCCTTGTGTAGTTGGTGACTCTGTACGACAGTGTATGCAGTAGCATTCAGCTGTATTTTGATCTCAATGCATGGTGTTTGTTGCCTGTTTCCCACAATACCGTAGTATCGTCTTGAGACGTTCACTGAGAGTCGCCGCACAGCTTGGCAGCACACACCATTCAAAGGTGAGTGAAATGTAAATAGAACTGAGATTGACTGGAGGTGATCTATAAGAGAATTACCATTTCTTGCACAATGACTCTGTCCATGAGTGCAATCTGACGCATGGTCTGTGTATTGGTGCGTACATGTGTGCGTGTGTGTGTGTGTGTGTGCGTGTGTGTGTGTGTGCGTGTGTGTGTGTGCGTGTGTGTGTGTGTGGGTGTGTGTGTGTGCGTGTGTGTGTGTTCATCGGCCTTGCAAGCTGTTGAATGGTGTAATCCCAGCCGAAGTTGCCATGTGTAACATAGCTTGTTCGCCATCATCGCTTCAGCGATGGGCAGATGGAAGTGTGTTCACATGTGTGCTTGTGTCGGCATGTGTGTATGTGTGTCTCTAGGCCAGCCGATTGATAGCTGCATGAATGTGTATGTGTGTCTCTAGGCCAGCCAATTGATAGCTGCATGAATGTGTATGTGTGTCTCTAGGCCAGCCAATCGATAGCTGCATGAATGGCATAGCTCCACAAGCCTGGCAGATTGACATTCCCCCTGGTCGCTTCTTCGAGGATCGCAGGATGGATATGGAAGTGCCACACACGGCCTATGTGAAGGTAACTTGTGCCTTGCCCAATGCTAGCGGGTTACAGTGGATTAAGAGTATGTCCTCCTATTACTGGGTACCTGCCATTGCAGTTGATAGTGCAGGGTATTTGTTTGCACCAGCATGCAGCCTGCTGCTGCTTGAATTGAATGGTCCGCATTACCAAAACGAGAGAGCTTGGAAGCTCAGGGCCCTACGCTATGCTTTTTTGCCTTGATGACCTAGACGAAAAAAGCATAGGGATGATATAAATTCTTTAAAAAAATCATTTTTTTAAGACATAACCTGGGATTCGAACCCGCACTATCGCGCGCCCTGCATGCATCCCCCGATACACTTCGCATACATACTAATTCTTCCAAGTTGTTTCACATTGTGATCTTGCATTTGAAAGCCCTATTTGAATATGCATTGTGGCCAGCCGTCTTTGATGGCACGGTACGGTAGGGGATAGGTACGGGACAGGTACGATCGAGGGTAATATGACACCGTCTAGCTGCCCGCAATATTCAAATAGGGCTTTCAAACGCATGATAATAACGTGAAGCAACTTGGAAGAATGGGTATGAATGCGAAGTGAATGGGGGAATGTATGTAGGGCGATAGTGCGGGTTCGAATCCCAGGATATGCCTGAAAAAAATAGGAGAATTGAAAAATTTATAACATCCTATGCTTTTTTGCCGTCAGATACGGATAGCGCCAGGCGTGACACAAACAAACACACAAACAAACAAATACCAAATTAAAGCTGTGTGGACCCTGGCTAGCGCCAGACGTTACTGAAGTAACGTCTTCTGCATAGCTACGGGAATAAAAAGTAAATAGGGGTTCACTGGCTAGAAAAGCCACTTTGATCAGCTTTGGGGTGGAGATATTATTATTATTATTATTAATATTATTATAAAGCACTGACACATTACAGGTCAGTGGATCCATTAGGTCCACCTACAGTTTCGCTCGTGCCAGATGCATTTTAAAAGTTGCGGTGTGTAGTGGAGACCAGGCTAAGAGAGTGACGGTCAATTTATGAGCCTTGCAAGCTGGTGTGTGTGTATGTGTATGTGGTGTGCGGTCTGCTTGCACCATTGTGAATATTTTAGATGCATGGATGTACAACACATGTACATGATTGCTTATCATGTTTTTTTATAATTTTTGAATCCTTGGTCTTGTGTCCATGCAGCCATGCCATAATTGCGGCGCACGTGGATACAACCGCTGTCATCACTGCCACTCTCGTGGCTATGTAAGTTGATCACAGCACTCCGCAACAATATCGTTGCAATGTTTATTGCTGCTGCTGATGATACTCGTATTGCCATGCCAACCTCAATAGAACTTGTCACAAAGCTTGATTTGACTCTGATATGAAAGCAACAGGATCCCGAACCATAGTACAACATGCAACCCAACGAGTTCCAGCGTTCCCTTTGGATGTGTGCACGTGTTCACTGACAGCACTCCCTGAAAATAAGCATCCTCGACCTTCCCTTTTCCACTCCAGGCGCCCTTCTAAGACCACCGAGTAGTATTTTTACTATTACTGCAGGTGTTATGCATGTTCTTCAGGAGGTTGTTATTGGGTGTACATTACATGCACTAAGGTCTGAATTGCAAACCGGCTTTCGCTCACAATGTGCCCGGGTACGAGAGGCCCGAGTGTGGCGGAGACATTCATGGCACAGTGTGGTAAACCGTGTATATGGACTCAGTCACTGCATACTTGATATTCAGCTTGACACTCACAAATGCTGCTACACATGGCATGGGCTGCTGTTGACCACCTGCACATTGTACAGGTGGTCAACACATTGTCCAGGTGGTTGGCAGACCATCCAACCTGAATGGCTGTAGCATCCTTTAAGTCGGCATTGTACAGTACTGCACCTGTAGACAAACTATGCTGATCTCTCTTGTATGGAATGACATCACAGGCACTGTTTTGCCCCTCAAGACACAGTATACAAAGATTGCATTTGCGTAACCTCTATAAGCATGACTCGCTATTGCTACTATCACATCAAAGCATTGCAGCATGGTGCGTTCTAACCGTTGGGCTGCTCTGCATATCCTGTGTGTTCTCTCTGGATCGTCTAATCAGGATGTGTGCCATCAATGCAGTGGACAAGGCAAGGTCTGGCAGCAGGGTCAGGCAGGGGAGAATGGTCGCTTTGATCGTTGTCACCACTGCCATGGAACTGGACGCAAGAGGTAGCCATTACTCTGCTTCGTCTGAATGCCTAAAGTGCTTTGTGTGTTGTACTGTACTTTATTTTCTATAGCTGTCTGAGTGGAGTGCATGTTCTGCTTGATTCTTTCTTCCTTTCTCTTTCACATTCCATTCGTCGTCACGGCAAAGTCTACTTGCATAGTAAACTTGCTCATTTTCCATTTCCCTCTCCTGTTGTTTTGTTCTGCTTTTCTTTCCTTGTTTTAGCTGCCATCACTGCAATGGCCAGGGTCAGATTGTGTGCCCGGTGTGCCGTACCTATGGCAGCCTGAAGTGGTTCATCAACCTAACCGTCACCTGGTATGTAATTCGCTTTGCTGGTAATATTGACATACCGCTCTGCTCTGCTCCACTCTGGGCTTTAGTGTCAGTGACTGTTACTCTTTGTGTGTTGTCTCTGTGGTTGATTACCCAGTTTTACATGATGTGCTCGTCTCTTGTTTGTGTTGTGCAGGAAGAACCACATTGATGACCATGTGGTGGAGGCCACAGAGCTGCCAGCTCATCTCATTGTCAATGCTGCTGGCAAACTGGCCATGGAGGAGGATCATCCTCGTGTAAGTCTTGTTTTGTGGGTTGTTGGAGGTTTTTGTTGTTGGTGGTGGTGGTGGTGGTGGTGGTGGTGGTGGTGGTGGTGGTGGTGGTGTTGTTGTTGGTGGTGGTGGTGTTGTTGGTGGTGGTGTTGGTGGTGTTGTTGGTGTTGTTCTTGTTCTTGTTGTTATTGTGATAGGTTTGGCTATCATGTGACTATACTAACCACTCTTCTCTAGCACCAGTGTATCCTACTGGTGCCTAGGCTGCTGGCCTTCTTGTAGCGGAAAAGAAAGCTTGGGTTTAGTTCAGACGTTCAGTAAAGCAGCATTGAGAGCGCTACCACAGCCTTGCATGTGAATCTGATGGTTGCACGTAACTCCTACTCTGTGATTGTGGCATATGCGTGCAAGCCTGTTTCTGTATTTCATTGGGCAGCACTGTAACTATCTGCATAGCTATGGTATGTGTGAAGTCTAGACTGAGTTATTAGTACAGTGATGCCACTGATGATGGTGCTATGCCAATGTGACTAGCCCTTGCCGTGTATTCACTCTCTTGTCGACTGCAGCTGGCTCCATTGACGGCTTTCCCAGACCCTCACATCAACAACGCCTCTGCACGCCTTGTGACACAGCATGCTGGTGCTTTCCCACTGGAAAGGATGCACCGCCAGGTAAGTCATAACCACTTGCTTGTTGTGCTTACGGAACATTCTCGCAGGGACGACTAACACAGAGTACGCATTGGGGATATGTCGGAATAATCAGATATGAAGTGTGCATGCAAGTCACAGTGTGTTGGAAGGCAGTGCAATACCCGGTGGCAATGTCGGCACACCGTCATGATGCTGCGTTGAGTTCTCGAATACATGCACTACAGACACGGTGGTATGTTGAAGTTCTACATTAAAGTCGATGATGAAACATATTGTGTGAGCTTACCCCTTGTCATTAATAATCACAAGTGATGTTTGCCATTATACCTGTGCAGCTTATGCCGGCTGATAGCAGCCATCCGAGTTCCTTGACTTTCGGGACAGTAACACAAATTTACTTTACTTGGTGTGTGCTCTCTCTCTCTCTCTCCCTGCTTTCAGCGTCACAGTGTGCGTATTGTTCCCGTCAGCGAGGCACACTTTGCCTTCAAGGACAAGCCAGGACGATTCTGGGTGTACGGTGACAATCGCCTGGTGCATGCACCCGAGTATCCTCAGCAGTGCTGCTGTGGCTGCACCATCTTGTGATCTCACAGCCAGATTGGAGATCTGTCGGCATAATCCTCCGCAAGTGCTCATCCATATGTGGCTGCAAGTACTGTGCGTCTTTTCCCTCTCCTCTATCATATATGCATTATTATCAAAGGAATATTACTCTAGAATCATGACAAATACTTCTAGTTTTAAAAGATTTATTCACGAAACGCTTTGCAATGAAATATGAATTCCCTGACAATTTCCAACAATGCCCAGCCTCCGAGTTGGAATAGGACTGAGGCCGAAATGATCACATTTTGAATTTCTATACTTGCAGCAATGCCCTTTCTATCCGATTTAGGTATCACTTTGATGGCAATTTTTTTTACTTCTAACAGTTTTTCATTTTTTTCTTTTAAAATTACGCGTAACCTGTTCTCTCTCCCTCTCTATCTCATCTTCTCTTTTCTCCTTTTAGACGTTTGCAGCTGAAACCCTCGATCAAAGCATTGATGTGCAGCATATGTTTTTCTTTGCTTGAAAGTAGTTGTGACACAAAACATCACCAACTGTAAGCGAAGCCCTATTCCCAGGTACGGTGTCGTGTCATGGCATGATGAGTACAGTACCCACTGGCGGACTGGTATTAGACACCCTTAGCAAAAAACGTTATGTTGTAACGGTATTATCGTAAGGGGGAAAATACCGTGATTTGGGTTCGACCTTTAGCAAGATGCACGCTATTTTTAGTACGCTGTTGCCACGAGAGTAGCTTTGATTTCGCGCGGTACAACCATTTTTGTCACCATATACGCGATACAAGGTGAAATGCGTACGGACTATGCAATATTTGGCCAAAACACGTACCGTTGGTCACAACGATAAATCAGCCCCCATAACGTTTATACGCTGCAGCTTCAACGCTATTTGGGTGATCAAGGTACGAGTACCGTAAGGGTGTCTATTATCAAGAGCAACGTTATATAACCCCCCAAGAGTGTGCAACTCCTGATACCCTTTCTATGGGGTACGCAGCTCACATCACGTGGTGCAGTGTCGCAGTTGTACGTTTCCAGCCCGCTTTTAGCGAGCAGCGGAGTAACTGTCATAAAAAAAGCACTCTGACAGAAACTCACTGCGGGTATGCAAATCCCCAGCATGGTCATGGCAGATATTCGGATTGCGCGGACACTATCCTTCGTTTGTACGTACTTGAGTAGTACGAATGTACCTGAGACACGCGTGATGTGAGTTTTCGCCGTCGGAGACCCCATATGCAGAGTTGCACACTCTTGGGGGTTATTATACTCTTGGTAAGAGTATATAACCCCCCCCCCCAAGAGTGTGCAACTCCTGATACCCTTTCTATGGGGTACGCCGACGGCGAAAACGCACATCACGTGGTGCAGTGTCGCAGTTGTACGTTTCCAGCGCGTTTTAGCGAGCAGCGGAGTACTAAAAAAAGCACTCTCTGACAGAAACTCACTGCACGTATGCAAATCCCCAGCATGATCACGGCAGATTTTCGGATTGCGCGCACGCTATCCTACGTTTGTACGTAGTACAAAGGTATCTGAGACACGTGATGTGAGTTTTCGCCGTCGGACTGGTCGGAGACCCCATATGCAGAGTTGCACACTCTTGGGGGGGGGGGGGGGGGGTATACTCTTGGTATTATTATGATCCTGGTGAGTTTACGAATACACTCAAACGCCTCTTATCCGGACGCCTCAGATACGGGCACGTCTCTCTACCGGGCACCTTCAGCTTGAGGTCCTATAGCACAAATGCTTCGAATTTGGGGGTTTTGAACTTTTTTTCCGTATGTGGAAGTGCTTATTTTTCATTGCCAACCTATGTAATTCACCCACTTTTATCAATCGGTTCCTTTTGTATCCTGAACATGTGCAATACGTTCAAAATAAACTTCTTCACAAATGATACGATACATAGTAGCTGAGTTATCCTGAGATACGGGCAAATCTGAGATACGGGCAGTGCCCGGTCCCAAGGTGCCCGGATAAGAGACGTCCGAGTGTACTGTCATTACAAACCCAGAAGTCGTTATTTGTCGACTTCTGACAGAATCGCTTCCATCAATCCATGTACGTACATGCACTGTACTTCGAAGTACATATTTCAGTAGCTCATGCGCGTGGAATTTGGGAGGTGACACTCTGTCCTTGGTGCATGCTCCACCCACAAAAATACGATCATGTAGAAGAGAAATTTAATGGTAAAACACAACACTACTGGTGAATGCTGTTGGCGGCAAATACTCTCCTGTCCACACAACCGGCTCTCTAAAAACTGCAAAGTTCTGGCAAAGAGTGCTTCTTCTCTCACCACCATTTTACTAACAGATGTACCAGCCATGCAGCTACATGTGTATAGCTCAGTGTTATCACCTACCATGCATGGACTAGGCTCCATGTGCAAACAGATCATGGTGCGTGACGCGGAGGGCTCTTTATCCGTGAAAATGACCTGGTTGTCCGACCCAAAACTAGGTTTTGGGGGTTTCAAGTTCTGAATGTAGAATGATTCGCAGTAAAGAGGTCAGTTTGGGAGTTGGAGAACTGAAGACTTCTACATGTGTATTAGTTCACAACTTGCAAATACTTCTAGACCTATCGTGCAAATTCAGCGGCAATGCACCTACCCTGGAAACAGCAAACACTTCCCACGGTGCAAGGGTTTCTACAACGGTGCATATAGAACGCGAGCTAGAAGCAGTCACCGCCATCATGCTGGCAGAGACCACCCAATTGTGCCAGCGATCAGCGAGTGAAGCCGGAACTTCATATCAACACACTGTCAATCATTCACACAATTGAGTCGGTCCCTGCCGAAGAATTGTGAACCTCGGAGTGGATGTACACTGCGTCACGCTCTATGTTCAATCATCAATAACCGTTGAAAGAAAGAAGATTAAGTCACGAAAAGTGGGGAGGCTTCCTGCAGTTTCATAAACAGTTCAGAGTAGAGCCTACACACTCTCTTCCATTGACAAGAAAGAAGATAGTATGTTTAATAGCATAAAGATAGGTGTACCTCGAAAGTTTGTATTTTGTAACAGCTTATACAGAAAACATTGGAAGTTGACGTACTGTGTACCGTATCACTCCGTGGCAACTGCAAATTTAAAAAAAAAGAGACTAATACGCGGTGCTCTGCTGAGTCTGAATATTCAGTTGATGAGTACAGTCATACGGTTAGATACCCCATGCAGACCAGTTCAACGCCATTTTATCAGTGACCCCTGAATGCAACGAGGTTGTCAGCACCGGGCGGAATAACCAAGGTCAGAATCGGGGGAGTACTAACACACCTTCGTTTCATCACTCTCTGGTCATTCTTGAAATGGAAAGTGAGGGAAAAGAACATTGCTACACACACCAGGTGCGCTAAAGCGGGAAAGGTTTCATAATAGTATAATCTCGTGGTTCACGATCGCGGTGATGTCCCAAGCACTGGCCAGTACTGAAGCCAGCACCGCACAATGATGACTACAGCATTGTCGGAGAACCAGCATCCATGTTCACAGTCCACCCCACGACACGCCAGCATCTCCGCCGCCACCGAAGATCGTTCCTTGCCTCTGTTGCACCTGGACATTTTGGCCAGAAGCAGCTGCCACTTGTGCTACATTCGGTGCATACCCCGGCGGTGGAGGCTACAGAGCAAACAAAACATCGACAATGACTCAGGAAAATGTGACATGAAGCACGGGGTGCAGCATGCAATCACTTGCACACATGCATGCAGGCATGCATGTGTGCACGTGATTGCAGTGAATAATTAATCGATTCTAGTACAGAAACACTTCAGTGCTACAGTATTTATATTAGGGAACAAACGATTACTCTTTAGCTAACGAACGAGTATTTGTGGTAACGATCGAGCTATCGACTACTCTACAACTGTACCTATAAGTGAGAACAAGAGTACTTCGAAGCACATTTTAAATGTACAGGGGACGTTTCAAACTCAAAATAAGTGCAGGACAAAAAGATCAAAGAGCTACTGTTATGTTGCATAGGAGTCACTACAGGTACTCAGTAACTGTACTGCCGGAATTGGCACTTGCGCTTTTTCTAGGCACGTAATTATCGTGCGTATACCAGGTATACATATATGCACCACTAACGATCTCTTATCGAACACAATCAGTAACGATCACTCTAGCTCACGAATGAGTACTCGGTACGATCCTTTGTTCCCTAATTTACATGTACATCTGCTGATTATTACCGGTATGTCACATTGTGTGCCGTGTAGTGTAACCGATACTGCATGCAGTCATGATTACAGCATGCAGGTGATCATCCTAAAGCATGCAACTCGCATGAAGTCAGTGCAATACCGTATTTCCCCGTAAGTTAGTACGTACTAACTTTCGAACTTAGCAGCCACATGAGTACTAACTTTCGGGGGTGGTACTATCTTTCGGGGAGTACTTTTTTATCGGGGGTAAATGACACGCAGTGGGAAGCCTGCGCAACTCTAGTGTCCGTGCATATGATGTATGTACTGTACGGTGTCTGTACATGTATGGTGAATTTATAATCTAGAGTGCGGATGCAAGTTTTTGCGCTCCGCGGTCGAGTTTGTTTCACCGGTGTAGCTGCCTTCGGCAGGACCGCACCTACACTGATTTGTTCTAGTGTTGATGTATGACTCAATAATATGGCGACTAACGAAGATATGGACTTAGCTCTGCTGACATACGAGGAGCTGCTCACAGTTTCCCGAGCTACAGGACTGACCAACCCGGAGACAATGGGCCGACAAGACTTGGTTGTTGCCCTTCGCAAGGAAGGACTAGGAATACGGAAGTCACCAGACCAAATGGTAAGCGACCTGCTCTCCACTTTTCAGCTGCTTAACGAGACTATAAAAGGTATGGCTTCAGAAATAGAATGTCTTCGAACGAGCAAGACAGACGCCATTGTCTCCTTGCAAGTAGAAGTTGCTCAACTGAAGGGAGTAGTAGAGAGAATGCAGTCCACAAATCCCGTACCCGTAGCGTCCCCAGCTTGCACTGACCAAGAGAAATTGTACAGTAGCACTGCAAGGAAAGCTGCCTCACCAACAGGCACACACACCAGCACGGACGGTAGTACACGTACTACTACAAGAAGTAGTACCCCAACGGCCAGACCTGACCTGCCCGCCAAACCTCAAACGCAAGATACAAGCACAAGCGACAATGGGTGGCAAAACCCACACCGCCGCCGCCCTGCACAAGCCGACACCAACACTACCGGTAGTCCACTGAAACGCACTATCACAAGCCAGTTCACAAAAGAGCCAGCCCGTACCAAACGCACTGACCTTCAGGGCGTGGAGCGGGTGAAGCGCACGGCTTTCTACCTTGGCAATGTAGACCTTGGATGCGATGCTGCCTCAATTGAACTGTGGTGTAAAAAGAAAGATGTCGAAGTTTTTCGCTGCTCAATCTCAGAATCACGGTACTTTGGTACAGCTTATGCCCACCTGGTTGTGGGAGAGACCTGTGTAGACAAGATCCAAGGGCCTGGTTTCTGGCCTGACAAAATTAGTATCCGGAAATGGAGGTTCCACACTGACCAGGCTGAATCTGAACAATGAGTAAACCAACACCTCAACTTGACCCTAACGCAACACCCTTCTATCCTTCAACGCCCCTAGCCTCCTTTCCCGTAGCCTGTATCAATGCACGTTCCCTTAGAAACAAATCTGCTGAGCTATCCGACTTTCTCACGACCAGCTGTCCCCTTGTTGTTAGCATAACTGAAACCTGGTTGTGTCCACAAATTTCTCTCTCCTTCCCAGGCTATGGATGTTTTCGAAGGGATCGACCCACCTCCGAGAATAAAATAAACACCAACGACTTCCTGGCCTATGGCGGTGTTGCTATCTTAGTAAAATCAAGTGCATTTGGTTTTATTACCCACCGTACAGACCTACATCTTCCGCAATTCGAAGCTACCTGGGTAGAGATATCGCCATCCACTGGAACCTCTGCTTGCCCCACGCGCCAGCAGCCCATCCAAATTGCGGCTGTCTACCGCCCACCGTCCACCGACCCGTCGGTGACAGATAACTTTTACGCCTCATTTCAAAGCTGCTTGACTAAAATACGGACCCCTGGCTCGCCAGTCCTCATCATGGGAGATTTCAATGCTCAATGTTCCACCTGGTATGGAACAACAACAGACACTGCAGGCCACCACCTTTCATGTCTTCTTGACATGTTTTCCTTGCAGCAACACGTCACATTCTCGACCCACCGCTCCCACAAAGGCAATGAGGCTGCACTGGACCTGATGATCACTGACACTGCAGCCAGCATCTGCGATCCGCGCCCCTCAGCCCCTCTCGGTCAGTCGGACCACTCAATTGTTCTCGGCCGTTTGTGCATCCCGACATGTACCGCATCACCACCTGCACCCAACACTACACTGCCCTCCCATTCCTTCCAGATACCTGACTTCAGTCAGTTTGACATCTCCTCCATTCTTCCCACTCACCTAGTTGCTCTAAATGAATCCATTGCTAATTTGAACTGGCATGCTGCTCTCCAGTTGAAGCTTGGAGATCCAAACCGTACTGCTCCAGCATTTTATGACATCCTTCATGGTCTATGTTCCGCTTTCCTACCCACCCGGTCGCGCTCTTCAGCCCCTAGACGACGTACACCAAGTCCCCCGTGGCTGACACGTGCTGTTAAAGCTCAGCTGAAGAGGAAGCGAGACTCGTACAGCTTGTATCGCAAGTATCCTACCCCTAGCAATCACGAGCATTACAAGTGCGAACGTAACAGAGCACGAATCCTATCTAGAGAGGCTCACCGCCAGTTTGTGTCCTCCATTAGCACTAACCCCTCATCCATTATTGCATCCACCCCTAGTTTGTTCAAGTTTGTTAAGCAGCTTCGTTCGCCGACCCCTGTTGGAAACCCTATCATCACTGAACTCCATGAAAATAACACTGTACACAACGACCCTACCCAGATTGCCAATGCTCTGAATCGCCAATTCATCAGCTTTGGAACACCGGATGATCCTGCATGGTCTCTCCCTGGTATTCCACACCACGGGCTCCCAGCACTACCCTCTTTTAGCACTACTCCCACCGCCATTGCCCAACACATCCGTCGCCTAAAGCCCAAGAAGGCGGCAGGTGCAGATGGCATATCCCATGAACTCCTAAAAGCCCTGTCTCCTAGTATAGCTATCCCTCTCAGCCTAGTTTTCAACCAGTCCTTCGCCACCGGAATCTTCCCTGATATCTGGAAGGCAGCTGTGGTTGTGCCTATTTACAAGAATAAAGGCAGTAAACTGTCTGCATCCAATTACCGGCCGATCTCACTCCTTTCCACCATTTCAAAGCTCTGTGAACGTGTGGCATTTGGCCACTTATACCACCATGTGAACCCGGTCCTTGACCCGTCAGTCTGGATTTCGGCGAGGCGATTCGACCGCCTGGCAGTTGCTGAGGCTTGTGCAGAAGCTTTATGAATGCAAGGATCAGAAGCAATTTAGCCTCCTATGTTTTTTCGACCTGAGCAAAGCATTTGACACTGTCTGGACAAGGGGTCTCCTCCATAAGTTAGCAGCGTTTGGCGTAGCCGGGACGTGTCTGCAGTGGCTCACCAGCTATCTCACTGAACGGCGACAGAGTGTCCGAATTGGACATGCCCTGTCCGCCCCACTAACAGTCCACTCTGGAGTGCCCCAGGGCTCTATCTTGGGGCCTCTATTGTTCATCGTATACGTTAATGATTTGGCAGGTTTGGATCATACCTCACTCTACGCGGACGATACAGCGCTCCATATAACCGAGCCAGGCTTATTGCAAGCCTGCGACTCGCTACAGTATCACATTAATCAAGTTGTGCGCTGGATGTCGAAGTGGAAACTCCGCCCCAATGTGTCGAAAACGGCAATCCTTTGTATCCCCCCACGACCCTCCAGTGACCTCACCCTCTTTACGACTCGGCTTTTTTACTTTCCCTGATGATCCCATTGCTATCAACATTGTTAAAAATCACAAACACCTTGGTATATTTCTTGATGAACACTTGTCCTGGGATTCGCACGTAACCTATATTGAAAAGCGAGTTTGCTCCGCGATAGGCTGCATTTCTCCTCACATCTCCCATCTACACCATGGTTGTCGAATACAAATTTATCACTCTTATGTTCTTCCTTTGTTTGATTACTGCTCTCTCGTTTGGTCCTCCGGTCTATCCTCCGCTCTTATGCATCGGTTAGAAGTCACCCACCATAAATTACTTCGATTAATATTTCGCATGCCCCCTCTGACCTCCTCTCAGACGCTATACATTTTGGCTTCCTCTTCCCCTCTCTCAGAACGCTTTCCCCACTCGGCATGCAAATTCATTCACCGTATTAAGCTTCAACTTGCTCCTCCTCATGCACTTGCGCATTTAAGCTGGTTCAATAATAGCTCGCGTACTAGATGTTCTCTCCATTTCCCACTTGCCAGGTCATCGATCCTTTTAAAATCCCCTCTGTTCAAGTCCTATTCTCATTGGTCTCGGCTTCCGCAGAAGGTAAAGTCTCGTGACACCTTCGCTGCATTTTGTTCCATTCTGCCCGCGCCTAAGTTGAATTGAATTGAATTCGTTGTTTTCCATTGCTAGCCTAATCTTCATACTGCTCTCTCCAGGTTCCTATAGTACTCCTTTTGTTTTGTTTTCTCTTTTTCTTCTCCTTCTTTTTCTCAGTTGTCCCCACCATGGCTGGTTAAAATCGCCCGCATCACATGCTTATTGGCACTATGTCATCGTGATTGTGAAATAATAATAATAATAATGTAGGACGGGTACGAACTTACTATCTTTCGGGGGGGGGGGGGAACTGTCTTTCGGGGTGATAACCTCGGCAGTGGAAAGTGTATTTTTTTATAGGGGGGGGGGGGGTACTAAGTCATTGGGGAGAACTTACTTACGGGGAAATACGGTAGTGGAGTAATGACCTGTGTTTGACTCTATCCATACCGATAATTATATCACTCATCTAAGGAGTACAGACTGTGTACTACAGCTGTAGCTGTCCTGATCAATAGGATATTGAATACAACGAATACACGGAGCAGTGGCAAATAATTTTTTGCCACTGCTCCGTGTATTCGTTTCACCCTAAAAGACGACTCATGACCGCGGGTGCTGAAGGTAACACGAGGGACGGTGCAAAGGAGCAAACTGACACAATACTTGAAATGATACTTTCTTTTCTCTAGGGTACCTGAACTCGAACTTTCCAAATACGGTCTCTTCGCTGCACACGTCACTTCAAAATGAATAAATAATAGAATTCACCAAATTTTCGCGCATAGCCCATCCTCAAGGTGAAAACATTCAACTTTCTTTTCTCATTTCAAAAAGACAAATAGCAAACTTACCGGGACACTAACGCTCCCACCACTTCCTGCAGCGCCAAACCTTGCGCCAGCTTCAAAATGTGCCGGTGCTGCTTGCTGGAGAGTTGTGAGATAAGGGAAACACACAACCAACAACAACAATACAGGGTGTGATTTTGAAGAGGAACGGAAAGGCCTCACTGGATTTCTGTTCAATTTTATTCATTCTCCAATACCAACATCGAATACGAATATCAGCCGCGACACTGTCACAAAAGAGAAGAGATGAAAAGAAGAAACAAACTGCACAGTGCTCGGTGCGTACTCCACTCGTGCGATCGGATTTCATTGCGCAGCACAAAAAAAACATGTTTGTGACCACTACAGCGGCGGTGATAGCAAATAATCTGCCAATCAGTGGGGACGGACAGGGCAGCAGCGGCAGCAGCATGTGAGTGCATTGCACGTAGTCAGCAATGACTTACCAACTTACTGCTCATTCTTACACTAGTGCCGCAACCAAAACAACCGTTCAACTTGCAGTAGGCCTCGACCAAAATGTGCTTGCGCGTATTTCCGCATATTTTGTGAGACAGTTCATATGGCATATTGAGCGGCAAAGGGAATATTGGAATGAAGCCAGCATATAATTCAAATATTTTTTATTTTTATTTTTTTTTTTTTATTCTGAAGAAAATGAGGACAAAACATTCATATCATGGACAAAATGCGTTCAGAAATGCCTTTTATGGATGAATTTGGAATGGCACTGACATGTACTATAGTAGGCAAGGGTCAAGCATATGCATAGCTGTGCGATGTTGCAAGGTGTACGAGAACGGATATCTGAGGCGTCACCAAACTGGCCACCTTCAAGTCAGTTTCTCCACTATAAATAAAAGAATACTACTATACTAACTGGAACACCCGCGCCTCGCGATCGCCAACCAGCCCATCGCTAAGGTTGTAATTTTACTGAAATGATCTACACTTTCCGCTTATGTCAAGCGTATTTTGGCATATCTTTTTGCATATCTTGCTAATCCTTTGGCATACCGTAAAATTCCGTTAATAAGCCCCGGGCGTATACTTTGCAGAGCGTCAAAAACCGGGCGTATATTTGGGCATGGGCTTATTTTAGGGCATGGGCGTTATTTCGGACGCAATCTGCAGAAGATCAATCTATCAGCAACCCACTAGTTTCAGTGAACAACCATTCACACTGAGCGCAGTACAGGTACATGTACATCAAACCACAGCTGGAAATTTGGTCGTAACCAAGAATGTAGCGATAAATTACAGATTTGATAGGTAAACCACTTGCTATGGTAAGTGACAGTGTTGAGTTCTGCCCTGTGCTGCGTGCAGTTGGATGGCACGCACTCGATCTACAACTGACAGTTCTACAGTTTGTACGCGAACGCACGCTCGCGCGCTGGTCATTGTGAGTCCACTTTACGCCTTGGGCTTATTTCGGGCATGGGCGCTAAAACGGACTTGAAGTGTACACCGTCTAAAACTGGGCTTATTATCGGACATGGGCGTTATTTAGGGTGGGCTTATTTACGGAATTTTACGGTATTATGGACGTTTACCCTGATATGTGACGAGCATAATATCCTCTTTTTTTTAGCATATTTGGTCCAGGCCTAACTTGCAGTAGGGTTTATTTCTATAGTATTGATGTGGGGTCAAAGGACAATGAATCCTTTTTATGTTATTTTTCGAATTACTCATCCAACCTTGGATGGAGGGTTTTTCAAAGCAGGGCTACACGATACTTGTAATCACAGTCAGTGTCACTACGCTCGTACTCACAATGACATGTATCTGTGCAGGCTGTGCTACGGGGGCAGCTCCAGCGGGTACAGGCTGAGCTACGGGCGGGGCTGCTGCTCCTGCCCCTTGCACGGGCGGGTAAGCCGGGCCGGGTGCTGCTGACTGACCTGCAGGGCCGGGGAGTCCTGGATATGCTGGAGGAGCGTCCGCAACAGCAGGACCTGACGGATTTCCAGGATAGGGCTGCGCGACTGGTGCAGCAACTGGCGCTTGCCCAGGATAGGGAGCACCGCCCGCTGCTGGGTATGGTGCAGCAGCAACCGGAGCAGCTTGCCCAGGATAGGGAGCACCGCCCGCTGCTGGGTATGGTGCAGCAGCAACCGGAGCAGCTTGGGCAGGATAGGGTGCTGCAGCCTGTTGTGTCGGATAAGCCGCTCTCGCCTGCGTCGGATACCCTCCACCCTGTGGGGCTTTCTCCGAGCTCTGCTTCTTCTTTCCGAACGGCATTCTGAATCGTTGCTAGTTACTTGGCGATCGCCGCTATGTGCCTTCTCGGGAAGTTCTCGCTAATCCTGTGTGACCGTGATTGAACAAGGTAATGCGACTAATGTGTATTGGCTATGTACTACAGTACTGCTCAAACAGCCAGTGACTTGTCGTAGATTTATGCCGTTGCACTGTCAAAAATCGTGGTCACAGACAGTATGAAATTAGTTGGTCTTCCACGGCGGCTTTTGTCGTATTGACCAAGAAGTCACGATTATCTCCGGCTTAGCTCTTATCAATCACTGATTGTTTTAGTCGTTTAGCGTCTACTTTTTTCCAGGCTCAGCTGTAGCTCCAATTTTTTTAGCTTTCCCTATCTATATATCTCGATCTCATCAGGCCGGCTGGCCCTTTTATATCCTGGAAAAAGATCGCTACAAAAATGTAGGATATCTAGCAGGTATACTTACGTCATTATGCAACGCGTGCGCATGCCTGCACGTGCAAAACCCACGCATGATATGGATCGATTCACTCTTGACGTCTTGTCTTGACTCAGTCAGTCATTATCAGTGTCATGGGGCATAGCTAGCTGCATAGCTACACTCCAACCGTCCCGACCTCGTCCCAACATCAAGTAACAGTCCAGATTTGAGAGAAAATGTCCTGCATCTTGCCTTTTGTCCAGATTTCATGAGATATTGACACCTTTGTCCCGCTTTTTTTGTTAGCTGAAACAGTAAGTTTGTAATCATTATGTTGTGCAGTAGACAGGAAGTAACGTTAGGTGTAAGATTGTTACGGTAAGATTATACTTGTATTGCTAATGCAACAATCATAATGACTACAGTCATAACATAATGACTACAGTCATAATATAATGACTACAGTCCACTTACAGGATTCTAGCCAGGGAAGAATAGTAGGGATGGGCTAGGCCTTGACGGATTATACTAATATTTTCGTGAAATTATGCTTTTCGCATTGCTGAAAAAATGGCAGAATTATGCTATTTTTATGCTAAAAGTTATCATATTATGCCGCATTATGCTCACATATGCTGCTAATGTATATGATGCTTCTGTGCAAAATAACAGGGTTTTTTTTTTGTATAGGGCGTTGTACTGTAGTAGCAAAAGTTCAACGGGGTCAACGTGCCGTCCGACCTACAATTGTAGCTACGACCGTCACTGATTGTAGTGGACTGGACATGTTATCAAGGGAGTCGTAAACCTACGACTTCCTGGTGCATCTACTTGTACTTGTACTTGTAGAACATGTACAACTGTATGGAATTTGATGCGAACAGGCGGATTATTCCAATTTATGCGATTCGTATGCAATTTGCCTCGAATTATGCGATTATTCGATTTTGGTAGGAATTATGCGAAAAATTATGCTAGCATAATCCGTCAAGGCCTAGGATGGGCAAGGGGAACAGTTACCCTGAAAACCATTTCTTTTTTCCATTTCCCCAAAATGTCTTGCTGTGCAAAATGCAACGTATGGACTCTGCCTTCGCCCTAGACATGTGTGCCTTTATGAACCGTCTGTTAGTGACTATCGACTGCATTTTTCGTTGAATGTCCTAAAACCAAAAAAACAAAATCGACATATGGGGACAGAACTTTTTCACAGGGGGCACTGCGTCCCCCCCCCCTTCCTTTATACCGGGCTTTGGCTAGAACCCTAATTTACTATTACCAACCAATAGCAGTCGGTGTACACATTGACTGATTGTATTTCATGCCCACTTGTATCACTCTGGGTTCGTTCAGATCTTTTCAGTAAACAAAAAAAGAGAAATAAAGAACGGCTTTGAAGGGTGTCCAGATTTGGGACGGCCATGAGGTTGGACAGTCTGCTACACACACAGCTCATGTTAGCTGAGTTAGTTATTATATGTATCAAACAACTCATTGCTTTGTGTTTTGTTTATACCGAAGAGTGGCCTACATACCCAGACTTAGCCGGGTACATCTGGTGCACGCTGTAAAACTTCAAAGCCATTGTTTCTACGCATGAATTGGATGTTCCCACAGTGACACTGGAGCTGGCGTGTACATATGGCAGCATCCAACTTCCTTATAAAATGATAGGCGAGGTCGCTATCACCACAATAGGATCAGGCCCCGCTAGGCACCGCTGGGGTGATTATTCCCGAAGCTATCCTCCTGAGTTTACTACGCCTTTGGGGCAAAGCCGGACGAATTGAAACATTGCTTCTGACGGCCATAAAAAAAGTAAATTATCGTGTCCGTTCCCGAAGGGAACCATATGCAATACCAATATCTGATCAGGGACTGTCGTGACCCGGATACATGTACTTGAAGTTAGTGTTTTTGAACTGCATAATCAGGGTTCTAGCCAAGGGGGGGGGTGCAGCGTCCCCCCCCCCCTGCTCTGTGCGCCCCCGGTGAAAAAGTGCCGCCCCTACTCATTTTCCGATTTTCGTGTTTTTCATGCAATTCAATGAAAATGCAGTCGAAAGTCACAACTAGATGGTTCATAAAGGCACATTTGTCTGGGGCGAAGTCGGGGATTCGCCCCATACATTGCCTTTAGCGTGGCAAGACAATATTGGAAAGTGGAAAATGGGATACGGGGTAACTGTTTCCCATGCCCCCCCCCCCTACTATTTTGACCTGGCTAGAACCTTGATAATGATCATGTATCGCATTCACACACATCACCATCCATGGCGTACACACCGGCCTAATTATCCCATGCAGGACTGCTCCACATCGCCCCATTTGATTAATGGCAGAACTGTGCGGAAACATCTCTTTTTTCAAACTTTGGCCAGTATAACACCACAGTACAGTATTCACTTCGTCTTGGCGGTTAGACATGGAATACAGCTCGCTCGACTCGGTCTCTACCAAGTGAAGGGGACCCACGCCTTGATCAGCGGTGAGCTGCATCATGATTAGCTCTTTCAAAAGAACGCAGTGCTCTAACAGCACTGCTAGCTGCATGATCTGGTGGAGGGTGACATAAGCCGTAGTCAAGCTTTCATCTCAACACGTTACAGTATCGTGTACAGCACGATAGTGTTTTTTGGACTTTTCCAGGATTCTTGTTCATCCCTGCTCAATGCCGTGGAACATCAGAGCATAATCAATCACTTGAGGATTGAGTATTGATAATTTTTAGGATTAAAAAAAATGCTGCGGTGATAAATATAATACCGTGATGAAGTATGATAACAGTCATTGTTCTTGGCCTATACAGCATGTGTGGTCAGGTGTGTGGTGACTGCCTTTTCACTGATGATAGCGTATGTGGGATGGCATTGTTTAAAAAAAATACAACAGAATTATGGCGGCTGTTATCAAGTTTTCAAGAAGAACATTTTTACAGTGTGGGATTACAATTGTGTTCAGCAGCTGATGTACGGAAGTTTTCCCACATGCCCAATTTGCCATTGAAAACGTGTACTCAAAGTTAGCATGTCATAGCATATGGTTGGCACGGCGAATGTGCATGCATGCAACACTGAGTGGTGTTATAAAGGCTAGACTCATCAGTAGACGTAACTCAGCTTGGACAAAGAATCATATCAAAGGGAGCCCGGTACAACGATGGATGTGTGCTTCCAGCCGAGATAGATGCATGAACATAGTGTTAGTTTAGCGGGGCTGCCTAGCGCTGGCAGTGTCTCATCCTCGGCTTGACCAACCTGTCGAGTTGGTGTTCCTACTGCAATCGTATTCACCACGACATGCCCGCATCTCCGCCACCGTACACAAAGGTCGTCTTCTTCCGCTCGACTTTCACCGCAAGTCCACTGGCAGCCGCCAGCTGTGCATGTGTTGCCTGATAGCCGGGTGGTGGTGGCTGCAGAGCATATCAAAAAGGGAAAAGAACAAAGTGTTGAGTTTTAAAACCACACCCACCATACTTCGCTAATCTTATACCAGTATCCAAACACAATGACACACTACTGAAGTACTCGATTGTCGTTGCGTGAGAGCATTTCAGGTTGTTCCAATAGATTACAGTCATCAGTTGGGCATGCATGTATTACGTATTTGAATACATTCTATACGATACGATATGTCTTACCGGAACTGTGAATGTTCCACCACGCCCTGGACCACCAAATCTTGCATCTGCCTCGAACTGTGAGAGTGGTAAAAGCAAAGCAAAAACACGAAAATCAGACTAAAAGTACATGTACTGGTATATGGTGGACAAAAGAAAACTGAACAATTTCAAATGGAAGGGCTTCCTCATAATTATTATGAGTCCTGATGACCGTACCGCATAGAGATATAACAGTACATCCATGCACTTGCAGAAGCTATCTGCACGACTGATTGCAATAAACTGAAGTCTGAAGACTCTGAACTACACAACTGACATAGAATCCGACCAGTCAGTGAGGAGCAGATTGTGGTAGCCCTCAGCATAATGGATTAATGCAGCGTCTTGCAACATGTCATCATTATACATCGGAAAATGATCTCTTGTTGCTACGGTCCAACAATTCAATGTAAAAAAAATTTTTTTGAAGGAGGTTGGGGACAGTTTTGGGAAAATTTCATAATCGTGATCGTTATCTGTTTGTCCGCAAAATGCACGATGATGCCCCGTTTTTGGTACAGACTCAGCCCCTTACCACAACGGTCGGTTGGCCTTTTACGAGAACATGAACAGAAGCTACGGTATTTGCGGATGCGACTGGTCGAGCCACCACAGGATATGCTGGTCCGGTGCTGGCACTGTGGAGTCCAGGGTATGCTGGAGGAGCGTCCGACTCGCGAGGGGCGTAGGCTGGCGGATAGGGCTGTGCTGGGATTGGTAGCTGGCACTGTCCTGGGCAGGGAGCTACTGGGGCAACCATTGGCGGCTCAACGAATGGCTTGGATGAAGCTGCTGTTACAGGTGCTGCTTGTTGTGTCGGATAGGCTGACCGTTGAGTTGGATAGACTGCTGCATTCTGTCTGGGATATGATGATACCGTTACCATTGTTATTGGCGAGGCTTTCTGCGAGCACGTCTTTCCGAATGGCATCCTGACTGGAATGTTTATAACTACCGCTATTCCGTATTCGCTTGGTTATTCCTAGCTCAAAGTAAGTTGTACAGCTGTTTCTGGTACGACTCGTATATTGTTGTTTGATGAAACTAGAACTAATAATTTTGGTCACAGTTTTCCCTTCTTCTTGCAATTGTTGCGATCAATCGAAAATGAATGACTGGGAAATTACATTCCCTTTTATCCCATTTTCAGAGCTAGCCTGAGCTGAGCCTAGCCCGGGCCTAGGCTAGGAGGTCGCCAGAGCTAGAGATAGCCAGGATGTCATCGTGTCATAGCACGTGCTCTGACCCAAGTAGATAATGAAAGTCACGTGAAACCCTTGGACTGTACAGTCAGTACTGGATCACTGCCTCGGCCGAGCCACGCGCGCACGTCATCGTGCATGGTTGTAATGACTGAATACTATGAGACAGAGCAGCCTGACCTGACGTCCTGGAAAGGCTGGATTCTACCATACATGATGTACAATGATTATGTACATGTAGCAGGAATTTGACATGTTGACACACTGACTGAGTTGCTGGTGCAGCTGCCACTTCCTCATAGTACAGCTGTACTGTGCTGTTATGGCACTAGTCCAGATACTATACTCTATCGTCCTGCTCAACGAAATCCAGTAGGGTGACTAGGGTCACTCAAGTTTGCGCCTTGCACCATTTCGCAGCCCAGTGTTCGCAGGTCTAGGGCTGCGCAACGCCCGGCGTGTACTTGAGTGATCACGTGACTGGATTTCATTGAGCAGCACTGTAGTAGGCTTACTCCAATATTGTAATGTCCACCCTTTCTGATGCTTGTCAAGTATTAGTTGACGAAAGTGCCACCACAGATCCTGTACCAAGCCATTGCGTTGACATCACCCCTGCCGACCTGACATCATCAGTGCATGCCTTTCTGAAATCCGCCCATGCTTCTTTGAGACAGAAGCAATCAGCTAAGTGTTCTGAGATGGTGCTGGAGTGGCAAACCAATGCTGTGTGAAACGTGATGCTTCTCTATGCGGAGGGTTGGCTGTGATGGTTTCCAGTGATGTAAATTGTAATCACGGTTTAACACTAGTGCACTCAGTGCTAGGTGACATGATTTCACTTCTCACAGTAAATTTCTTTTCTTTGAGAATGCTAGTTTGCCAGTAGTGCACACGTTTTTCTTCTATCTCAGTACTCACTTCCGCGGCATAATTCTGCTGTGTTTGAGCAGAGTCCTCAATGTTTACCCCAACCTACCTTTCTTGCAATTGTTTCAGTATGTGAGTTGTGCTCCAAACTTCCACCATGGCAAATTGTGTTTTCTCCGCCCATAAAAGAGGCTCATCATACCGGCAATGTCAGTGTACATGTAGATCTACATGCCCATTTCATACCCCCTCCCCTTCATACAATTAATAACTACTGTTTTCTTTCCTTTCCTTTCATCTTCTTTTCGTTCCTTTCTTCTTCATACACATTTTAAACATTTTTCATCATATTGTGAGAGCCGTGGGCCAATGGTCCCGGTGAGAAGGCAGTCTTGCCTGCTCATATGGTGAAGTAAAATAAAGAAACAACAACAACAACAACAACAACAACAACAACAACAACAACAACAACAACAACAACAACAACAACAACAACAACAACAACAACAACAACAACAACAACAACAACAACAACATGAACAATGCATG
>NC_088643.1:83702845-83725345 GCF_964019385.1 Sycon ciliatum
GTCGATCGGGATACACGCCAGTCATACCAGCCATGCAGGGTGGCCAATGCTGCCAGTGAAATGGCAATGGCATTGGCTGTGCGTGTGTGCGCGCGTGTGTGAAGGCCAAACGCAAATGTTCCAACTGCACCCCTGCGAAGAGCAGCCATTGCCAGAACCGTCCCGTTCCATCGCGTCCCCCAACCAGGCTCCGCCGACCACCACCAATGAGGCTGTAGATGGAATAGATGGTGCACGTCGTACAGTACAGCTACATCCAATACATACAGTAATATTTCTTTCTCTTCTCGTTCTTATAGTTCAGTTGTATCCTCTTCCAGTGCTGCTTGTTGTCCGCAAAACTCTATGCAATGCTCTTGCCATGTTTCCAACAATTGGAATATTGACAGTGCAATGCATGTACTGTTATTATTATTATTATACGCATTCCTGCGGCAGCGTCAACCAAGCAGTTATGCTTCATCCACACGTTCGCTTATGCGGGACATTGAAACAGAGCAGATGTAGATATCTCCTAGAGAATGGGGCTCTACAAAACCAATGATCAAAGTTAATACTTCAGAAACATGGAGCGTCATAAAATTGGTCTCATTGGGAAAAACGTCATCATCATTATTGTCTCCTCATATAGCATCATGGTCAGTGGGTGGCCAGATAATTATAATGTATGAGGTTGAGTTGCCAGATAATTATTAAAAGATTCAAATAGTACTATTATTATAGAATGGTTGTTATGAGTTTATACCGTATGTCAGCGCCTTTAAAGCCATGGCCTTATAACCGAAACACCGCTGCTTTCCTAGCTATTTTAGATGCAAAATGACTCACCCACTACGCCATGCCATAAAAGTCAAAGTCCACACAGAAATTTCAATCTAAATCTACTTGTTCACCCTTCCTGCTGGGCTGTAAGTTTGTTAGCATAGTACTTATTCCTTCATTTTTGCAAAACATACTTCAAATGTCATTTCATTTATGAAGCCCGTGGCTTTATAACTGAGACTGGCTTTATAATCGAATATACCACCATGGCTTTAAAGGTGCGGACAAGGGTAAGGGTAAGGGTGCCATGGCTGTTTCTACTCGTGACGAGGGTGTGCACAAACACTCTTCACCAGCGCGTTCCATGCTGGACGGTCCGCAGCAATCCGCTCCATGTACTGTAGCACGCAATAAACATGCAGACGTTCCCGAGATGCCACTCACACACGTCTCAGACTCCCAACAGCTATCACGTGACATGCTAGACCAACACCACGGAACCACAAGAGAAGCCACCAGTGCAACAGCATGCGCAGATCTGACAACCACACCGGCGGAGCCCACAGCGGAAGAGGCTGGCCTGCTGGCAAACCTGGGCACAGCCTGCTTGGGATGGGGTGTTGATTAGCCATGCGGTACACATGGCTTTTTTGAAGACCAGGGTGAAGTGAATAGTGCATATAAGTGTATGTGCACGCACGCACACACACACACACACACACACACACACACACGCGCGCGCACGCACACACGCACATACACATACACACAACAGTCACATAAACACATAAACTCAAACACACAAACATGCACGCATGCACGCACACAAGGACGCAAACATTCACACCGTCCCCACAATTTTTTGAGTCGTGCAACTCCGGCAAGGAGCTACCAAAGCAGCCTTGAGACGCGTTGACAGTGCATTGAATACACACAACCCCCGTTAAGGACACAAGAATGCACATAAGCGTGCTCAGGACACAGGAATACACATGACCGTGCCATCAAGTCAAATATCTTTACAACTTACCACCGGAACCGCCGAATACAAACAGTTCTCCATCCACAAAGCAAGCTAAGAAAGAGAACACAAGAGACATGGAGTGAATCACATAGCTGTAAGCTCATAATATTAAGGGTTTGCATCCTGGACGTATAAGTAAGAAATGTTACAGTTAGGTGATGCTGGTGTTACAAGGCTCAGCTGGGCAACGCTACGTTATGGCAGTTGTCTGATGAAGAAAAGGTTTTGTTAAGGGTTAACCGAGATTTAGTACTTGCCGTACGAACTCTACGGCCGATATAGGAAGTTCCCAACCCCAGCTAACCAGTCTGCCTTCAAGGTTCAGCGTAACAGAGTAAGCAACTTATCTCGATCTCTTCACCACGACTATATACAGGCAAGCATGGCGTCAGGTAACCTTAATATGTACCAGCTTGTTCGTTCCCAGCGAAATCGTCAACAGGATTGTGGCATTCCTCGCCTCATTGATGAAGACGGTCATCCAGTTTCTGGCAGTTTCGACAAAGCAACGGTCCTAAACCAGTACTTCGCCTCCGTTGCTGTGCCGGATGATCCGTCGATATCACTTCCAGCTCTTGGTGCCCACAGCCAACTTCCTGAAACATTTGTTCAGGTCCTCACCACAACTGCGGATGTTAGAAAGGCTACCGCCCGACTAAAGTCTCGCCACAGTCCTGGCTTGGACACCATTACGAATGATGTCCTGAAGAAACTTGCCCCCTCGATATTGTACCCCCTCTGCGGTATATTCAATGTGCCCTTCTCGACGGGTAAATTTCCAGCAGCATGGAAACTCGCGAAAGTTGTTCCAGTTTCCAAGAGCAAAGGCTCCAAGTCACAAGCCAGCAATTACCGTCCTACCTCCCTATTGTCCTGTATATCCATCCAAGTCACAAGCCAGCAACTACCGTCCTACCTCCCTATTGTCCAGCAATTACCGTCCTACCTCCCTATTGTCCTGTATATCCAAGTTATGCGAGCGATTATTTTTTGAAAAGCGTTATGCTCATGTGTCACCGGCCCTTGCCCCAGTACAATCTGGTTTTCGACGAGGAGACTCAATCACCATGCAGCTGACACGCCTTGTACAGGACGTTGTGGCCCTACGTCATGACCAGCAGAATGTTGGCATGTGTTTTTTCGACCTTGCAAAAGGCGTTTGACATGGTATGGTTCCGTGGACTCCTAGCTAAACTATCTGCAATGTACAAGGTTTCCGGAGCGTCTCTGGCGTGGATCACGGACTACCTAACAGATAGAACTCAAGCAGTGTCAGTCGAAGGGGTACTGTCAGACCCACGACCTGTGAAGTCGGGAGTCCCTCAGTGATCTATACTGGGGCCTCTGCTGTTCTTGTTGTACATCAACGATCTACCTGACTGTATAGATTGTTTGCCATTATTTGCTGATGACACAAGCCCTCATTCAGTTTGACTCTGACATTGTAAACTTGTGTACGAAGCTTCAGCATGGAATCAATGTTGTCTTGGCACCTGAGACCCAATATCTTGAAGACGGAAATACTCTTTCTCCCTCAACTAGACCACCTTCCCACATTTACCCTTACCAGACTTGGTTCGGCTATTAATATTGTAGCACGCACAGGCATTTGGGTGTTGTATTTGACTTGCAATTGTCCTGGAATTCTCACGTAGGTTGTGTATGCAACACAGTCAGCAAATCTATAGGTTGTCTGGTGTCTCGCTGCTTCCAGTTGTCCCCCGAATGTATTCATCTCTTTTGTAAGTGTTGCCTTCTTCCTATCTTTCTCTACGGTGCCACTGTTTGGCATTCCCTGCTTAGTAAATCTGCTGTACAGACACTAGAAATACATCATAAACATGTGAGTTATTTTTCGTAAACCCTCTCTATTCCCCTCTATTCGAACAAGCGGCGGGGTGACCAAAGTTTAAAGGGGAAGCTAAGGCTAAAATCCAAATTTCACCAGCTGTAGTCTTCGGGGTGCTGAGTCGAATGGTCTTGGTCCGAGGAAGCTGAGACGCTCCCTTCCTACTTTAATCCCAATCGAACTCGCGCACTTCCACCGAAACTGGGTGACTGCGCCCTACTAGATGGGGCTTTGAATGCAAAATGTCACTAAAAGCGCCATTTCGTTCTTATAAAAACACGGATGACCACGATTGGCCCATATGTTGTAGTCTTTTGGACGCTGAGTCGACTGGTTTTGGTCCGGAAAGGCTGCGATGCAGCGTTCCTCCTTTATTCCCAATCGAACATGGTTGAACAAGCGGTCACATGCTCCTGCGTACACCAGTCACCTGGTCACCGTGCCTGCAGGGTACAACTTACTAGCCTGTTTGACCTTTTTTGGGTGCAGTCCTGTCACTCGAGTTGAACCTTGGTGTGAAAGTTGTCGCCTGCTGGCGCGGTGACCAGATGATTTGGGCCCCCAGGAGCACGTGACCACTTGTTCAACCTTGTTCGATTGGGAATAAAGGAGGAACGCTGCATCGCAGCCTTTTCGGACCAAAACCAGTCGACTCAGCGACCAAAAGACTACAACATATGGGCCAATCGCGGTCATCCGTGCTTTTATAAGAACGAAATGGCGCTTTTAGTGACATTTTGCATTCAAATCCCCATCTAGTAGGGCGCAGTCACCCAGTTTCGGTGGAAGTGCGCGAGTTCGATTGGGAAAAAAGAAGGAAGGGAGCGTCTCAGCTTCCTCAGACCAAGACCATTCGACTCTGCACCCTGAAGACTACAACTGGTGAAATTTTGATTTTAGCCTTAACTTCCCCTTTAAAGGGGAAGTATACCCTAAAATCAAAATTTCACCAGTTGTAGTGGGTGACTGCGCCCTACTAGATAGGGATTTGTATGGAAAAAGTCACTAAAAACGCCGTTTCGTTCTTATAAAAGCGTGGATGACCACGATTGGTCCATATGCTGTAGTCTTTTGGGCGCTGGGTCGACTGGTTTTGGTCCGAAAAGGCTGTGATGCAGCATTCGGCCCTTATACCCAATCGAACACGGTTGAGTAAGCGGTCACGTGCTCATTTACAGCCTGTTTGGGCCCGTTTATGTCACTCGAGTTGAACCTTTAACCCTTTGGAGCTCATCGTTCGAATTCGAACGATGCCAATGTCATGTGTGCAAGTGCACTCAACGAGTCACAACTCAGTCAAATCTCAACCGAATTCAACAATCGAAATACCTACGAGGTAGCAGAGAATCTAAGCTGTCGGCTCGAAAAACTCCGGGGTCGATACGAGCTAGTATAACAGAGCGGCGAGTGCTCGAAAGTTCGCTCGATTTCTCATGCGTCAGCGAAGTGCAAATTTCGTTCAAAAGTGGGATTTTCCCTGTTTCTGCCCACGCAGCGTGTGACATCACTCCCAGCGCTTTTTGTCACGGCTTTTGTGAGCCTGTTAGAAAAAATTTGAATGATTTTGAGCTAGCACGAGTGAAATGGCGAGACAAGGACTATTCCCGTTTTGGATTTGGTATTCAGCTGGCGTTCCTGGCATTCGGTAGCAGACAGCAATCGCTCTCCTGAATGAGTTTGGGCTCGCTGTTATCCTCGTTCCAAGAGCTTTCCAACGAGCCCAAGATCGTCAGAATCGGTGAAGTAGAACCAGCGTTATGATGGAAATTGGAACGAATATACTTGCAATTGCAGCTATCTCCTGACGTCGTGTGATCAGTGCAGTTCCAAAGGGTTAAACCAGGGAGTCGTAAAAGCCTCTTACGACTCGCTCCTTTGAACCTTTGAGTTAAATCTTGATGTGAAAATTTCACTCTGCAGGCACGGTGACCAGGCGACTGGTGTACGCATGAGCACGTGACCGCTCACTCAACCGTGTTCGATTGGGAATAAGGGCTGAACGCTGCATCGCAGCCTTTTCGGACCAAAACTCAGCGGCCACAAGACTACAACATATGGACCAATCGCGGTCATCCGTGCTTTTATAAGAACGAAACGGCGTTTTTAGTGACTTTTTCCATACAAATCCCTATCTAGTAGGGCGCAGTCACCCAGTTTCGGTGGAAGTGCGCGAGTTCGATTGGGAATAAAGGAGGAAGGGAGCGTCTCAGCGTCCTCGGACCAAGACCATTCGACTCAGCACCCCGAAGACTACAACTGGTGAAAATTTGATTTTAGGGTATACTTCCCCTTTAAGGATGGTAATAAACCGAACCAGCTGAAGGGTCATTTCACGAAGGCTTTATTGAGATGTCACGAACAAATTCTAGAGAAAGCGGTGATGGACAAATAAATAACTATGATGGAAATGTAATGCAATGCCTTGAAGAAGTGTTGGAGCTAGGTGTCAGGTCGCCGAATGTCTCAGTACTCCTTGTCAGTTTTGTGACATTTTGTCGCATTCGCTGACTGTACAAGATCTGCTTACGTTGGTGGACAGTTAGTCATAACTCGTAACATTTTGTCCTTCTTCTTTTTCACCATAATTTAATTGATCCACGATCACGATCTGTGATATTGATGGACTGTGGTGTCGGCTTTGGTGTCAATTCACCATCGACTACCGTCACCGCTGTTGTTATTGCTGATGCTGCAGCCACCAAAGAGTCTGTTAAACCAGCGCCGGATAACGGACTGGATTTGGTGGAGAAGGCCGGGGCAGCACAGGTAGTGGGTGCTTCCGTGGCCTGCCACGCCTAGGCTGGTCCTTGCGTGCTTCCTCTGGTAGAATGTAAAGTGGTGTGCGTTGTTTGATTCGTGCGCTCAGGTGCTGAACAGTTCTACCAACATACCGGCTAGCATAACGCCGGAATTCAAAGTTGTATATACAAAATGACTGAGTTGGTCTGTTGGTAGAACGTCCTTCAGCACCGTGAACGCACGCATCGTTGTGTGGACGGGTGTGAAGTGCACTGCAGAGTAGGTTTGTTTTACAACTAAGCGGACTTCACGGCACACATTGACAGACTCCTTTCCTTTTCACGGTAAACATAAAAATACCGGACATCGAGTAGGCCCGATCATCACTTCTTTAGATGTTGGAGTTGTTGACAGATACATGTGCAAAATACGGTCCGGGTAGCCATTCTTAGTAAAAACCAAGCGGAGAAACTGATGCTTAGCTGCATCGCTATCACATCCGTCAGTTTTTGTGCTAAATGTTGCACATTTTGACTCACCATTATCCTGCTTATAATCGTTAGTGTTGAACAAAACGGATAACTTGTAAACTTTTGGTTCTCTCTTTTTTTAAATTTTAATCCTCGGCTCTCCATCCGAGTATAAATACAAATACATGTTTGGAACCATGCACCTGCTCACGACCTGCTCACGACCTGCTCACGACCTGCTCACGACCAACTTGACCATTTCAAACAAAAAAATCGATCAATTGGCGGGGGATATCTAACAGCATCAGCAGCTTACCCCCTGACGATGCTGTTCTTTTGGGAACACAGTGATTTGCACAGGTGATCTTCTTCCAGGTGAGAAGAATCAAGTCATACACAAACACCTTGTGGCAAGAAGAAACAGAAAACAGGCAAAGCACACGCACACGCATGCATACAAACCCCAATAAAGCAAGAGTCAACGCCAAGTGAATGCGTGAGTACAACTGATAAACTGGAAGAGCAGAAAGAGACAAGAGACAGAGACAGTGACAGACAGAGAGAGATGGAGATAAATACAGTAGATAGAGAGATAGAGATAGAGATGAAGAGAGAGAGAGAGAGAGAGAGAGAGAGAGAGAGAGAGAGAGAGAGAGAGAGAGAGAGAGAGAGAGAGAGAGAGAGCACCTACGCCTGAGAAATTTTTGCCTTGGCCATTCGGAGTACAGAAATAGCCACCGAAGACGATCATAGATGTTCCATAGAGCATTGCACAGTGGCCACTGCGTGCACATGGGCTCATGCTTGATGCATCTATGCATACAGCCAGAAAGAGTGGAAAGCAGATAGAAAGCCAGGACAAGAAGGACTACCGTAAGCTACCCTAGATGAGCTGTCCCAATGACAAGCTACAGGAACTCCACTAACATTAGGGATGTACCGTGTAGTCACGTCTAAAAGCTGGGCGTATTCCTGCGGAAACCGATGTGAGGGCTAGACTTCTAGTCAAATCAAGCATCTATTCATAGCAGGTATTTCCTATGCATGTCAACACAAGGGTTGGGCTCCAGTATAGAAGCCTGGTAAAGGTAGTATATCTCCAACATAACACCTGTATTCAAAAAACGGGCTTCTACGCGAAATAAGCTTTGGCAGAAGACAGTACGGAAATTGAAATCCTTGCTGTGTCTGGTGTGATCAGTAGACCATATTTACAATGAAGGGGTGAAGATCTCACATGATCACATAATCCACTGCAATCGCACACACACACTGCAGCACACATGTTTCTAGTTTGGAGACACAGAGTGTCATGTACTGTCCTCAATACATGCCTCAGGGGTGCAGCTAGAACCGTGTACCCGGGTCACTGACCTGCTTGAGAGAAAAGGAGACCCAAATCGGGAAAGTTTGCTGGGCACAATGCGATGGTTAATTCTCGCCCAGAAACAGATAGCGGATAGTGCTTACATAAGTAAACATGCATGCATTCAGCCGATCATAACTTGGTCAGTTCTCGCCCAAAATCAACAACTAAAATCCCCTGTGAGATAGCGCACGTGTTTAGCTGCTGGCTCGAACTAAGAGCTCTCTACGGTGAAGATTGGGCAAACCATGATCAATCAGACCTCTGTCACTCTCAAGCTGGATGAATTACATCTATCTTCTGCACACACAGCCACACACAATACCTTCCTGTCTAAGCTCTTGCTGTGTGTGTGTGTGTGTGTGTATGTGTGTGTATGTGTGTGTGTGTGTGTGTGTGTGTGTGTGTGTGTGTGTGTGTGTATGTGTGTGCGCTGTGTGCTATCGCGCCAAGGCATGAAGCGTCACAAGTGCAGCCGTGGCTCGGCCAGAGCAACCAACACAGACCGTAACCCCTACTGCATCGTTTGCAATTGCGGTCGGCGTTTCAGTAGACCACAGGACCTATCCCGTCATCGCCCCTACTGTTCCGAACCTGCTCAACCCCCCCCCCCCCCCCCATGGGGTCCGCATAGCGAGAAAATGGCAGCGCGTCCAAGGTCCAAGGTGTGTGTGTATGTGTGTGTGTGTGTGTGTGTGTGTGTGTGTGTGTGTGTGTGTGTGTGTGTGTGTGTGTGTGTGCGTGTGTGTGTGTGTGTGTGTGTGTCAAGCTCACGCTGACTATGTTTCTTGTGGCACGCCATCATCTCGCAAAGGCCCTGAGATGAGATCTGCCCAGCGAGCTCTGGGAAAGGCTGTTTGGCTGGCAAAGGAAGTGTGGATCGGAGCAATTACGGATGAAGCTGACGCTGTGCAAAGGGACAGCTCGGTCCGCTGGAAATGTATCAAGAAGTTGCAGGGAATGGACAGTGGCCAGCAGTCAGTGGTAACATCCTGCGTCCGGGATGAGAATGGAAACTTGACAGACAGTCCACAGAGTTTGGGAGCATGTTGGCACCGCCACTTTGACCGTGTCCTTAATGTTGAGAGTGCGTTTGATACAGGAGTCATTGAATCCATGCCAGTGCTTGACATCAGGCAAAGTCTCGACGACCCGCCCTCCTTTGAGGAGGTGATAGCGGCGATCCGCAAGCTACACCCAGGCACTGCGGGTGGACAGTCTGGAATTGTCCCGGAAATGATTCTTGTTGGTGGCAAGGCATTGCATGAGCGCATCCACAATGTGATCAACGAGGTATGGACCTGCGGTTCTGCCGTGTCTGACTGGCAAAATGCAGAGATCATCCCTATCCCCAAGAAAGATGACTTATGGTACTACGATAACGCGTGGCATCAGCCTCCTGGATGTGGTCGGCAAGATCTTTGCTCACGTTCTTCCGGGTCGCCTCCAAGCAGTAGCGGAGGATGTTCTGCCGGATTCGCAGTGCTTATTCCGGAGGGGCCGTGGCTGCAGTGACATGGTATTCACCGCAAGACAACTGATGGAGAAGGCAGTGGAGCACGATTCTGAGCTATATGTGCTTTTCGTCAATCTGCGCAAGGCCTATGATTCGATTCCGCGGTCTGCTTTGTGGCTTGTGTTTCGCAGTCTGGGGATTCCTCCCAAGCTGCTTGGCCTTGTCCAGTTGCTCCTTAAAGAGATGGAGGTGCATGTTCGGCTCCCTAACGTCGTCACCGAAAACATTAACGTCCGGAATGGCTTGCGTCAGGGCTGCAAACTGGCACCTACACTCTTCATCCTATATTTCTCTGCTGTGGTCTCTTCGTGGCATCTCTAGTCTTCTGTTCCGGGTGTACGCGTCCGCTACCGCGTCGGCAGGAAGCTTGTTGTGGATCAGACCGCCAAGTCTCGGCTGCCCTCCACTGACATCACAGAATCCCAGTTTGCCGATGATGCAGCTCTCTACACCACCTCTTTGAGCCCCCTGGAGACGATGACAAACGAGTTTGTGTCCTGTGCTTCGAGTTGGGGTCTGGTGTGTGTGTGGTGTGTGTATGGTGGTGGTGGTGGTGTGTGTATGTGTGCCTCGCAAGCTGTTGAATGGTGCAATCCCAGCACAAGTGCTACAGCTTCTGCTGTAGCATCGCTATCATCGCTGGAGGCGATGGGTGTCAAATGGTGTATGCATGCATGCGCGCGCGTGCGTGTGTGTGTGGTGTGTGTGTGTGTGTGTGTGTGTGTGTGTGTGTGTGTGTGTGTGTGTGTGTGTCAGGACCTCACTCGCCACCCGAAGTTCTGTTCCGCGTGACTGAAACACTGTCGGTCCTTTGAGGACCTGCCATCATCTCCGGATGGGCATTATTGTATTGTGTGTGTGTGTGTGTGTGTGTGTGTGTGTGTGTGTGTGTGTGTGTGTGTGTAAGCAGATTTGTTAGCTCCTGGTTTTCTCTTTGTTGGCCTCCTCCACGGGGCGGCCCTGGCCTTCTGGTCAGGGTCGTCCCTGGGTATTGACTGGCAGTAGACTTTTCATGCCTTGCAGCCGGTTTCGCGCGCGTGCGCGCGGAAGGACATTCAGTGAGCTGACGACCATGGCGGGTAATTTGTTGCCGTCACCGTCTTCTTGCGTCCTTTCCGAATCCTCCGCAGTGGTGTGGCGAGCCCTCGGATCAACCCCCAGCCAAAAACAATGCAGTGGCGTTCGGCAGAGCAAGTGGACTCCTGGATGAGAAAGGAAACAGGTCAGACTCGCAGAAATTTCTTCCTGCGCGGTGTATCGCTGGAATCGTGAATTTGTCCTTGGCCGTGTTGTTTGGACCTGAGTGGCCAGTCGTCATGCGGCGATGGTGTAGTGTTATTAGCTTGCTGTGCACACTCCTCGTCGCTCGTCTTGTGGAGCCCTTGTGGGACATTCGGTGCCCACCCTCCAACTCAAGATTGTGTTTTCCTGATTCACGAAGGCCGAAGCAGCACGCGTACAGACGTTTGTTGAACAGAACATCATGTTCACATTTATTTTTTATATTGTTCCTTTTTCAGTCGTTGCATTTTATAGTGGACCTGCAGCAGACTGTTCATCTCGTTTGTGATTATTTCTTTCCTCTGTTGGTGAGTTCTTTTCCATCAATATGGCAGCTTGTTTTGATTTCCTTTTTTTCAATTCATTCTGCTGTACTTCCTGTTTTGTTTTGCGCCACTGCCCCTCACCTTGCGCTCAGTTCTCTGAGTGGAGGGCGGCGTGACCCCACTGGGGTAGCTGATTGATAGTATCACATCCTTTATTGCTGAACCCACAAATAATTGTGATACAGATTGTAAACCATTCGAGGAAGAAGAGAAAGCCATTAAAAAAAAAGAAAAAAGAAAAAAAAAGGTTATTGTACCATGCCAGACGGCTATTATTAAGTCATGTACCAATTGTAGTACATGACGTAGTAGTCACGCACCTACAAAATACTTTGCAGGATAATATTTAAATTGCCTAGCATGCCTACAAATCCGCAGAGCATGCCAATGTTAAATAGGCCAACATATGAATACCGAAGGCGGTTACATGGACAGAAGGCGACATCGGTCGAGAAAAGATGGGCCTATTCTCTTCCGCAAGTAAGACGCTCTGCAACCACGGAGGCACGTGATTGACCACCTCAGCAAAACAAATGCAATTTTGCAGCGTAGCTGTGCCATCACAACTGCGTACTGGAGGTCACTATGCTTGTTAACCACCAGCTGAACAATGTTCTTCAATGCACGAGAGCACTCCGTACCACATACGCCGTTTGTCGAAAATACGAGCGGAGTGAATGACCCCCTCTCGACATTGACAACACGCTGAAGATAGGCCTGCTTCTTCTGATGTTCATTCCGGGAAATCTGTGCAAGGACTTCCTGTCGCGACAGCAAAGACGCCGAGGGGTGAGTAACCCTCACATCAAAGAATGCATCTTGCTGTGGCGACCAAAAGGCCCTTGCACGGATATCCAATCGAGCGTGGCCAGCGACCAACAGCGAGGGAGCGTCTTGAATTCAAGTGCTGCAGTGCGTGCGGCGAGAGATATCGCAGACAGCAGGATCTGCAACGGCATGAGGCCGGATGTTCTGCCGCGACGCCGTGATGCTACCCCTATGTTCCCCTCCTCATGAGGGCAGCTTAGCCGTTTAACGGCAGCTGTATGTCAAGGTCACGGTCAAGGTGTGTGTGTATGTGTGTGTGTGTGTGTGTGTGTGTGTGTGTGTGTGTGTGTGTGTGTGTGTGTGTGTGTGTGTGTGTGTGAATTTGTCGTGTTGTTTGGACCTGAGTGGCCAGTCGTCGTGCGGCGATGGTGTAGTGATGTTAGCTTGCTGCGCATACTCCTCGTCGTTTCGTGAAAGTACGTCTTGTGGAGCCCTTGTGGGACGTTCGGTGCCCACCCTCCAGCTCAAGATTGTGCTTTCCTGGTGCATGAAGGCCGAAGCAGTACGCGTACAGACGTTATTGTTGAACAGAACATCATGTTCACATTAATTTTGTTCCTTTTTCAGTCGTTGCATGTTATACATAGTGGACCTACAGCAGACTGTTCATCTGGTTTGTGATATTTCCTTCCTCTGTTTGTGAGTCCCTTTCCATCAATATGGCAGCTTGTTTTGATTTCCTTTTTTCAATTCATTTTGCTGTACTTCCTGTTTTGTTTGCGCCACTGCCCCTCACCTTCCTCAGTTCTCTGAGTGGAGGGTGGCGTGACCCCAAGGGGTAGCTGATTGATAGTAGTAGTAGTAGTGTGTGTGTGTGTGTGTGTGTGTGTTGTGTGTGTGTGTGTGTGTGTGTGGTATGAGCATGACAGTGGGGGTTCGTGTACGTTATGCATGTACGATTGTATCAGAAAAAAAAACACTTATCACAAGTACAGGCATACAGGCAAGTCTTACCTTCAATGCACTTGAACAGCGAGAATAGATAGTTATCGCGCGGCTTCACCTTACCGTCCACAGCGGACGAGCGCGCCGAGCCCGTCCCATCAGAGCTGGCCATCAAAACTTGTATTAATTATTGGAATGGCAATAATTATTCTACATGCAGTGGAAAGAGCACCACGAAAGCAATGGTCACTGCTTTTCTCGTCTCGTTCTTGGTACAGCCATGGCAGATCCACGAGTACTTCCCGCCCTACTTGCATGGGAAACCGTCTCGTCACAGGAACGTTCACACAGCAAAGACAAGTGGGGTACTGTGCATACCAGTAACAGTACAATTGTGTGCAGAATATTGATAAGTACTACCAAGAGTACATGTACTCTTGGTACTACTCCTTGAATCAGCGAATGCCTGATTTCTATCCTACTTTTTTTGAATGCATGCACCACATGACGTGCACAACCATTGTCGATGATTACTTTTTTCACAAAACGAAAATTATGGGGTGGGATGGGAGGGCCACGGGCTTGTTGTTGTTGTTCTTTTTTTTTGAATTTGCAATACCAAACGGGCAATATAATACCGCAGCTCCCATTCATACGAGTACAAGTACTCCATTAGACTCCGAATGAACCCCCGGTATGCTGTGACCCGGCCCGGTGGGTCCAGGACATGACACGCCTTCCGGAAGAAACCAATTCGGCTGTGTGGCACGCACTGCTGAGTTCCTCGAAGATGCTCCGAGTATGTAATTGTTAGATGGGCATCAAACGTCACTCCAAGGAGCTTCAGCCGCGAGCATTCCGGGACCGCTGTGCCGTTGAACTTGATGGGTGGTGTCTCCCAAGGTCTGCGGTGGCGAGACACAGTCATGGCCCGTGATTTCGTTGGCTCAAAAGTGACGCGCCACTGAGCCCCCCATTCAGCAAGTGCATCCACACCACTGCGGCTTGGAGGTTGCGGCACACTTCTGTCACAGCATGTGGCGTTGGGATGTAGGCATAAAGCGTGGTGTCATCTGCCGGAGTTGTTGTTGTTGTTGTTGTAGAAGTTTATTTAACGTCGCACCACAAACAGGCGATTTCGCCTCCTTTGATACATGTGGACGACAGAAGGAATGAGAGAGAGGGGGGGGGGGACAGAAGTATGGAGAGAGGAGGGTAGAAATAAATAAGCAATCAACCTCAGGGCTACACCAAAGCAAAAACGGAATGGGAACATACTAGATACAAAATAGCTTCATACATATATTGCAAAACACGTTTACTATTCTTCAGTCCGCTATACCGGAGTGATCCCTTCCGGTAGGATGTCGCAGGTGTCATTCACGTACAGCAAAAACCATGAAAACAGTGTGGGCCCAAGGATGCTCCCTTGTGGGACCCCAGCATCAATCTTGTCTGAAGATGCTCCGCCGACTACTGCCTGCAACTTACTTCCTGTCATACAGGTAGTCAGACAGCCAGTTCAGTGTGATCAGGGGACCAGTGATGCCGTATGACGCAGCCTTGTGGAGCACGCCTCGGTGTGAAACTTTGTCGAATGCTCCCGCCGCTGCTATGTCTACAGCCAGCACGCGGACTGCGCCACCACGGTTGACTTCGGAGACCCAGGAGTGGTTGAGAGACGTGAGAAGGTCAGATGTGCTGAGCCCCTGCCGGAATCCGTACTGGTGGATGGACAGAGCCTTTCATGCTCAAGATGACTGATTATGGCAGTGTTGACAATCTTCTCCATGACTTTGGAGACAACAGATAACAAGGACACAGGTCGGTAGTTCTTAACAGCAGAATGAGATTGCCGAAGTTCTTGTGTATCGGGACCACACGGGCTACTTTCCAGAGAGAGGGCTGGACATGGCACCGAAAACAGAGTGAGAACAGCTTGGCAAGTGGTGCAGCCAAAACTTTTGAGCACTGCTTCAGAACTCTGGCAGGGATGCCATCGGATTCGGTCGCCTTGGTTGGATCCAGCTGGCGGAGCTGGCGCTGGACTGTCGCTTCCCGAAATCGGACAGTTGTCAGGGAAGATGATTGTACACCTAGGAGGAAGGTCAGGAAGGTCGGAGTGCTGTAGATCTTGATCACCCAGACTGCATTTGCTCGCAAAGAATTCTCCAAAGCAAGTAGCCTTTTCCTGGTTGGTGACATATTCTCTGCCCTGGGCATTGCGTAGGACAGGGATAGACGAGCTGCGGCCAGAGCCTGCAGCTTGCTTCAGGAGTGACCACCATTGCTTGTTTTGCAGTGATCCATGTTTGAGCCGATCTCGGATGCGGGCTGATTCTGCCTGCTTTGCGAGACGAAGGCAATTGGCAGAGGCTCGGACTTTGGCATTGTAGTCAATGAGTTGCTGGTGGCAGGTGGGGTGTCTCCTGAGACGGTTCCATGCATTCTTCTTTGCCTGGGTAGCGGCTGAGCATTCCGGCGTCCACCAGGATGGGTCTGTTGGTTTCGTCGAAAGTTCTTTGTGTGGGATGAAGCGATTCATGCCTTCCATGACAACAGCGGTTACTGATCTGCAGGACGCCTCGGGGTCTTCTGATATATCTCAGTTTGCTGTTGAGTAGAAGTGCCGCGCCCCCGTCTGCCTGAGCATACCTCCAAACGCGCTGTTTAGTCGGTGGTTCGCGGAGTGGGGTGGCATCAAAAGTGGCCACAACGGTGGCATAGTCTGATGCTCCAATGGGGTCCAGTACATTTACCACCACTGAGGTCTCCGAGAAGTCGCTGAGTATGAGGTCCAGGGTGTTCTCACCACTTGTCGGTTGAGTAACGTGCTGGTGGAGCCCGTGGAACGCAGAGAGTTCTTCCATGTATTCACCAGCTGGTGTAGTCTTCGTGCTGCATAGCCAGCTTTCATTATGACCATTTAAATCCCCGGCTGTCACAACGCTGCTCCCGAGGGATTGAGCTTGATCCATGACTGAGTCAAGATACTCAAGCAGAGAGACATCTTGTCCAGGGCACGACCCGGGTCGGTACACTGCACATACAACTACACTTTTTTTTTTGTACATGTAAATGTACTTTCTGGCCAGTTGACACCGATGGAAAGAGTCCAGTCGCTCCTGAGTCCTGAGCTGTCTTGGTAACCGCCCGCGTACCAGAGTTGTACGGCAGTACATTGATAACCAACGCGTATAGCCGATTGGTTTGTAGGTTTGCCTGCCAATCATGAGGTTTAGTTGCGAGTTCAAACCTGTGCTGGTAACAGAGAGTGTGTTTAGTGCTCTCTCAATCGCAGTGATGCAGGCGAGTACCACTTTACATGGAATGAACTGTGCCGACACCCACGGTGAACTGGGTACTCACTTGCTCGGTGTGAGGGTAACAAAGATGCGGTTTATGGGGTTGTAGGGCCTTTACACGCCTGCTTGTTGAGAGACTTATCCCTTCTCCCCTGACTCACTTGTGAGGTCTGCATTCGACACGAAGGTAGTAAGGATATAATCGAACTTATCGAAGTGGTGGGCCGCCGATGCCAATGTATTTGCTTTGATGTGTTCGTCAACACGTCAGGTGATGCGGTCGCCAATCCGGCTAACTTTACTTTACTTTACATTGATGATGAAGGCTTGTAATATTGGTATAGCCGTAGGCGAAGCTTTTCGCTGACCTGCTGGTCTAGTTTCCAGAGGTTCCACAGGCCCCGAAAGGCAGCTGTCGCCAGTTGCTTCCTCCTCAGCACACCCTCGTCATCACCAATCAGACTTCCAAGTTTTCGTGCTGATCTCCATTCTTCTTTGTTGCTATCATGGAGTCTAGTGATTTCTGTGTACTCCGTTTTGTCATGATTAATATTGAGCGACCATTGCACCAGGGTAGAACTCGCCGTAGCTTCTAGCTGAGAGAGCCACCGCCAAATGGTGCTTACAAAATCTGTGTCATCAGCATAGATTAGCTCAAAGGGCAGGAGAAGATCAGCATGGGGTCTGGGAGCTGCTTCCTTTCTCAGTTGCCGTAATGCTGCTTCCAGATAATTATACCGTAAAAAGGACCGGTGACAAGGAGTCACCCTGCGGTGTGCCAAATAGTTGTCTGAAATGTTGGTGATGACGTTTTCCCAAGATGCAGTTCATCCTCGTTCACGACTTCCTTTCGTACACTTAGCAGTTGATTGATTGATTTTATTTTACTTCGCAAGTTCAAACGGGTTCCTGGCCCAGTTATATGAAAGCGAAGGATAGAATTTGCCAAAATCCTAATGAGCAACAGCATAGGCAATATTATCATAGAAGTGGAGTACTATGCGAGCGAGAATACTGAGAAGAAAGGAACATGTCAAAACCTGACGAAACACAACCTATTTCAGGCATACATAAGGAAGGCAGGCTAGCTTAAAATCTTGCAATCTGGATACGGTGCGCACCTCTCTAGGCAAACTGTTCCAATGCTCCTGCGGTGGCGAATCTCGTTTGGCCACACCGACTGCGAGCTGGCTGGCTGAGCAGACCATTGGCATGCTGATGGCGCGTACTTCTGCCGCTGCATGCTGCTGGTTTGAGAAGCTGGGCTAGAGCTAGGCTAGTGGAGTCATTTAGACAACGCCAGATGAAGATCAGGAGCTTTTGTTTGAAAAGTTCAGTGACGCGGTAAATCGAGTTGGCAGCCAGGAGGGGCTGCATCGCGGAACATGGCGGGCTGCCATCAATGCATCGGATCGCCCGGTTTTGCATGGCTTGCAGACGCTGAAGTTGGGTCACGCGGAGGGCTGCAGAGAAGCTGCAGGCACCATATATCATATCCGGCATGACAATAGCCTTTACATATACCTTGCGCGAGCTGCGGGAGAGGCATCGACGGGCTCGCCACAAGGCGCCTATCTTCCTCGCAACTTTGGTCACTATGGCACTGACGTGTACATCCCAACTCAGGCGGTTGTCAAGAAAGACACCAAGATACCGCGCAGACTTCACTATCGGTAGAGAGGTATCGCAGCACACGATAGAGACCTCAGGCCCGGCATGTTGCGGTGAGATAGTCATTATCTGGCTTTTGGAGGCGTTTAAAATTAGGCCGCGTGACTTAAGCCATATGGCGAGATCAGTGACAGCTGAAGAGACGGATTTGGAGACTTCCCCAGCGGAAGCTTTTGAATCATACAGAGCAATGTCGTCTGCGAATTGCACGCTGGGTATTGGCGATGAGACCGATTTCACATCACGGGTGTAGACGTTAAAGAGAACAGGCCCCAAGACGGAGCCTTGGGGCACACCACAGGTGCAGTCAAGAGCACGACTTGTGGCCGAAGCGACTGTAACTTGCTGCCTGCGATCTGTCAGGTAATTCGCGAACCACTTCAGGGCGACACCAGAGATACCAACGTCAAAAAGGTCTTGGATGAGGATACCATGCCGGACTTTGTCAAAAGCCTTGGACATGTCGAGGAGGCACAGCCCAGTTACCAGACCACTGTCCTTCGCCTTCTGCAAGCTGTCCGTGAGAACACAGAGGGCATCCTCAGTGGAGCACTTCTTCCTGAAAGCAAACTGAGAATCAGGTAGGGCATTACTCAAGTCTAGATGGCGAACTAGCTGACGCTGCACCACTCTCTCCAACAGCTTTGAGACAACTGGAAGGAGGGAAACAGGGCGATAATTGGTGGGGACTGATGGGTCCCCGGTCTTGTAAAGCGGTACAACGGTCGCCAGCTTGAACGCCAAAGGAACCGTGCCAGTACGGAGGGAAGTGCAAAACAGTACTGCTAAAGAGTATGCCAATAAATCGGAACACTGCCGCAATAGCGAACCCGGTATGCCGTCACTTCCCGTAGCTTTGCGAGCATCTACCTGCTGAAGGAGACGTTGAACGTCCGATGGAGTTACAGGGGAGAACTCGGTTAGGGAGACAGGCCCGTTGGGGCCACACGGAACGCCGAGATGGTCGGGTCGGTTTGTGTCTGTAACAATAGAGTGGAACGTGTTGCTGATCTCATGGACGTCGCAGCATGGATCTTGACGGCACCGTGAGCGCCCTGTCACGGCATTGAGAATTTCCCAGGACTTTCTTGGGTTACCAGCATTCTCTTTGCACTGGGTGGCGAAGTACGCATTTTTCTTTTGCCGAGAAGCGTTCCGAGCAATGCTACGTGCTCGTTTGAACTCAGTGTGAAGATTTCCATTCGTTTTGTCCTGTCTCCAACGTTTATGAATGCGACGTTTTCGCTGCATTAGCCTGTGTAGTTCTGCGTCTACCCACCGTGGTGTGGACTGTCTGGTAGGCTTTGAGTTACATAGGGGGGCATGCTTATCCATAACGCGCATAAACTTGGCATGCCATTCTCTCCACATGATATTTACATCATTGAAGTCAGAAAAGTCATGTAGGTTGGCCTCACAGATATCATGACGGAACGCGGTACTGTCTATCTTATGGATTCTTCGCATGTGCCTTGGGGCCTGCCGTGTAGTCCGGGGAACATCGACCTGGATATTGCACTCCACGGCACTGTGATCACTGATATCAAGAGGTACGACAGTAGCTACAGTTGCATGGGTAGGGTCAGCCAGAATGAGATCAATTATAGTACCATTCGGACAGCGGGGAGTTTCACGAGTGGGTTCTCTAACGATGTTCTTGAGGCCATAGGCGGCACAGAGGTCACTGAGATAGTGATGCTGGGGACCAGGCTGTTTTGGGTCCATGTTGACGTTGAAGTCACCAACCATTGTAATGGAGGCCGATTGCAGCTTGGTACGCAGGATCACCGCTTCTAGGTCTGTCCAGTAAGATACTGATTCCCCGGGGGGACGGTAGATACAACCAATCAAGTGGCAGCCAAGTGGACCTTTTATTTCCAACCAAGCAGACTCGATCTTGTCGGAATGAAGGTCAGAACGGGCTCGCAGTTGGTCACGTCTGATAGTGTCGAATGCTTTTGATAGGTCAATTCCGAGAATGTGAGTGTCCAAGTGAAAGCGCTGGGCTTTTTTTTGCAGCCAGCCATTTGTGGGCCCATAAGACATCGGACGTTGACCGTCCACTCCCTCCGGAAGCCGCTATGGATCTCAGCTAGAAACTCCTCCATCCTCCGTCTGATCCTTGCAAGGGTTATGAGCGATAGTGCTTTCCTGAGCGATGTAAGCACTATGGGCCGGAGATCGGACGGTGGTCCAAGAGGTTTATTGGGCTTTTGAAGTGGGAGGAGGATTCCACCACCTACTTCCACTGACTGCATGATGATGGCTAAATATGCAATTGATAACTGAGGAAAGGGTAGAAGCCATGGCATCTCCTCCATACTTGAGTAATTCAGCTGGGGTATCACCTTCTCCAGATGCTCGTCCGTTGTTGAGTTTCATCAGGCCTTCAGCAACTTCAGTGCAAGTAATTGGGTTTGACAGTGGCCGCTGAGGACCGTCAAATAATTGTGGAACTGCCTGCGCGCTGGAATTGTTGAGTTGGGTCACGGTGTACATGGTGTAGCTATGGTGAAAGCATAGTCACCGAGGCGACGTGACTTGGTGACGCTTTCCATTTTCCCATCTACATGTACATGACACTAGTAGTAACCGTGATCACATATCTGTACATGACTTTCAAGTCTGGGTGACACCCAGGAGGCTGAGGAGCCCATACGAGTACTGGAAGGCGTCCAAGCAGACAATCCCGAAACAACTCAAACCTTCAGACCCGTCAGCAAGACATCTTTCCGTTGGGGAGAGTATTGCAACAATCTGCGAAGCCATTTCGAGGGCATATGAGGAGCTGGCCGGAATGCGCAAAAACACCTTCTCTCAACCGTCTGGTCATGCAGGGACTGAGTATTTGTTTACAGGCTACGTTTTATTATTATTATTATTGTAAAGCTTTCCTTTTGATCTTGTCTCTTATTGTTGTGACCATTCCACAATAATTGTGTTGTATTGTCAAAAAAAACTGAGTATGTCAGGGAGCATACTAGATTGCTCCGGGCCTACAAGGATGGAACCCCTCTCGAGCGTGTAGCACTGCGGGCCATTATGGTAATGCCGAACCTCTTGTTACAGAAACCACATGCAAAGGCAGGCGCCAAGGACATAGGCCAACATCTCTCCCGTCGTCTTGCACTATGGAAGGCTGGCAAGGTTGAGGAGCTGCTGGATGAGGCACTGACCATACAGGCGCGACTTCCGCAGCATGACATGCCACGTGATATGACCACCCATAAGCTAAACCGTCGCTTTGCCGACCTGGCCTGATCAACAAGGGAGAAAACCATGCTGCCCTCTCACTCATCACCGAGCATGGAATGGGAGGGGTACTGGAACTAACTCCGCAGGTCCGTGAAGCTCTGAAAGCCAAGCACCCCAACGCCCAGCCAGTGGATCCTGACGTACTAATCCAAGGCGAGGTGCCCACAGTCCACCCCATTCTCTTTGAGACCCTCACAGGCGAAGTGGTCCGCGAAACCGCGCTTGCCATACGGGGAGCTGCGGCCTGCGGGCCCCTCTATGGGCGATGCCTACGTCTGGAGGCGCATGCTAGTGTCTTTCAAGGCAGCATCAACGGAGCTTTGCCATGCGGTAGCAGAAGTCTCACGGCATCTGGCTACAGCACCTGTTGACCCGGTGGGACTCAACCCTCTCCTCAACAACCGGCTAATTCCATTGGACAAGGATCCTGGGGTCCGGCCTGTGGGGATCGGTGAGGTCTTGCGGCGGATTATTGGCAAGTCCGTCATGACTGTCCTCGGGAAAGACATCACGCAAGCTGCCGGTGTCTCGCAGGTTTGTGCAGGCCATCCTGCCGGGTGCGAGGCGGCAATCCATGCCCTGCGCCAAGTCTTTGCCTCCATGGGCACTGGTGCTGTGCTGCTCGTGGATGCCGACAATACCTTCAACCGCCTTAACCGTGCTGTGGCTCTCCACAACATTCAGTTCATGTGGCTCTCCACAACATTCAGTTCATCTGCCCTCCACTTGCCACCATTCTCGGTAACATCTACCCGTCACCAGCTAGACTATTCGTCACAGGTGGAATGGAGCTCTCGTCAGAGGAAGGTACGACTCAAGGCTGTCCATTGTTCATGGCAATGTATGCGCTAAGTGTGGTTCCATTAATCAGCGCGTGCGATGAGGTATCCGATGATGCCCTAGCAAAGGCCATACAGGTCTGGTTTGCCGACGATGCTGCTGCAGGTGGTGCGCTATTGGTGCGCCGCCGCTTCTGGGATAAGCTTGTGTCCAGGGGACCTGCCTATGGCTACTTCCCGAAGACATCGAAGACATTCCTTGTTGTGAAGTCTGAGTGTCGGGCTGAAGCAGAGCGAGTCTTTGCGGGTCTGGCATCAAGATAGCTGGTGAGGGTGACAACTTGGCTCACAAGTCAAGACAAAGGCATTTGGGCGCTGCTATCGGCTCAGAGGAGTTTGTCTCGGCCTATCTGGAGGCAAAAGTTCAAGCATGGACCAATCAGA
>NC_088643.1:83730345-83790345 GCF_964019385.1 Sycon ciliatum
GCCATAGCACCCGCCCTGGAGTGAGTGTGCAGGGCCATAGCACCCTCCTTCTAGTGAGTGTGCAGGGCCATAGCACCCGCCTTGGAGTGAGTGTGCAGGGCCATAGCACCCGCCCTGGAGTGAGTGTGCAGGGCCAAAGCACCCTCCTTGGAGTGAGTGTGCAGGGCCATAGCACACACCCTGGAGTAGCCCTTTCCCAAAGATGCTCACCACTTTTTTTCGCAACTTTTGGTTGTGGAAGAAATTGCAACTTACTTTCGCAACTTTCTTCATTTTCGCGAACTACTTCGCAACTTTTCCGCAACCTTGGCGCCATGGGCCCATGGCATGGGGTCAAAAGGTCAAGTCACAGAGTACATGTTGGACGAATGCTTACCCACTCATTTCTCGCGTGCCTTCAGACTTCAGAGTTCAGGCTCATTTCAGAGAAACAGTAGATGAACATTCACCAGTGGTTACATTATGTGCACTTTGCCTTTTGCGTGCACTGAAATAAAGGAGGATGCATTCAACAAGCTACTTGCACGGCGTAAAGCTGTGCTTCACAGCAGGAAGGGGTATACAGTCAACTTTGCGAATAACGACATTCGGCGAGGCATCAGAAAAGTGTTCTTATTCGCGAAGTGTCCTTATACCCGAAGTCCCATTTAAATGTATTTATTATTATTATTATTATTATTACACAGAGGCAATATGCTTTGGTTCTGCAAGAGTGCTCAATGCCTGATTCAGGCAGAGCGGCATACACAAAGGCACACAATGAAAACCTTGGCAAATTTATTCCGTTGTGACTCCGAGTTAGGGTGTTGTGGGTGAGTGTATGTGTGTGTTAGTGTGTGCGTGTATGTGTGTATTTGTGTGTGGGTGTTACTATGTGTGTGCGTGTTAGTATGTGTGTGCGTGTTAGTATGTGTGTGTGTGTGTGTGTGTGTGTGTGTGTGTGTGTGTGGTGTGTGAGCGACATTAAGCGCGTACTTGTTAGTGCTAGACCTGCGCCTACTGCATCTGCCTCTGAAATAGCCCGTCCCTGTACACATTCACGCGATTACTCCTCTCGCTATCGTATTATCACACCTCTCTCCACTTAGATATACCAGCGCTGCCTCCTATTCCATTATCGTTGTCTGATGATTGGTTCAGCCATGAAACTCGGAGTCACAACGGAATAAATTTGCCAAGGTTTTCATTGTGTGCCTTTGTGTACGCCGCTCTGCCTGAATCAGGCATTGAGCACTCTTGCAGAACCAAAGCATATTGCCTCTGTGCTTCTCGCTCCCTCCACTGGTGGTCGAGCACTCTCGCTTTCTTTCTGCATCAATGGAGACCATAAGGCAGGTATCGCTCGGATACTCCCTCAAGAACATCCCAGCGCCCTCGGAGAAGGAATACACCAAGAGCCTCCTGAGGCGAGTCGAGGAGGTCATAAAACGAATGCGTTGGAAAGCTCTCTTCACCCTGAAAGGCGCCAACGAAGATAGCGCCAAGAAGACGTACGGCTTCAAAACCGTGAACTGCCCACCCCAGATTGAAGAACTCAAGGCATTCGAGAACGCAATGTATAATATGGTTGAGCATATTACGTTCCGCCGGGCTTCTAACCAGCTTCAAGAGCAGATGAAGAACGATGTGAAGAAGATCAAAGAGTGTGATGATATAGTGGTACCAGCGGACAAGACAAGAAACTTGTACCGAGTATCAGCCCCGCAGTATGAAAAGCTGCTACATGACAACGTGACGAAGCAGTACAAACTCGCCCCAGACACCGACTACACGGCGATTAATGCCGAAGCCCGCGATATAGCTGCCGATCTGCACCTGGATGACCGAATGGAATGTCTGGCCAAGGCACAAGCGTTCGTCACATTAAAGGATCATAAAGCCGACTTCCATGACAAGCTGCAATGCAGACTGATTAACCCCGCCAAGTCCGAAATAGGCGTCGTAAGCAAATCCATACTGGATGGTGTTATCGGCCCCATGCGGAGCAGCGTATGTGAGAATCTGTGGCAGAACACGCAAGCGGTCATCGAGTGGTTCAAGGGCATTGAAGACAAGCCGCGGTACACCTTCGTCGTGTTCGACATCGTCGAGTTTTACCCCAGCATAACGAAAGACCTTCTGCTGGATGCCCTGTCGTACGCCGGGACGCACGTTCCAATGTCCAAGAAGGACATTGAGACGATACTGCACGCACGGAAGTCATTGTTGTTCGACGGCGGCAAAGCATGGATGAAGAAGGAGAAGGACGGGTCATTCGACGTAACAATGGGGTCGTACGACGGCGCAGAAGCCTGCGAGCTTGTTGGGGCTTTAATCCTCAGCAAACTCCGTCCACTCCTGGGCGACCAGTGCGTGGGTCTTTACCGTGACGACGGACTAGCGATAATGAAGGACGCCACGGGTCATGATGCCGACCGCACGCGCAAACAGATCATACAGATATTCCAAGCACACGGCTTAAAAATAACAATCGAAACCAACAAGAAGATCGTCGACTACTTGGATGTGACCCTGAATCTCGCCACCGGAACATTCCAACCATACAGGAAACCGAATAGTACACCCCTGTACGTCGATGTGCGGTCCTGTCACCCACCGCAGGTGCTGAGACAAATACCCATTGGCATCAACAAGAGGCTGCAACGTATCTCATGCAATGAGGAAGTGTTCAACGATGCTAAAACGTTATACGAGGACGCACTGGCCTCAAGTGGCCACCCGAAAACCATGACATACAAGGATGAACCGAGCAACAAGAAGAAAAAAGCGAAGAAAGGGCGCAGCCGCGACGTCATCTGGTTTAACCCGCCGTACAGTACCACGGTCAAAACCAACGTTGGCGCAAAGTTTCTATACCTCGTCAAGAAACACTTCCCTGAAGGGTCGGCGCTACACAAGGTGTTTAACAAGAACACAACAAAAGTAAGCTACAGCTGTATGAAGAACGTAGCGTCGATTATCAAAGGGCACAATGCTGCAAAACTTCACTCGCGACCGCCAGTTGTGCCATGCAATTGTCGGGTCAAGGCGTCGTGCCCCTCAACGGTGACTGCCAGTCTTCCGACGTCGTGTACGAGGCACATGTAGCATCCAACGAAGTCAAGACCTACGTCGGCATGACTGCTACCACATTCAAGCAGCGCTACAACAAACACACTTCGGACTTCCGCCATGAAAAGTACGCCGCATCGACTAAGTTGTCCAAGCACATCTGGGATCTGAAAAACGAGAACCGCGGATTCGACATCAGATGGGAGATCAAGGATAGAGCACCTTCGTACACTAACATCAGCAAGAAGTGTGGCCTATGCTTAACCGAAAAGTTCCACATCCTGAAAGCTTCAAAAGCTACCTCCCTAAACAAGAGAAGTGAGCTGGTATCTAAATGCCCTCACCAGCGCAAGTTTCTGCTGGCCACCCCTATTACATAGACAGCTATGACCGCTTCGGGGTTTTTGACGCGTGATTGCAGGAGTTTGTGTGCGCTTAGATTTGTCATACGAACGCAGATGCCTGTGTATACGTGTGGACATGTGTCTATAGGTGTGTGTATATGCGTGTGTGCGTGTGTTTGTGCGTGTGCGAGTTAGGGTGTTGTGGGTGGGTGGGTGTCCTGTGTGTGCGTGCGCCCGTGTGCAAGTTAGGGTGTTGTGGGTGAGTGTATGTGTGTGTTAGTGTGTGCGTGTATGTGTGTATGTGTGTGTGCGTGTTACTATGTGTGTGCGTGTTAGTATGTGTGTGTGTGGTGTGTGAGCGACATTAAGCGCGTACTTGTTAGTGCTAGACCTGCGCCTACTGCATCTGCCTCTGAAATAGCCCGTCCCTGTATACATTCACGCGATTACTCCTCTCGCTATCGTATTATCACACCTCTCTCCACTTAGATATACCAGCGCTGCCTCCTATTCCATTATCGTTGTCTGATGATTGGTTCAGCCATGAAACTCGGAGTCACAACGGAATAAATTTGCCAAGGTTTTCATTGTGTGCCTTTGTGTATTATTATTATTATTATTATTATTGGGGAGCAAACCCTTTTCTTACAAATCATCGCCGAGGTCGCAACTCGCAATACTTCGTATTATTATTATTATTATTATTATTATTATTATACGCATTCCCACGGCAGCGTCAACCAAGCAGTTATGCTTGATCCACACGTTCACCTTCCCTTATGCTGGACATTGAAACAAAGCAGATGTAGACAGCTCCTAGAGAATGGGGCTCTACAAAACCAATGATCGAAGTTAGTCCTTCAGTAACATGGAGCGTCATAAAATTGGTCTCATTGGAAAAATGTCATCACTATTGTCTCCTCATGTAGCATCATGGTCAATGGGTGGCCAGATAATTATACGTATGAGGTTGGGTTCTTTTTAAATTAAGGTAACTCAGTTAGTGCGGATGCAGTTTTTGCCTCTCCCCAGATTTGAAATATTCCATCGTGTAGGTTCATTCTACTGGCACGTAACTTGCCCTATTACCTTCCATTTGACTTTTTAAGTCGGCTGCAGTGGTTTTATCGGTGGTGATTTGGCCTGCTCTGCTATTCTTGAGACCCAGGTGATTCATTGTCCTGCCGGTTCTCCATTGACATTGTAGTTTTAGGCTGCCCTCCCGTTTGTTGAAGCTGGGTGGCTGTGTGTAGCCTTCCTCGTCGGCCTTGTACTTTGGAGACGCTAGTTGCCACACCGACTACGTTATTGTCACGGACAAGCCCAGTGTGCTGTTTGCGCACCTGGCTTGGCATTCACACTTCTGTTGGATGCTGGGACTAGTGAGAGGCGTGAGAGGCGCGCGCTATTGAAACCACGTCAACACAGCTACAGAGCAATCATGTCGTTCGAGGGGATGGTGCGGGCCTTGGAGGCTCTAGCTGGAACGCCAGCAAGTGCTGCCTCTCTGGAACGGAGGCATGTTGGTGCGAGTGCTGTCAGGGATTGCGCACATGTACAGCCTCGACCTGTGTTTGAGCTGGGAGAGCTGTCGGAGTCACCTGAGAATGTTGCTTCCAGCGTTGGCGTTGGTACCGGTCGAAAGTCGCCGACACAGCTCCCCGCACCGGACTCTGTTGGCATCGTAAATGCAGACCACCTCATGAAACAGTTCCGCACCTGCATGAGCGATCTTTTAGAAGAGCACATGGAAACGGTCCTAGATTCCATTGCTCGTATCCCTGAGGAGGTGTCAGCCGTCAGTAACTCGTTCAATGGCTTGGATACTCGACTCAATATTCTTGAAAGAAGGCTTGAGAAGACGGATACCGGACCCTTGGAGCAAGCGATCAGGTCGCAAGGCGAAGAAATCCGATGTGTGGCTGCTAGCGCGGACGTAACTTGCAGTCGAGTAAGGAAGCTGGAGGAGTGCCTGGCCGGCACCCAAACAGCCTGTACCAGTCCTTCACCGCGGGTACATCCACGGCCCGCGCAGGCTGTGGGTGCGTGCCAGGCGCAGATGCACCCCCACTCCTACTCCAGGGCTGCGGCTGCGCCGGCTACCGATGGCTTTCGTGCCAAGGCTGCCCAGGCTGCACCAGACAGGATGAATGCAGGCTCAGTAACGGAGCCCGCACTTCAGGCAACGGTGACATCTTGCTATCAGCGCCCTGCACGCAAGCACGACCGGTTAAGGGGTGCCAGTCGGCTAAAGTGCAAGGCCGTCTACGTTGGCCGTGTTGATGTCGGTTGCTCGGCAAGTTCAATCGCTAAATGGTGCGAGGACCGCAGTGTGACTGTAATCAAATGCTCAGTATCTGCGGCACGGTATTTTGGTCTGGCGTATGCCCACCTTGTTATTTCGGAGGAGCATTGGCAGAAGGTCCAGAGTCTAGACTTCTGGCCAAGTGGCATTTCGGTTCGTGAATGGCGCTTCAAATCAGACCGCATCACTCAACAGAACTGAGTGCGTCGCTCAATCCACTTGCGCCACCATTCCTTCCTGATTCTGGACGACAAACTAATGAAACTTCCAATCAACCTGCCCAATTACCTTCATCCTTCTCAGTGCTCTCACTTAACTGCCGCTCCATAGTAAATAAGTTAGCTGAGCTTAGTCAAGTCTGTGAGCAGTATTCTCCAGACATAATCTGCGTATGTGAAACGTGGCTGACAGCTGCCATAGACGTCTCAATTCCAGGCTACACGTCATACCGCCTGGACTGCCCACCCACGACCAGCTCTGATAACCTGCCAGCAAGAGGCTATGGCGGTGTTGCTACTCTTGTAGCTGACAGATCGTTCATGTCCATCAAGCGCCGCTTCGACCTTGAGCGCTGTGGACTGGAGGCGGTTTGGCTCGAATTGCGGCCAGTGATCCTTCCCTCACTCCCCCTCATCATCTGCTCTGTTTACAGACCCCCTGGAGACAGCATCTCCCAAGTCCAGGCATTTAGTGACCTCCTAGAGGACTGTCTGTGCAATATTAGCCTCCCCAATTCGGCGATTGTACTTGCAGGAGACTTGAATGCTCGCCACTCTGACTGGTCTCCTAGTGACACCACGAATCGTGCTGGAAGGGAGTTCCGTAACCTCTTCTCTTGTTTTGGCCTTGAGCAAATGGTGACATTCCCCACACACTTTACCCCCCACGGCTCAACATCGTGTATTGACGTTGTACTCACGGATCATCCTCACCTACTACTCTCTGTTACATCTGTTGCTCCTCTTGGTGCATCTGACCACGCACAGATCCTTAGTCATTTCCTACTGCCTACTGATGCTGTTTACCGTGAGGAACCTGCTGCAAGCGGATATCCCGCTGCTGCACCCCGAAGCCACTTCAGCAATGTTTCTGCAAAGCTGGAATATGACTTTAAATCCGTGCCATCTTCCGTCTGGGATAGTGTGAATGCAGAGCTCTCTGATATTGACTGGAGCTGGCACCTGCGTGCCAGCAACGTCAATGATGCGCTTTCGCACTTTTCTTCCATTCTCAACAGTGCCCTTGAGAAGCACCTCTGGCCATTCGGAAAGCAGCCGTATTCTCACCGCTGCCCACGGCCCAGTCAGCCACCCTGGGTTGATGCCCATCTCCGCACAGCAATCAAGTGGAAATATGATCTCTATAGCATTTTTAAGAAGTACTCAACACAACAAAACAAACAAGCATACCAACAGCAACGAAATATAGTGAAAACCCTGACGCGGACAAAGTACAGAGCTTATATCCACTCAGTGCAAACTACTTTGCAGGGTAGACACCGTCCATCGCTTCAATAGTTTGTGAGACAAGCAAGAATTCGAAACGTATCACGGGAAATTCCGTCACTCACAACAGGGACTCAGCAGGCGGCTGACCCTTTGGCCAAAGCTACGGCATTAAACGCCCAGTTTGCCTCTGTGACTCGGCCAGATGACCCGTTGCTCTCTATTCCCCCTATTCTCACCCCCTCGGAGCCCTCAGCTTGTTTCACGTCCGTCATCACCACAACTGCCACTGTCCAGCGTCAGCTGAAGAAGCTTCCGACGTGCAAGGCGTCTGGTCCTGACGGCATCCCCAACCGGGTCCTCAAGGCCCTGGCACCATCCATAGCATTCCCTTTGTGCCATATTTTCAACATGTCATTTACAACGGGCATATTCCCTTCCGCATGGAAAACAGCGAAAGTCATACCTGTATTCAAGAAAGGTTCCCGCCACGAACCTGCAAACTACCGCCCTATCTCTCTTCTTCCCTGCGTGTCCAAAGTATGTGAACGCATCTTTTATGACCACTTATACAGACATGTTTCGCCGTTTCTGAGTCCCGCACAATCTGGGTTTCGTAAAGGCGACTCCACCTCCCTTCAACTGACCCGCATCGTGCAGCAGGTGTGCCAGCGCATAGGGATAACAGAGCGCTTGCTGGCATTTGCTTCTTTGACTTGGCCAAGGCTTTTGATACCGTCTGGCATCGAGGACTTTTGGCAAAGCTCGAGCATGCATTCAGGGTACGCAAACAACCACTCTCCTGGCTGAAATCTTATCTCTCTGGGCAGTATCAGTACGTAACTGTGCTTGGCACATCCTCGGTTGCAGAGCCAGTATTGTCAGGCGTTCCTCAAGGATCAATTCTCGGTCCCCTACTATTTATAATTTACGTAAACGACTTACCTGCAGTCTTCCCTGGAACGTCTCTGTTTGCTGACGACACGACCCTTCTCACCTCATCAGCTTCCCTCACTGGCCTGAAAAACAACTTGCGTGCTGGCATTCAGGAAGTTCTTTCCTGGATGTCGTCCTGGAGGTTGTCCCCAAATCTATCAAAAACAAAGATCATGCTCTTCCCGCCCCAGCCGGAGTTCACAACCCTCATCCATGCCAACCTTCCAAATCCAATTGACATAGTGTCTTCTCACAAACACCTTGGCATTGTGATTGACTCTGCACTCTCTTGGGTACCTCACATCGAATATATCTGTAAAAAATCAAGTAAATCCTTAGGAATTCTCTCCCCCCACTGCTCCTACCTCCCACTTTCTTGCAAGCTTCTTTTTTATCTAGCCTACCTTCGCCCAATATTTGAATATGCAGATACGTCTTGGGTTGGGTTATCCTCTTCCGCTGCTGCAAAGCTTGAAATACATCACAAGAAAATCCTTAAAATTCTCCTCCGTCAACCCCGCATGCTCTCATCATCCGCCCTTTATAAAATCGCTCACACAACCCCGTTATCACTTGGACGCAGTGCACACCTGGCTTCTCTTGTCCATTCTATTAAGCTTGAGTTGTGCCCACCTCATCTCATGTGTTTTAATTGGTTCTCTTCTCTAAGAACTAGAAACTCGCTCTTACTCCCTAAGTGTAACTCATCCACTCTTTTGCGCTCCCCTCTCTTTATTGCTTATTCTGTTTGGCTCACTCTACCCAGAGAAGTTAAGGATCTGATCTCACTCCGCCTGTTTAAGATCCGTGCCGCCCCTTATTTACTACGACATAAATAGCTCATTATCCACATGTCCTTTGCGTCTCTGTGTTTTTCACTGTTTTTATTTGACATTATCTTTCTTTACGGAGTTGTTGTTGCTGTTCATTTTGCTACTCTTTCTTTTTCCCTCCCCTTATTTCTATTTATCGCCGTGGTTGGCAATCACCCACTCTCGTAACATTGGCTGGTGTTTCCGCCGAGTCTTGAGATGTTGTAATAAATAATAATAATAATAATAAATGTATGTGAACCCATATATTGTATAGTATGACATGCATATCAAAATGAAGCTCTTTTCATGCTCTATGCCAATGTGTACTTTATTTTCATATTACAATTGAAAGGAACTGCAAAGTCAATATGTAAGGCAAATAGATTGAAAAATTAGCCTTTTGGAGCCATCAACAGGGACATGTACAATCGTGTACATGTACAATCGTGTACATGTACATGTATGATGATTAGTGTACAATCATACTCAAGTACATGTATTTACAGCTACTGTGTATGTGTGTAGTTGTGCTGATCACTCCAACTATTTAGAAGCAAAATAAAATGTAAAAATAAAAAGCCCCCCCCCCCTTGGCTGCATCTTCTTGCACGTGTGCCTTTATCCATTGCCATGGGTTCTGGTACTTCTGCATGACAGGTGCTTGAAATAGCTGTCAAAAACCCAGAAAGTCGTTATTCAAGCAGTGAATATGACCTCGAGGCACTAAAAGCATGTCGCTATTCGCGAATTGTGGTTATTCAGATAGTCGTTTTATCCGAAGTTAAATGTATACAGTTAGATGGGACTTTGCTCTGGGCATGGAAATTCTGTCGTTATTCGCGAATTGTCGTTATATCCGCAGTCGTTATAAGCGAAGTTGACTGTAGAGCTTGCTGTCGCTGCATTTCTGCTATTCCCGCTCCTTTTTGGTGGTGTTGGCATCATTGCATTTACATGTACATGTCAGCAACTTTTGAGCCTTTTATGAAAATATGGGTGCGATTTCAGCGACTTGCACTTGTTTTGGCACGGTTACGAAAAGCATAAGTTGCAAAAAGTTATGGCATCTTCAGGGGCGGATCCAGGATTTTTCCAAGGGGGGGTTCAGTTTTCTTCCGCCCTTATAAAGGGCGAAAGAACGGGCTTTTCCAAAAAGGGCCGAAAAGGGCGAAAAAAAGGGCGGGCACCTTTGGGAAAGGGCTAGAGGATAGGCGCTCTGATCCCATTGTCGAGCGCTGGAGCGCAGGTAGTGCTTCAGCCATTTCAAGGAAGTGTTGCTGCGCTCATTCTCCGCAGAGGTGACGGGTAGTGTTGAAGCAATCCGGAGGAGGACGTGGATGTTCGGGAAAACATCAGCATCGCAATGCACAAGAGCTCGTGGGGTAGCTGGAAGTGCACCAGACTTCTCTGTTGCGTCCTTCCATTTCCTGACCCACTTTCGGATGTCAGTTGATATAGTTGAAGAGCTTGGCAGATCATCAGAGTACGTGTCGACCAAGCGTTGAATGTTGGCAAGTAGGCCTTTCCCATATCGGCCGGCCGAAAAATTCGCCCAAAGTAGCCTTTTCAGAATATCGCCGATCTTTTCGCCGAATTCTGAGATTTTACCAAGAAATCGCCGAATATACAAGTACATGTACATGTAATAATAATAATATCTTTATTAGAATGACCCAGAGGCTTGTCGCCCATCAATACCTTATTCCTTGGACTTTTGCTGACTTGGCTCCTAGACTACAAGTACAAGGGGTTCACCGCTTTGAAGGGTGTACATGTACATGTACATGTACATGTACCGGTAAATGTATGAGCTAAAGTGAAAGTAGTATAATGTACATGTTTTGCAGGGTCGTGGGCAACTGGGCATGACCGATTGTGTGCGCCTGCGTCACGGCCCGTGGGCATTTCCCAAATCGGCCGGCCGAAACATTGGCCGAAAATAGTGGTTTTGAAGAAATCACCGATCTTTTAGCCGAATACGCAATTTTCGCACTGAATTCGCCGAAAATTGCTGTTTTAGTGCCTCAATAGCATGCAAATACAATTTCTGTAATCATTGTCTGCGAAAGGTGGCTGCGACTTTAGAGCCGAATTTCCACCTTTTACAGAAATTTTCAGCCGATTCTGGCGATTTTTTCAGCCGATCGAAAAGCCGAATAGCCGAATAGGCCAAAATAGATGGCCGATTTGGGAAAGGCCTATGGGCAAGGTGTTCGTCTGAGGATCATATCAATGTATCAATGTAACATCTGCATGATTCAGCTCGGGTTATATATGCGCTACGGCAGGATCCTAGGAGCAATTCGCATGCCTGGCTTTTGTAAAAAAAAAAAAATGCACCATGGTCGGAAAAATTTTAGGGGGTTCCTTCGAACCCCCCGAACCCCCCCCCCCCCTGGATCCGCCCCTGGTCTTTAGGAAAGGGCTGGAGTGAGTGTGCAGGGCCATACCCATCCCGGCAGGTCAAGCCATGCCAGGACCTTTTTTTTTAAAGTGGACCCACCTAATTCGTGCAAAACGGTGTTATTGGTCATTAAAGGGGAAGTTCACCCTAAAATGAAAACTTCACAACCTGTAGTGAAAAATGCACTGATTCCAATGGTGATGGTCCCAGGTTGATCGGAGCAGCCGTTCCCGAGTTATACCAGCTTGAAGTTTGCACTAAATTTGGTGACATCATGATGACATCATTAACTTGTCCAGACCAGGCCGGATTTATGACTTCAGAGAGAGAGAGAGAGACTTTGTATGGGAGTAGATGGGGAAAACTCAGTATTTCGGCTCTCCATTGTCCCAAAGAAGTCAGATCATTTTCAAACTTCGGTATGGGACATATGGCACCCTACCGGATCCTGACTGGAAAAATTCTAGTATGAAATTCATTGTTGCAGAGAAACAAGAAAGAAATTGGTTTTTTCCCATCTACCCCCAAACAAAGTCTATCTCTCTGATGTCATAAATCCAGCCTAGTCCGGGCAAGTTAATGACGTCATCATGATGTCACCAAATTTAGTGCAAACTGCAAAGATATTATTCTCTACACCTGCGTTTCGTACCGTGTCTCCAGATCTGGCTGTTTGACTTGCTAACAATGCGATGGACGCATCTACCAAACCGCCTCAAATGCAGCCGTCCTACTGGCGATGTCTGCTCCACCAGTAAGTCAGTTTAAAACAAGATCAGAATCAAGGGTTTTCAATGTTTCGATACCAGCCTTGTGCTGTGCAAGAATGCAGCATCGATGGTTAGCAAAGTACAGCATACATGCAATAACTGGCATGCACCTTTCTCAAGTAGACTACCTCAATTTTAACCAAAGAGTGATGAAACACACGTCCTGCTCACTTCAGAAAGGTGCCAATCCTCCGACGTATAGCTTTAATAGAGGGCATTCGCTTTTGATCTACAGGTTTGGGTAGAAACTACTTCTTTCAGGAGGCGCATTCCTTTTTTCTACTCAAAAGAGTAGATTCTAACAATTTTGCTGTCCCTTCTTTTATTGCTGTCCTTTGTTTGCTTGCTTGATGATGGCAGTGCTGCCTGTAGAAGAAGGAGTCTTGACCTTTACTGGAAGTAAGTGACATGAAGAGTACATAACCGTAGGTGCTCTTGGTGACATGGAGTGCACATCTAGTGACTCCGGGTGTAGCTCAGAGTAAAGTAGCGAAAGTCACGGTGCTCGCTACCACTCCCATAGTCCCGGTGCTCGCTACCACTCCCATAGTCTTCACGTGCATCGTGGTATTGGTGCAAGACAAGAAGAAACATGTAGATATGGCTGTGCTCAGTGTGTGCTGCAAGACACAGTAGCTGGGAATGATGACAGCCATTCCAGGGCATTAGACACCCTTAGCAAAAAACGTTGTTGTAACGGCATTACCGTAAGGGGGAAAATACTGTAAATATACAAAATTTCGGCACTTCACGATTTTTGACATTTCGGCGGCGATTTATTTTCGGCGTGGGGTAGAGGGCATGGTATTGCGACAGATGCTGTGAAAAATTTCATCGGCGTTTTAATTTAGGCGTTTTGGGTCGGTGCCGAATATAGCCGAAATTAAATAGCTGCCGAAAATTTGTATATTTACAGTACCGTGATTTGGGTTCGACCTTTAGCAAGATGCACGTTATTTTAAGCACGCTGTTGCCACGAGAATAGCTTTTATTTCACGCGGTACAACCATTTATGTCACCATATACGCAATACAAGGTGAAATGCGTACGGACTATGCAATGTTTGGCCACAAAACGTACCGTTGGTCAGAACGATAAATCAGCCCCCATAACGTTTTTACGCTGCAGCTTCAACGCTATTTGGGCGATCAAGGTACAAGTACCGTAAAAAAATAACGTTACCGTTGTTTGCTAAGGGTGTCTACTAGTAGTATTGAAACACTATAATATGTTGCCGTGAGCAAGGAGTTGCGCTTGCAGCTTTCGGCAATATGGCCTATGTCCATGTAATCACTGGTGAAAGTGGCGAAGCACTTCAGGTAATACGCCATTTGCAAGCAACATTGTCAGCTTCATGGCATGCACACTGAATAACACTATAGGCAGTAAACTCCATTAGGTGTGAAGAGCCTCGGATTTTCTGCTGAAGCATTTCCAAAAATTAATCCATGGCATGCACACTTAACATCATGATGTGTTTCTAGCCAATTGCAGTGCACCCACCCACACTCCATCTTAGGCTGTTTAAGCTTCTTCAATTCTACCAAGTTTTCTCAGATGATGCCCTCCTGCTTAGACGAAAACTCGGAAGAAATGAAGCTGCAGCCAAGGATGGAGGGTGTGTACGTGCGCATGTGTGTGTGGGGGGGGGAGAGGGGGGGGGGGGGGGGGGGAGGTGCGCTGCAGTCTGCCTTGACACAGACTGCGATGGGGTTACACTGCACTTCTTCTAAAACGATGTGTTTATACTTTCTTCAATACTCGGAGGCTCCACTGCAGCCAGCCAATCCTTCTTCCAACACCTTCACAACCACCGGCTTCCACTGCAATAGTTGAATTAAATTAGTCTCCAAGTTTTCACCCTTGGTGCTTCATCAGGGAGCACTACTGTGATACTCCCGGATGAAGACGAATTTAATTGCAATTGCAGTGGAAGGGCCTTGGTTGTGAAGGTATTGGGGAGATGATATGTTATAATTACTAGTTTAAAAAAAATAATAAAAATATACATGTGGTCTCTGCTGGGATGACAGCTACACCATAGGTCAGTGGTCAGAGCATTGCTGGCCTCTAGCGAAGGTCCCTGGTTCGATTCCTGGTGGTGACAAGTCAATTGTTCTTCAGACTTTTCCCCTGTCCATTCCCTCAACTTATGAATATTTTTATACATGTACATGTATGTATGCAGATAAAATGTTCCGAGCAGGGACATGCCACATCTACAACATAAGAACTGGTTGCTACGAGCAATTTCCCTGCACAGGGGATGTTCCACCGCCCGATTCAGTTCAGGTATGTTCTAACTCTGAATGCGCCGCACTTCACTGTACCAGAATGATGTCCGTGGCGCATGTACTGGCCACCCCCCCCCCCCCCCACACACACACAAACACACCTTTTACCTCCCCCCCCCCCCCCCCCACACACACACACACAGACATGTGACAATGATATCTTCATTTTGCAGGAACCCATTCGACTCTGATGGCAACTGCTCAGTCTGACTCAAAAGTAGGTCGGTCTCTGCCAGCCAGCTTTCTTCCCACGGTCTCTGCCAGCCAGCTTTCTTCCCACGGTCGCGGTCTAATGGCATCACGTGGTCCATTTTCTGTCCGTCTTGCCCTTCCAGCAATTGTCATATGACGTGGACGGTTCTCACGCATACCTGCTAGCACCCGGAGGAGTGGGCAGCATGGCTCCATCTCAGGTGTACTCGTTGTCCTTGCCTGAGGGTGAATGGAAACGAGTGGCCCAGCGAGGACATCCGCCTAGTAACCGGTATTTGACATGTTGTGCACCTGTGCTGATACTGCTGCAAACCGTATGCATAATAAATGCACTAACTGACCTAAAATGATAGCAACAACACAACAGAAGCAAAACACTCTATAACATAATGCCACCTGTCGTAACCATCTCTAGTGTAATACCCATGCTAGGATAGTGGAGGGAGGGGGGGGGGGGGCAATATGAACTGAGACGTAGCGACGCCAGTGGTTCTATCAGCAGAAGTTGGCTGCTCGGAACTCAAGTACCTGTCAGTCAGCGGGAAGCACACGCTCCAACGTTAGGAGCAGCCAACTTCTTCTAATACTACCGCTGAAGTTGAAAAAATCCCTGACTGCACCGTACCCTGCAGTGTGGCATTGTATTCGTAGTACTATTCGGTACCAATATCTGGAGGGCCATTGGGGCACAGCTAACTGATGCGTGCAAAGGATATAATGCCAGACGGACTGGACGGTAACAGGAGTAGCAGACTACAGTGCTAATGACACATACAAGAACAAGAGCCTGGCAGAAGAGCATACATTGTCGGTCCAAATTTGCTTGGGCCAACCCGGGCCCCGACTACTATACCTACCGGTATCAGCATACCTATGCGACACATGGCCGCTTGTCTAAACCACTCTTCCAAGCAACATACCTATGCGACACATGGCCTTGTCTAAACCACTGTTGCCGGCTAGCAACTGCCGCGTGTACATCATGGCCAAACCGGCGGCACCGCAGCTGTGGCTCTCTAACAGAAGCAATCAGCAGTGGCACTTGTTCACCAGCAATAGCCCCAGTCCGCTCATCCCTTGTCGACTTGCTCATGTGGTGCGCAATAAGCTTGCCATTTAATGGCTCATCTGTTTAGATACAGTCCTATATCAGTCACCTTTATCTAACAGTCATACATGAGCTCATAAATTCACAATAGCAATTATTATTATTATTATTAGAAGCTTCTCCGCGTTGGCATCAATGCAATGTAGATATACACAGCATGTATAGCTTTCGCATAAGCCGAAGCGACAACAGCGAAACAGGATATTGCCTGAGTGATGGCGATATAAAACATATGCGATATAAAACGCGTGACGAAAATAGAATACAATTAAAACAAGCAAACGAGCAGCTCAACCAAGTTGAATTTGAATTTGCTGATCATTACCAGGGTTCATCTGTGAGCAGCAACATATCTCTCCAGGATACGGCCGCTGAGGTAGCTCCACGCCCCGCGATTCTGGGCGATGCTCCTCAGCTCCTCAAGATCTGCCGAGGTCTTGAGGGTCCTCCCAACCAGCTCGAGATCGTGTCTGAGCACGACCGGCAATAGCAAACCTAAACCAAATACGTAACTTGATAGTTGCTCATTACGAGGGAGTAGTAGTAAAATACCATATTTACTACTCTCTGCTTATCGCCAGAAAAGCTTTAAGTCTCTATTAAACCCATCTTTCATTAAGACGAAAATATGTCATCATAAAAGCTGATTGCGAGGCCAGAATTTAGGAAGAGAGTGTCAAAACTTCTTCAAAAGCTCAGAAAAATAGAGTTGGCTACACAATTCTATGGGGAAAGTATGAACCGGCAGCAGCAAACATCAGCAGGGTGTGTATTGCACCATTTGCCATGGTAACAGATGAACAGAATGCTTTGAATACGACTTGCATTGTTGTTCCTGTGTTTACTAGTACTTCGAAGTATATCATGTCGGTTCACCGAACTCTGCTCGGATAGTATTTCATAATTGCAATGTGCTCATTGCTCTTGGGACTGTGACTCGGTATTGTAATGTTACTGAGACATTCAACGACCTGAGCATGAGACCTAGCTCTCACACGCCTCCAACACCTCCAACATACCTCCAACAGCCTTCCTTGGTTTGCGCACTGGAGGTGTGTGAGAGCTAGGTCTCCGGGTGTTGAATGTCTCAGTATCATGTCAGTTTTGTACGCTGTTATCACACTTTCTGACTGCTTATTATCTTGTTACAGTCGTGGATAGTTGCTTCATAACTCGTTTCCATGTGATTTCTTCTATTTTAATTAGGTTTATAAATCGCTCAAGTCTTTACCTGCCGAAAATAGCCATTTTACTGCACACAGCATATGCTTGCTACATGTGGACTCTCTTTGAATGTTTTCTTCTCACAGCGAAGGTGCTGGTATCATCTCATTTTGGGACTGCTTCTATGTTGTGCTAGGCAAGAAATTTGGTGGAGAGGGCGTGTCAGCAGAAGAGGCAAGCGGAACCTATAGGCACAATCCACTCTACTTGAATGACTTGCTAGAATACCGCACCGATGAATAGCAGTCAGGGATGGTAGTAAAAATACTACTACTCCCTGGTAGCAGCTGAATGTAATCCACTGCCACACTGTTCTGACTACCATGCCGTATTTCCCCGTAAGTTAGTACGTACTAACTTTCGAACTCAGCAGCCACATGAGTACTAACTTTCGGGGGTGGTACTATCTTTCGGGGAGTACTTTTTTTATCGGGGGTAAATGACACGCAGTGGGAAGCCTGCGCAACTCTAGTGTCCGTGTATATGATGTATGTACTGTACGGTGTCTGTACATGTAGGACGGGTACGAACTTACTATCTTTCGGGGTGATCACCTCGGCAGTGGAAAGTGTATTTTTTATAGGGGGTACTAAGTCATTGGGGAGAACTAACTTACGGGGAAATACGGTATTTCCCCGAATATAAGTCACACCTTTTTACACTAAAATTCAAGGGTAAAAAGGGGGGGGAACTTACAATCGAGCGTGACTTACTACTGAAGTCAATATATCAAAATGGGGGTGCGACTTATAATCGGGGAAATACGGTATATGTATTTTGTTTCATCCTATAGGCCATGGTTGGCTATCACCCATATCTCTACATTGTTTTTGGCAGTCTCAACGACATGCTATGAGATATTGATATAATAATAATTATTATTATATGCAGCTAGTCTGAGTCATTGGGGTTGTAGCATAAACAATTATCACTGCTTGAAATGATGAGCCTCCGATGTCGATGCGGTGATGTTCTTCACTGCAGATCCACAAGTTCAGCTACGACACGTGTACGTGGGACCGAGTACCGTGCGAGCCAGACCCCACGCATGGTTTTCCCCGGCCGCGTTGCTACCAGGCTGTCGCGTCCAACTCATCATGTGAGTTGATTGTGTAGATTGGAAACCTCCAACTCTTCATGTGAGTTGATTGTGTAGATTCAAGTGGAAACCTCCAACTCATTATGTGAGTTGATTGTGTAGATTGGAAACCTCCAACTCATCATGTGAGTTGATTGTGTAGATTGGAAACCTCCAACTCATCATGTGAGTTGATTTTGTAGATTGGAAACCTCCAACTGCTCAAATCCAAATACTGTAAGTCAGCAAATATTCGGCGCATATTTATTTTCGGCTATTTTCGGCCTTGTTGTGTTTGGCCGAAAATTTGTTGCGGCCGAAATTTTGTTTTGCAAGGTTCAGTGTGACAGTGTATACATGCGGCAGCAGTAGAGGGCGAAAATTTGATGTGGCCGAAATGGGGTTTAGCCCTGGGAGGCCTAAAATTTGAATGCGCCGAAAATTTGTCGACTTACAGTAATAATATGTTGTTAAAGAGCCTGAAGTGTGTCTTCTTCTTAGTAACGTCAGTTCTTGTCTCCGAGGAAACTGATGTGTGTCCCACTACACTGTAGTCATATTGCTTAGGCCAGGGAGATTGCCACAGTAATATGTATTCCACTGACAATCTCGGAAACCGATGATGGAGCGGGATAAATGTGAATTAAATTTCACTAGTGCTGGCCAACAGCCGACTGTAACAAATTCATACATTTTCTTACGATTTCATACACAAGTTTGCACTAGTGCACGCTCACATGTGTTTCACGTCACGGGGCCATCTTTTGGTTTCAAGTTTGTCTTGGGTGACTGGAAGTTCTTTCCACCGTTCCACCCGCACCTTACCAAGCACATTGTCGTTGCATGCCCTGTTTCTCCTGAAAACATTTCCTCCAATTTCGAATCAATTTTAAACTGATGGACTTGCTAGTTCATGTACTATTATGATGCAGGGTTGGCCCTAATTTCACGCCCCACAACAGGTCTATGGTACGATGACTCGCATTCTCTTGGTTCTGCCTACGCTCAAGTCCATGGCAGTCCATGTGGCTCAAGTCCCGGCTTTTTGCTTGGAACAAGGCCGAAACACACCGCACTAGGGTTCTGCATTTCCGGCCCGGTGCAGGTCGAGGCGGCATCTCATGCTTTTACCGTGCGTGCATTTGCAGATGTATAGTTTGTGCGATGTTTGATGTGTACCTGGCAACACTGTCTAGACGCTGTGATGTGCGGTGGAAAGTGTAGTTTACACACGCCAATCTTCGACAATCCTCCTGATTGGATTTGCTTAATGGGCGATGTCTGGCGCCTGGACTTCCTCGGCTCGCGAGTACGCTGGACAAAGCTACCCATGAATCTGAAGCGACGTACGGCAAGCCATGTGGCCGTCCTGTCGGAGGTACATACACTATGCTAGTGTGGTGCTGTCTTGTGATAAGTCACCTATAGGAAGTTAGTACCGTATTTTCCCCATTAAACATACACGTCTCCAATACTAGTAGTACGTCTCCAACTGCAGTACATGTTGAGCGTGGATCAAAAATATAAAAGGACACGTCTCTAATAATAGTACATGCGAGAATTATGTGATGGGTATTACTGGGGTACATGTACCAGGGTCCACCTTACTTCGTTTTTCTTACCTGTTCGTAATCTTTGTGTCTTTGTACACTGATTCTTACCATGGTTGGATGTATTTACAGCCTTACAGCATCATTATCACGAGTTGTTTGCCACCCAACGCAGGCGATCAATCTTTCCAGAAACAATAAAAGTACACGTCTCCGATACTAGTACAGTCTCCTATAGTAGTACAGGTCTGACCACCTTTGAAAAAATAAAAGTACTGTACATTTATTGGGGAAAATACGGTATGCCTGACACAATCCGTAACCTCCATCCACCTGATAAGGGCCAGCGTACTAAAGCAGGGACTTACACGCCTGGGGTAACGTGAATGGTGTCATAGTGGTGAGTCTGCGGAACCGCTCATGGGCGCTATGTATAGAGCGTGAGTCGCTAGTGAGTCGCTAGTTCATCGCTGTGCCGCGACTTAGCCAAAGCAGCCCAGCTGCTGATGCAATCGCATGACCTCTACTTGCGTGTTTGTATTCTCTGCAGTCTCACTGCCTCTGCGTGTTCGGTGGCATCTCTGAACGAAATAAGACCGTGGTTCGAGAGTAAGTATTACATAGTTGCGTGTGCGAATGGTATGCTGTGTTAGGCTGTGCAAGTGTGTGTCTCAATATAAACCAGAGACCGCTGTTAAACCCCCCATGCTTTACTCACCATTGTCTGGTGTTGTCGCCCTGAGCATGCTATCAGTACCAACTGTACTTTCGAGAGTGCTAGCCGCACATTTTAAAACGCATATACTTTTAAACTCAAAATCACACGGCGTTTAGACTCTGAATGCTGAGTGCGTCGGAATCGACCAACCGTCGCGGCTGCGGCACTGCCACGTATATTATCATTTAACTGCTTTTCATGTGCTGTACAGTCAACTTCGCTAATAACGACTGCGGATATAACGACAATTCGCTAATAACGACTGCGGATATAACGACAATTCGCTAATAACGACTGCGGATATAACGACAATTCGCTAATAACGACTGCGGATATAACGACAATTCGCTAATAACGACTGCGGATATAACGACAATTCGCTAATAAGGACTGCGGATATAACGACAATTCGCTAATAACGACTGCGGATATAACTATAATTCGCTAATAACGACTGCGGATATAACGACAATTCGCCAATAACGACAATTCGCTAATAACGACTGCGGATATAACGACAATTCGCTAATAACGACTGCGGATATAACGACAATTCGCTAATAACGACTGCGGATATAACGACAATTCGCTAATAACGACTGCGGATATAACGACAATTCGCTAATAACGACTGCGGATATAACGACAATTCGCAAATAACGACAGAATTTCCATGCCCAGAGCAAAGTCCCATCCAACTGTAATACATAGAATGAGACTTCGGGTATAACGACACTTCGCGAATAAGGACACTTTTCTGATGCCCCGCCGCCGAGTGTCGTTATATGCAAAGTTGACTGTAGTTTATCATTGCATTAGCACAAAGCCTGTACACGTTGGTGGGAGGTGAGCAGATCGCCTCACCAGCAAGTGGTCAAAGACTGAAAATCCCATTCACTGCATCTGCGCCTTGATCCTTGAAGGGTTGTGGCGCTCCTACAGATGCGGAAAACTCGGCCTCTAGCCGAGTCTGACACGAACCGTGAATTTTTGTTGTACACATTGTCAGTTCAGACGGTTCTGAGTGAGGACAGAAAGTAGGAGACTGGCCTAGAACTTTAGTCATGCTTCTTAAAACTTTGAACTATTGATAGTGTATTGTATACACAGTCACATGTATCTACTAGACGGTTTGATCATAATTATAAACTTCGGATGGCCAAAAACGTCGGTCTGACTGGTGGCTTACAGTACGAATGTTGGGCCCGGAAGGTGGGCTTAGACCCCAGTGCAGCAACACACTGGGAAATGCGATGCCTTTTACTGTGCAGCTCTTTGGTGACTTCCATGCATTTTGCAGTGCCATGATGACATGCAGGTGCCAGTGTAAAGCTACACATAGTGACTTAGGACGTATTTTCGCTGGCTTTTGGGGCGTCGTGCGTATGGAAATGCGGGGAAATGGAAATTCCAACATGTTGGAATTTTCAGCGCGTATCAGGTGCCAGTCACTTTGAGGGGGGGGGGGGGTTAAAAGAATATTAGTACTTCAGTACTCGAAGGCGTTGCACGCCCTAAGCACGACTCGAATTGCTGTTTTCTGTGAAAGCCTGAACGCGCGTTTGGGCACGCACAAACCGCAAGCGTACCGCGTCCACACGCCAGTTGGGAACTCAGCTTAACACTCCCAATTCAGGTCACGTGACAGGCATCTTCCATTCCAGTTGTTTCAGCCATTTGCCACCACTGGTGGATTTATTTGGCCAACTCATCCTTGGGAACACGACAGGAATCTGAATAGTGTGTCTGTCCCATTCCATTCCTGCAGCTCCCATGGCTGCTGCATTGGCTATGTTGGCATTCCTTCACTCGCTGAGATGGCTTGGAGAAACCTGATCCTGTCACAACCACACCTGATGGCCCTCTCCGCGGAGAAACTGGGAGCATTGGGAGTGCCGGCTCGATTTCTGGACTTTAACTGGACTGCAGCGGCATCTTCCAAGTGATCATTCATCTTCCTAACTGGCAGTTCAACCTGAGTTGGAGAAGTTGGAGACTATCAGGTACCATGGCTATCAGTGAACGGCTTGGCTGGCAGTCACATGCTCACAGCAGCTCATCCTGAAATTACTGCTTATCTCATTCACAATGGTGAGTGGCAGTGAACTACAACATGTTACTTGAAAAAAATTCTATACCGTGACGCACTATCATTTCCAGCTTGCACAGTCGTTATAAAACCATGTTCTCAGCGGATCGCGTCCCACTTGAATCTGTCCACGCTACCGTAAAAGCACTCGTAGTGCAGTAGTGTCCATGTACAGTATAATAGCTAAACAGCGTAAGCTGCCTACGGTCATGGTTAGGACCCGTACAGGATCCACTGTAGATATACATGCTGCCTATTGGCTCACCCACATGTACTATGCTACCTCTGTTATGATTGTGTGTGTGTGTGTGAGTCTGTGTGTGTGTCTGTGTGTGTGTCTGTGTGTGTGTGTGTGTGTGTGTGTGTGTGTGTGTGTGTGTGTGTGTGTGTGTGTGTCTGTGTGTGTGTCTGTGTGTGTGTCTGTGTGTCTGTGTGTGAGCAAGAACCAAGCTGAGCCAAATACTGCATTTCTTTCTGGCTCCGGCCACAGTAGGGTATTATTATTCTTTATTTCCACGATGGCCCATGGCCAATAAGGAAGGCTGTTCAGTACAACGTTTCCGGCTTCAATAGTAGCCAGCTGTTGATATGCAGTCGATTTGGTAAGATTCCTGTACATTAGCCAGCTGCTATGGATTGTCCATCACCACACACCTGTCACCTCAGACTGTTTATTTTAAGATGTTGCCAATTTCCTTATTTGTCAGCTGACTGCTTGATCTGATGTTAGCTAGTACCCTGCTCGCTTCCTTTGCATGGCCGCCATATGAATACGCTGACATTTGTGCCTGACATATCCGGATGAGATCCGGCTTAGATTGATATGGACTATGATTCAACAATTTCCACTGGAGTTGCATTCTTGTCAAGCTTTGGACGGTTTTTGAATTGATGCTGCATTCCCAGTGGAGCTGAACTGTGGCGGACTTGCCTCCGAGTAGCCCGCCTTGGTACTCCCTACATTGTATTTCCTTCATTGCCAATGGCCGCTTTCTGCTGCTATAGTGAAGTAACGTTACTTGTAATGTTACCATATTGGAAGGTCGCTTTAAGGTTTTGCAGCTCCTACTGTAAATTCAGGGACATTGAAAAGTGCAGTAGCAGTTGCGAAACCACATCTAACGTTAGGGCAAACTGCAAAGATGTTTATAGTCCGACTCCCTACGTGTTGCCAAGACCATTATTAGTCATGGGGGGGGGGGGCTTCAAGCTGTTCACTTGCCATTGTCGGTCCAGTAGTGCTTTACTCTTGCTGCTACAGTACAGCTGTAACATGAACATTACCGTACTACTCATAAGTATCAGTTTTGAGAACTCTAAAAACTCCACTCTGTACTGTAGCCTTGTCATCCAACCCGTAACGCGCAATCAGTCCTTGGCTACAGCACACAAACCAATTTTCTCCAAATCTGTTTCACCCAGGAGAGCATTAGGGATATCCATAATAACATTGGGAGAAACACTGGTCTGCATGGAGTAGCCAACTTCAACTGCCAGTGGCTGTTGTGTGGTATGCCTTATGCCTGGGTCACCTGGTCACTGGGTCTACAATAAGCCGGTACTTGCAACTATGTACAATCATACTACACTCAATCTGCAGACAGAACTGTTTCGTACAATCATACTACATGTACTTGCAAGTCGTTGAAGACAGCTTAGCATCGGTATCGGGGGGGGGGGGGGGGGGGGGGGGGTAGCCTGTGTATGGGCACTACCACATACATGGACATGGTCTTTGTACATGTATGTATGCACTCCGCTATCAGACCGGAAGTTGGGTATCCATATGACCCTTGACAAGTGACTGAGGACGTGAGGTCTAGCCCGCACTGCCCACCGACCATGGTGGGCGTGGCTCGAGCCTCACAGTCACGGTGCAGGCGCGCGCGCGCGAGTGATGCTTGTCCAAGTAACCCATAATGTATTGTTATTAGTTGTTGACAAGGCTGCAGTGTTCACCTAGTACCTAGCTGCTCAGTGAGTTTATTTTGTTGGCGTTGATAAACTAAAGTTCGTGGTCATGACATAGTGCCATACTAATGTTACTTGGCTGAGAAGTGTATGATACTTGATAGATACGTCGCGTGCCCTCTTCGCGGTCTTCCTCCAGTTCCTGCGCAGACTGCCATAATAACTGGTGTACATCAGCAGAGAGTCGTGAAAACCCTGACATCCAGGCGCACGCATGTAGCTACATGTTTTGTTTTCTTGTTTTTTCTACAAAATCCACATATCTCCAGGCCGCGTGACTGGGGTGAATAATGGAGTGTGGTGGTGGGGCCCATTAAGCTCCGCCGACCAGAGGTCTCGGCTTCATAGCTCCATGGACGCACCAAAGGGATATTGGGTAGGGAGGATTAAGTTGAAAAAGAAAACGGAAGAAAGAAAATGGAAAGATTGTATTGCTCAGTGAGCAAAAGAATAAGTTGAGTATTGATGTGAACGCTGTAGACTTTTAAATTCAAGAGGAGACTTGTCCAAGCAGGGTAGGACACTGTACCCTCTCACTCGCGTATGCTATGAGTGGCCCAATGCCAGTTCGTTTTGAGGAGATGGTGATAAGCTGCTGTCTTGAACTTTTGGATGTTCTTTGGGTGAAATGGGTGGGGAACGATAGAGGAAGGCAGCTGGTTCCAAATTGGGATGACGGAGTGGGGAAAGGCTCGGCTCACATTGTTCCGGGAATTGGCAGGAAGAACATTCTGTAACTGATGGGGATGCGCGGTGGATAGTCGTACAGCCTGGCGGGTGAGGCGTCACAGGCGTGTGGTCCTGGGCTGGTGTGTCGGGGGTGAAGCCATTCTGGAGAGAAGAGAGGGAGAATTATCGCAATGTACACTGTAGCTACAAAGAGGGTCACCGACTCGCCGATTGTGTCCGACTCGTACTCGTAGGTCTACTCACCACCACCAGCAGCAGCAGCAGTTCCACGGAGGCCCCTGCCTAGCTGTCTGCTGCTCTGACACAACGGCAACCGGTTACCCTGCCTGCTAGCACAAGATGATTATTGTCAAAGACGATGAGTTGAGCTCCTTGACCTTGTGGATCCATCAGTTCACGGGTACCCGATGCCCTGCACCGACGTTGCATTGACTGCTATAGCGTACTAAGTACATAACATTGCATATTGACATAACAGTACAATAGTATCGGTTCAAGAGCTGTCTATGTACGTCTTATGCTTGTGCCATGCCGCTGCTGTCATATCTTGCTAAAATAGGCAGCCACCCCCGTCCAAAGTGCCAGGGAGCCCCACCACCATAACAGTTCGGCCCATACCGACTACAAGCACCAGTCCCTCGTGTCTTGCTGAGTACATGTACAATGTATGTCCTTTGTACTTTTGCTACTGATCGGCATTCTAGACTTTATCACCAACAACTAACTTAGCTGCACAAGGTCTAGTATTACGAGCGCCAGCGTGTTACTCACCACACCTGCACGCGCTACAGACTGGTTCATCACCCACACGCCAGGCACTGGTAGAGTCTGTGACCACAAAGGACGGTTGCCAGTCCATACTTCTAACTGGAATTTGGGTGCAGCACCAACTAACTTGCCAACAAGCAACACCGAGATCAAAAGAGTGGACACCGACTTGACGAAGTCGAACGTAGTCGTTGAGATGCGTGGGGCTCCTGTGGCCAAGAATTATCACTGCAACATTGTAGTCGGTGGATCTACGAGCTGTTCAGACAGTCATGTAATTATGAGTAAAAGCTTGTACTAGTAGCAACAGTACTGGGGGTTATGTACTCTTGCTAGTAGTATGTCAGGAAGAGCCAAGGGCATACCGTGGGTAGAAAACTCTTGCCTCTCCATCTTTGGTCCATGCGACCTATCACCTCTTTATTTACTTGGTCCAGGGAGTCGTACTCAAACGATTCCCTGGTTCGGTCTGATCCTGAACTCAGCCTCATGCTCCTGAGACGAGTAACTCAGTTGTGCGCAAACCACTGCATACTGCCGATACTACGATAGCCATACATATACGGGCAGTACTTAGACGACTTTTACTATTAGTACCCTGCACAAACACCTCCCGGCCGGAGGCAATCGCGATCAGCTGATCGAGGTCCTCGACTCGATCGAGCCGAGCTGAAGAGTGAAGTGAAGACCAACGATTTGCAGAACAGTCAGTAGCGCTAGCCTAGCATAGATCAGACTCTAGTACTAGTAGTACTAGTACTAGTACTAGTAGTAGTACTGTAGTAATGTTGAAGTACGCAAGTATGATAGGACATACATGTATGTACATGTACTTGAAACTACCGCCATTCCGGCAGCGCTCTCAGCTGCACGATAACTAATCATCTGTCTAACTCTAATGTCTGAAATACTACAATCATAATGATAGGCTGTATGTTACTTTGCCAATATTTCGCCCATTGGGCATGTCACATGATGTGTGTAGTTGAAAAAAAACATGATCACATGCTACGAGTCATCATGAGCTAGCAGCTAGCTAGCTAGCTGGGCGCGAAAGTAACAAGGCGCAGCTGATCTGACGAAAATGGCACTCGTAGACTACGAGATCAGAGTCGTACTCGACTCGTAGCTCTGCACTGTCTTCGTGCTAGCATGCATGTAGCGTGTAGGTGGGCTAGCGAGTACATGTAGCGGACTAACCTGCAGCAAGTGCGATAGAGCGGCATGAGTGTTTTTCGAACAGCAAAGTGTCACCAGTGGTCACTGAGCATGAGCCTCCTTTGATTTGAATTCGGAAGTTCACAACACCAACAACACTGGACAAGGAGCAGAGTTGACGAAGTGAATAATTGCAGGTTTCTTGCTTCCAGCTTACACGTTCGAGGGATAGTTTGCGTCCCAAAGTCCCAGTCTTTGATACCTGCCATTGAGCATGTAGAATGCTTTCCCAACTATTTTCTCGAGTATTGATGTAAGTTCTTTGTAGGTAATTTTCTCCACGTTTCCGGGACAAGTTGGTGAGGTTATTGTGTTCTGTTGTTGTTTCGTGCGAATGGCTGAAGACTCGGCTTGGGCACGCTTTATCCAGCTTATTCTTCATACAAGGCTGTCAGAACAAAGAATGTCAGGGAATATGTAAGTATTACCCAAGGAAAACAATAAGTTGTTACTGTGCTGATCATCAGCAAAATAGTGTTGTATATAAAATTTGTAATTATGTTTCTGATCAGCCACACGTGTGTTTGCTTTGCTTGTCACCCGAAGCTTAATTTTGATATGCCTGACAACCGAACAAAGGAGATGAGCCCTTTTTCCCAAGCCTGTACTATACAGTCTCAGAATGAACACGCCAAATAATTATGTGATGGATTGTTGAGTTGCTGAAAAATGTCTATTTTGATGATAGTTAAGTTGTGAGCAATCTCTATGCCTCTGCATGGCTTGTGTCAATCTCATACTCACGGACTGACGCACAAGTCGCACGAAGCTGCATGTACCCAGATAAGTAGTTTCAACTGCAGTCAGACCTCGCTTATCCGGTCCTCTTTTATCCCGGATCCCTCGCCATCCGAAAGAAAATCGCTGGTTACCAGTTTACAGTATACGTTACGCATACAACATAACCGGACTTCGCGATCCGCATCCCGATGCATGGTTTTGTGTACAAACTGGTTCAAGTATGTACAAAAAGCCTTGTATCCTGTTGCAGAAGTTAGAATCAGGGAGTTGTACAAACAAATGGGGTCGGTAGGACTCCTTGACCTGCTGGCTGCATGCGGACAGCACTCAGTTTTCTTCTCTTTTTTCCCCCGCTTGTTTCACACAATGTCCACGCTAGCTGTACTGCATGGGGCCCATATACATGTTCGTACAATTGCACACCTTTTGGTGTGCCATATGCATGTACAGTATGTGTGTTCGATTTTCCAGTTCCCTCGCCTATCTGGATTTTTTGTGGAAAACGGATGTGTGCGGTTAAGCGAGGTCTGACTCGACTGTCCTTAGAGGAGTGTAACTATAACTAAACTGTTTTGCTTCGTGAAAATTATCGATAATGCCGGATGGCCCCTCAGCCAGATTGCTTCGTCACTGCACATTGCCAGACATTTGTGAACTCCACAGGGGGGCTTGGTTTTTCAGCATGAGGAGTGGGCGTGTGTACCTGCATCCCGCTTGTGTTTGACCGTGACACGTGCGGTATGTGTGTATGGCCGTGTGCTTGCTTGCTCTAGGTCAAATGGATGATGTACTGGGTGGTGTTTGCCTTCTTCACTACCGCTGAGACGTTTGGAGATATCTTCTTATCTTGGTGAGTAACAGTGATGTCGTGTTGCCAATACATGACTTGCACAAAGATTGTCTGGGTTCGAGACGGGGCAAGTGCACCTTCTGACTCTGACTTCCCCACCTTTTGAGTTCGTGACTTTCGAAGTTTCGCTTTTTGCCTGACGAACACTGAGCTAGTTTTTTCGGCTAGAGAGTAGAGTTGTTTTGATTCGGCTTGTATCGTCATGCCGAAGCGCTGCTACGCTCCTGAATGCACTAGCAGACGAGAGATGGAACTGAGGCTCCCATTCCATACGTTCCTTTTCGAGCCGGCCGGCCGGCCGGGAGGCAGAAAAATGAGGGAATATTATTTTAGTATCATTGGTGTAGGCTGCAACAAGCACGTGGTCCTGAAGTGTGACTACTTTCCCGCAGTGGAAGCGAAGTCAAGCACAACGAAAGTTTGTGGACGTCTGAGAAAGAACTCGATTCCCTTCGATTCGGCTGCACTAGCTCCAGAGCGACCCCAGTCTCCTGAGGACAGACTGCGGAGAGGCCAGGAACCTGCCGAGTCAAGAGTGGAAGCCCAAACCACGAAAATGAGGGGTGGAAGGACTGAGTGTGAGAGCCAGATGGCCTTTAGTAGTACTTCAAGTAGTATTTGAGTTGAAGGAGAGAACAAGTGTGCTGGAGAAACGCTGCGAAGTCCTCAGGCCTGATGTGTACTAGCTACTGTTGAAGTCTCACTTGTTCCGATATGAACACTTCATCAGCCCTGACTCTGAGCAGCTGTATCTAGACTTGGACTTAGGCCAGAGACATAGCATTGTAAACCTTACTGAAGCCATTATGTATCCAATGCCTGGCTCTAGTGAGAAAGCAGTTTGGCGCAGGCTCGCAAACTATGATTGAATCAGGGAGTGGTGGAAAGTCACATTATACCTCCCCATGATTAGCTGGTAATGACGACGATGCGGCTCCGGCTGGGTCTCAGTCTTAGAAAGGATTTGTTGGAGCATCATCAAACAGTGCATTCGCCTTCATCATACACTGGCTCCGTTGCCTACAGTAATTCACATTTTGACGGGGCGCGCTGGGACGATACGGAAGGAGCGGCGGGAACCATTGGAGTGCTCATGATGCTGGTTAGCGGAGACTGATGTGTCAGGAACGGGAACGCAACCGCACTACTGTACAGATCAGGAAGCGATGGAAGAGTTGAAACTGCTCAGCCTTCCATGCCGTGTACAGGGACACAAGCGTAAAAATGGCTACATTTCAAATGTGAACTGGCGATGGCATTGTGTGGCGACGAACACAACTGCAACTGTTCAAATTTCAGCATTTCGAACATTATGCTTCCCAACTCACTGAATGGCTCACATGACGGAGTTGGACATTACCAGGCTAGGATTATCATTTGCTGTATTTATGGATAGTCCTTGAGTTTTCAGATGAAGTGCTTTATCTTTTACCTGTCGTTCCTTTAGTATGGCACAATGTCCATGGCTGCTTCCTTGTCTTCATAACAGACTGGTATAATCAGCATGATTCTGCTTTTTTTGAGAAGAAATAAAACTTTCCTTTCGGAAAGGAAGCCCAGAAACGTCAACCCCCATGGACTGTGCTTTATGACTCTCGTCCGTCGACGTTAACCGTCGCAATCAAAATAATAGGAGATCCTCCAGATAGGCGTTAGCCTTTGGGTAATCCTGAAATAAAGATTATTATTAGGCCAAAACAAATAATGACCTTGTTTCCGGTCGCCCGACCGGGCCACTTTTTCCCAAATTCTGATACTTTTTTTTGGTCCCAAATGTATACAAACGGTGGCAATGCCATGTGTGCAAGTGCACTCAACGAGTCATAACTCAGTCAAATCTCAACCGAATTCCACAATCGAAACACCTACAAGGTAGCAGAGATTCTCAGCTGTCGGCTCGAAAAATTCCGGGGTCGATACGAGCTAGAATAACGGAGCTGGAAGCACTCGAACTGTTTGCTTGATTTCTCAGGATGTACGAAAACAGGAATACACCACATGGCTGTACAAGAACAGTGAGTCTGTCAACTTTGACATTTACCCTTGCCATGATATATGTACAATGTACATGTGTAGGTACTCTTGTCCATCAATACCACAACGATTGAGGAACCAAAAAAAAGTATCCAAAAAAAGTTTCAGTCCGGCCGACCGAGTCTCCTTTTTGAGGGGTTGCCGACCGGAAACAAGCCAATTTTTTGTTTTGGCCTTATTAATAACTGCTGCATGTATGTTGTGCTGTGCGAACCGTACAAGATTTTACAGCTCACCCACGCCTTCCCAACAGGCTCCTATATCCCGTACCGTTTGCGTCACTTTGAATATGAACTAGGCTAGCACAGTTATCCTTCGTTCTTTTGATGGCGGCGGGTAGCATGGAACTTGACGTGTTCTTGGGATCCTCGTGCAACACTTGCTGTTCCCGGATGCCATATTATTGGGTGCATCGAGGTTGCTTCTATGCTCACTGTTGTTTAGTAAGACAATTTTTTATAACTATTTCACCGAAGAATAAGGCAAGAGTATTTTGGGTTGGTTTGGACGCCTGGCTTCTCTTCACATAATAATACAGTCATGTACTTCCACTCAGGGAGTAGTACAATACCTGCTTCCACTAACCCTACAAGTGCACATGCATGACTCATGAGCTGCTGAAGACAGTGACGGTACTGATCATGTACATGTACATGCCGTGCACCGTTCATTCATGCTGACAAAAAAAGTACACTACTTGTACACTAGTCTACAGACGGTGTAGGGTGCCCGCAGTGTAGCCTGGGTGCACTTGCCCCGTCTCACTCGCGGCTCGGATCTTTGTGCAAGTCATCTATTCCACTTGACACCACACCTGCCAACAAACACATTCACTGTGCTCGTTGAGGCTCGGTTCTTTTGTGCGATCGCCTGTTATAGAGTTTGCAAGCTCTTAGAAAAGTCAATCCCACTTTCAGAGACAAGATACGAACCCTTTGACCGCCCTTGGCTACATCGACAATAGTAGAGACCTGCCAGAATACTAATTCTTGTCCAGGTGAGGATCATCAAGGAATGGTGTAGATGGGATGGGAGACAACGATAGACAATTGCATACAGCTTCAGATAAGTGAGCTGATCGTCTGTCTCCCTGGTGTGCTGTTGTGTGCAGGGTGCCTCTTTATTATGAGATCAAGATCCTGTTCTTGATATGGCTGCTAGCACCTGCTACGAAGGTAAGTAGAGTCCACACGTACATGGTACACCTTTGTGGTGTCTGACTGCTTGCATTGTTTACAGTTTAGTATAGTGTACAAGTAATAGTGTGGAGATTTATTACACAGCCACCGGCAGACACTCAAGCAAGTAGAAAACTCGACGCACTTGTTATCTCACGTACCAGCGGTCGATTGAACGTAAATTCCTAAGTTCAAACGCTCTTCATCGCAAACAGACTCAAGCAAATCTGTTGAGGGTGGTACCCTTGGTGCATTCGTTTCCGCTTTGCTGCGTGGATGTCCGGCATCGGGAGAGCACACCTGTCTCAGCAAAATTGCTTGGTATTGTGTATGACTCCGGGTTGAGATGCGTTCTGCGGCACATATAGCCTGTATTTGCTCCAGTTTCTGTTCATTCTGTGTATATTTACGGAAGAGCTGAAGCTACACATAGAGTTCAGACTCAAGAAATGCACTGTATAAACGTTATTTTCAGCAGTATCACGTATCCTTGTCTGTTGTTTCTGTTACAGGGATCAAGTATTTTGTACCGGAAATTTGTCCACCCATACCTGATGAAAAACGAGAGGGTACGTAAATTGGTATGCATGCTCCAGTGGTGCTAACTGCTACAGTTGTGAATTGAGGAATATCAGTGCCAATAGTTGAAATACTCGATACTATGCATATGCATATGCATGTAGAGTGAGACATCAGTGTAACATACCTCCAAAGGACAAACATCAGTGTGGTGCAGTACTCGTTATCCAACGTCACATGACTGGGAGGAATGGGTAAGACCCCCCCCCCCCCAAAAAAAAACTTTTTATCCTATGCAAAGAGAACGGTATGTTCTATCCAGGGTGTTGTCTACTGATGTTTCGTTGTGGCTGCATGTCAATCCATGTAGATGGCTATTGACAGGTGTTAACCAGTGTGTTTTACGATTCTTACGTCTCTCCGGTGTTGGTTGCATGATGGTACTGCAGGAAATTGATAACTACATTGAGCGTGCTAGCCAGAATGGAGTCGGCTTGCTACGACGTGCCGGCCAGCGTGGCCTGCAGGCCGTCGCCACTGGCATGGTTCAGTCCAACGTCGTCAGCATGGTAAGTTGTGTGCACGCATGATTTTTGGAACACGGTGTTGTCGAGTGTGAAGTTGCAATTTGAATTTCTGGTTAAGACTTTTGGAACAGTGTGTGCGGCTAACGTGACGGGGAGCGTTACCAGGTAATTTTGCCGGCACCACTTTGAACAACAAAGCTTGTCAATGGTGTGCACTGGCATCTGATTGGTACTGCTTATGCAGTGTTGATGCACGTCCTTTTAGCATCAACAAAGCAGACTGCCTGTTTCTTGTGACAGTGCTTGAATGCCCTGTGGCAGAGCTCTTACACACATTCACACAATGATTAACAAGGCTATTGCTGCGACGCAGTGTTTCAGGGTTGAACCATCAAGCACCAGGCCTCAAAATAATATCTACGTTGCACTTCTGCCTCTTTGCTCCGAGTGTTGCTTCGTAATTTTCTCCTTGCACGCTTGCTGCATATCTACTCTCTGTTTGACGGGTGTGTTGAATATCTACTCTCTGTTTTGATGGGTTTGTTGATTTGCAGGGTCAAGTCTACTTTCAGCAGCAGCTTCAGCAAATAATCCCTGCCACTGAGGGACAGAATCCAGCCTATGATGACGCTCAGCTGCATACACCTGCACAGCAGAGTCAGCAGCAGCAGGAGCAGCAGTCCAGTACCGTAGCACCAGCTGCTCATGCTGAGCCCAGCATGCATCATACTGATCCTGCTGCTGCTGCCGCCGCCGCTGCTGTGCCTGCTGGCACTCACGTGGATGGTGGTGCATCTGACCACCCTCCCCCGTATGCTGCTACTGTTTCCAGCCGGCCGCCCATCAAAACCGAGCCAGCCCTGGACGACATGTCTGGTGGTTCTGGTCAGTTTGTCCCGCTTACTCCGCCTCTCAACCGCAGCCGTCCAACTTCTGGTGCTAATGCAAATGTAACAGGAGCTGCTGCTACTACTGCGGCTGGGAATCGTCGTACCACCAAGACTGCTGGTGCAAGAGCTTCATCCACTACTGCAGTAAGTTTATGCTTATCAAACATTTGTCTTATTCACTGGTTCGAAACCATTATACCGAAAGGGAATTTAAAATTATACGTGGAAAGATCTCATGCATTTGTGTAGGCATGGTGATGAGCAGTCACAATTCCCAAGCCTGTTCCCAGGATAAAGTTGCTTAATGCATGTTATGGTACCGATAGCACTGCAGACACTGCGAATATTGTTCCTCCTAGAGGATTATGACATCAGGGTCATCGTAAAGGTTTGTCTCGTGTCGGTGGGGATAATTCCAATTCCCTTTGTGCCTGAGTTTGCGGTGTCCAGTGTGGGCCAATCTGCTTTGCCATACCAGAGGCGGATCTAGGGGAGGGCGCGGTGGGCGCGCGCCCTCCCCTCAAATATTTCGATTTTCTTTAGTGCATGCACGTGGGCAGTTGCGCAAGTGTTTGCACATACTGTGACAAGTAGTTTCTAGTGTCAGATAAGAAAGTTCTTCTGAACACGGAGTAGTTGTTTGACTTTTAGTTTTGAAATTAGTGTTCAGTTGACGAACTTGTGTAGCTAAGTCGGTGAAGGGGATGGCGCACCGCCCGCCCAAGCGGCCAGGGAGCCAACAAACTCTCCACGGATTTTTCGCGAAGCGAACTTGCGCTTCGTCAGCTGCTCAGTCGAGCGACCTGTCTTTGGAGGAGAATTCGGACCACAGCGAAGGTCCTGAGATTGAGGTCTGCTCAGACTCTGATCTTCCCCAAATGGAATCTGAAGTAGATTCTGACGACGATGGTGGGACTGTCAGTAGTAGTGATGCGAGTCAGGAGCGTTTACCTGCTGAAACTATCGCAGATGACGACGTTGTGACTGTCACGAATGATGTGGCTGGTGGCACTGCTACGCAGCATTATTGTTCTCTATCTCAGCATGTCTTGAGTTTTGAAGCACTATCTTTACACAGTTCAATGTAGTACGGCTATGTTCTACTACAGCCAGAGTCCTCAATGAAGTGGTTGAAAAAGTGGGAGTGAGTGCATGTGCTAAAATATTAATTCTACATAACCGCTACCGTAGTTCCGCGCATATAAGCCCATGCCATGGGCTTATATGTGAAATAATGCAGTTTGGGGATAAAATATCCAGTAAAACATGTTCATTTTTTAGCCCATGGGCCAATATTCGAATTTTGAAGGTTCACGAAAAAAGTACAAGTCCGTGCTCATAGTGGGTCTACCATACTCTACTGCCAGTACTGGTAAACTGCACTGACCTGCTGTACCTTGGTAGGAAGAGTCTACATTGTGAAAAATTCTTGTTGACACGCGAGTTGCATTTGTGTCTGTTTATAAGCCCATGGGCTTATAAACGGAGGTGGGCTTATATCCGGATATGCCCGTGGGTTTATACGCGCGGAATTACGGTAAGCCTGAGACGTAAAATAGCCGTAATGTCGTAATGTGTACAAGATACATGTACCGCATGGGTTCCCTGTCATGAATATTACCCGCGCCCTCCCCTCAGCTGAACTCTGGATCCGCCGCTGCATACTGTTGACAGAAGCTCCATCGTGCATTTGGAAACCCCACTGGCTTTGAAAATGAGCCTCCAACAAGCAATGTGTTACTCTTCGCTGATGAACGAGTGTTTTCCTCGAGGATTAACCCATCAGAAAAAAGCATTTTTAAAATGAAATTTCGAAAGTGTTCCAACGTGGCGAACGTGGCCTTTCATTTCCTTTTTAGTACAGTTACGTGTCAGTACTGTCGGGCGCCGAAGAGCGACCAGACTAGAATTTCACCAAGCACAGCATACCAATGTATACACGGTGACTCGACTTTGCATCGACTGTAATACATGAAAATAAGAACGGTCTAGGCTAGGAGGCCGACCCCCCAGTTCTTCGGCGACCGACAGTACTGTATTTTGTCTGTGGCGTTAGCATGCGTTGATGCCCTGAAGCATGCGATGATAGCCTATTGGTGCTGCTGTGGATGTGCGTGTGTCATGCAGAAATCACGCACCCGGGCAACGACCAGCGGAGCCCAGACTAGGAAAGGCAATCCGTGAGCAACGGCTAGGAATCGTTCTGACCAGCTGCTGGGTGGCAACAAGCTCTGTCCAAACCTGCTTTCCCGATTCCGCCAAACCACCCCTACAGACTGTTACACCTGGCTGTGCATGTATCAACTTTGTTTGAGTGTAAATAATGGAGGTCATGTCAAGTAACTTTGCACTTGCTGGCTAAGCAGCTTACTATCTTGGATTCCTACTCCCTGCCTATATAATGTCACTCACGCTCACGCTTTCCTACTTCTCTCTGTTTCCGTGCTCCTTGCAAATGCAAGGCAGGAAACAACGGCAATATGATTTATAGGTAGCAATGTGATATTGCACATCGCTCTGCTCTGTACATACAGTGCATACCTAGGTGCCGATAATGCATACCTAGGTACAGACAATGCATACCTAGGTACATAGCCCTGTTTTCATGCTAATAGCCTTATATTATGGTAAATATTCAGTATGCAAGTTGATTTTCGCTGAGCGAAGTCCCGTCTTTCCACCTTTTCTTTCTAAATAATTATATTTTATTGTTGTGGAGCAACAACGTAACGGTCACGTACACCTTCCTGACTTCAATGAACTGCGGTTCGTTTGTTCAACCTGTATCTGTTTCTGTTTCCCCTCTCCTGAACCATTGTGGGTAGTATAGCTGTTATTGCAGACGTGTCTTTGTTACTTGTATCGATACAGGAAATACCTTTCCCAGGCTAGTTCCAGTATTGGATGCATTAGCTCAGCATTAGAGTGTGCGCTTTTCGGGGCTTTGTGTTTCAAATGATTACTGGATCGAAGGCAGTACTAGTACCGTAGCAGAATACAATGTACATCAAACATGCATCACTCCATTGAGATAGTTGGATTGTTGGTCTTCTTTGGCTGGGAGTTGTAGCAACCTTATACAACTCAGTGGCTAATTGCTTGAGACATGTACACGACTGTAGTGCTAAACAAATCCGTCCGAGATGTACATGACCACACACAGGACAGCACCAGTGAAAGCCATGTACAATGTATTATCAAGAGTACAGCCATGGTAATGCAGTCAGTCTTGGTGATGTGGAGAAGTGCGAAAACAAATCCAGTTGTTCATCTGTCTGGGAAAGTAGAACTATGAAGAGTATAACAGTAGTGGCAGCAGCGTTGAAAATAAAAAAGGAATATGTTTTGGTCTGAGGGTGTGGTTCGAGGTTACAATACTGAATAAGATGTAACATAAGTGAGGTTATTGTTATGATGGCGGGTAACATAAGAATATCATCTATGAAACATCGAGTACACGTGTGATAAAAGTAACTTATCAATAATGTGCTACGTATGCGTAGTGTATGTTCTTAGTTAGAATGCTGAGTGGAAGGAGAATAGAGCAATGATATAAAACTATGCAAAATGAAATTATTTCCAAAATCGATCCGCGTTGGATCAAGCAGATTGACACTCAACATAAACTCGGCTTGCCCAGTCTGTTGTGGTCACAAAGCATAAAGTGCAGGTGACATCGTCGCACCTCGCACAATGCCACCTGCACCAGGAGGGTTCGCTGCAGAATAATTGTATTTTTTGGCATCTTATCATTTCGAGTCCATTAGATTCTAGCACGACTCATCTCAGTTGAATTTCAGCGGTGCATGCACTTTTCGTAGTTTGTTTCCCGCGCATGTTTGTGATGGCGTTGAGTTTCTCGCATGCACTATATGAAGTCGGTATGTCAATGATGAGGTTTGATGATACAGAGCAGTAACATAATATCATGCCAAGTACATCAGTAGTTTATTACACGCGCGTTGCATACCGCCGAAGCTGTCTGCCGGCCTTCTTGCTGGTTCCATCGAAGGTCTTTCCGCGACTGAAGCGAATCAAGTCTTGCGAATGCCGCTCGTCTTTCATCGGGATATAGCCGCATGGAGAGCAGAGCTCCTGTGCAAAGCCCAAACAGAAATGTTATGGTCAGAGTTCAATTTATCACCCAGGTTAGCCTGATGCAGGAACAGCAAGGTGGTGTGTCGATGCACAATTAGAATGAAGGAGCAACTTGTTCCTTTGGCAAAACAGCTGTGGATGCAGTCATGTCGGTAAAAAGAACTCAGCCACCCATTAAAATCCCCTCCCCTCACACTGCGCATACCACACAGGCACACACGTAGTCAACACCATTCTTTACTTACAGGAAATGACTCAAAGAACTGCTTGTAGCCACCAGTAAGCAGGTAGATCTCAGGAAAGCACAGCTTAGGATAGTTCTCCACGTTGTGTAGCCGATCATGCTTCCGAAAGTTGCGAAGCCTGTCACAAGCCAGGACACAGGACACACAATACAGCACAATAGGGAGGTTTAGTTCCACGTAACGGAAACGCGTACGTGTGTGATACACGTAAAGGGGATGAAGGGCACCCACTTTGCAATGGTGTGTTTAGTCACACAGAACAAACAAAAGCATGAAGCGAAAGGCCCAAACCTGGTCAAAGGCGAAGCTACCCGGGCCTAAGAAGCTCATCCAATATTTTGATTTCGTGCTTCGGAAACTTCTTCAGCTGAGCACCCTCACAGCTCGCACAATGCGCTCCATTCTGATTTTCACCCACACTCGGCGGAACGTGGGTGAGCCTCCATACACGGTATGTCGTGAATCAGAAAACGTCTGTACGTGGGTCACTGAGTATCACGTGGTACACACACGTAAAGTACCCACGGATTACGTGGGACTTAACCCCCCTAATAAGGAAGTTTCCACAGAATGGAATAGACACAAGGCAGAACAACAGAGACCAAAAAGCTTTCTCCTAACTCCGAGTTGCGTGTTAAAGAAAAACACTCATCGTCTGCCTTGTGTAGTACGCTCTGCCCTTGTTAGGGGCCGGTCGCACTGAGGGAAAATTTGAAAAAAATCCGTGGTTACCATGGACATTTGCCGCTGTGCGGGAGATTTGAGAGATTTAATCCACTCGATGAAAATCAGCTCGAGGCTTCGCTTTTCCGCCGAAGATTACAATCATCCCCGGCTTCCACTGGATTTCTTTGAGTTTCCTTGTTTTTTTATTGCGTTATGAAGTGGAGCGATACTCTAGAGGCTGTGCTGATGCAGCTCTGGCCCAGGAACGGGCTGACAGACTGCCAGAAGCGTATGGTGACAACAAAATTGCTCGCGTGAGTGAGATTTTTTTCATTGTGCGTATGCAGTGTGGTCGTGATGAAAAGCAGAAAAATTCTTCCCGGTTTATAATCTGAGGATTGTTCCCTCAATGTGACTGGCCCCTTAGGGTATTGAGCACTATTTGCAGCAAGGGCTTCAGGCACTTTGTCAGAATGGAATAGACAGAGAAGCCTGCAAGACTGCTTTTCTTGTTTATAAAAGCCATCACTGCAGATCAAACAGACATTCAGGTCACCACCCACAGCCACACAGAGTACTGGGTAGATACGGTAGTCATGGGCGGTGGTGGCCAATGAAATACGAAATCAGCTTTGGCTACTGTATCTGAGGTGCAGCAGCACAGTGCTTGTTCTATAGTACTGTATGTACAAGAATAATCGTCGACGAGACAAGCAAACAAAACAGAGTAGATAGTGCATGTATGGCTAGCATATTGCCCAGATAAATGAATGTCCTGAGATTCATCCATCATGATTCATCTGTCAATGATAGTTTAGCCATTATTAAAATAATTTTCTTCTCATCATGAGCAGAGTCAAGGCACTCCCAAACAGCTAGGTGACATGTACATCAGGGAATTGTAGCATCTAGGGAGATAACACAATACCATAAAAGATCTTCAAGTACTCAGACCCATGTGTATTTGACCCGGATTTGGAAGTTCTACGTAATCCGTGGTCTATGCAACTCGCGATTGCAGCCTTTTGACCTACTGACTCCAAACATGGCCCAGACCAACAATGCCATATGCGAGCGTGCATAAACCGGCCCTGCCCCAAGAGCGACTGGGACGTGCAGTGCGGGAGCAAAAGCCACATAATTTCACGATCCAGTTGGCCGTGTCGCGTTTCTGGATTCTACGACTCCCTGCTGTACACAGACTGAGTCTATCCAGTATTTCATGGGACAGCCTCGCGGCTGTTTGATATAGCTAATGCTGGTGTGGAGATAACTAGAGAGCCTCATGATGCTTATTCGGGTCCTTCCTGAGCCATATAAAAAAAACCCTGTTTGTGGCATACTAGTACAATCGTGTACTAGACTAGTGCAATAGTTGCATAAGAAATCGCACAGCTCTACCCAAAGATGATTCCGTATTCCACCATGCAGTCACCGGTGTATTATAACACCAACAATACACAGTGTACGCGTGTCCACAGTTTGCTACACTCTGTTCCATGCTTGCATTAATTGCATGCGTTTTATGTCCTGGGTTACAGGTGATATGCAGGACTACACTGGAATAAGATCTGCAACATTCAAGTCACTGACCTGTCAACACTACGCTTGACAGAGAACTCGCAATAGAAGACAATGATGGTAGGACTGTGCTCCGCCCTGTTGTTGCTGTGGAGGGCAGTGTTCTTGAAGAGCATGGACACCATCTGATCGTCATCATGGATGTTCGCTGCATCCTGATGTGGAATAGATGAAAAAGATGTCACAGAGAGGCACAATGTGCTGTCATTGCAGTACATGTGTCGGGAGAGAAGGTGACATAGTAGATTGCCCCTTTTCCCATCCTCAATACTACATCTCCGGCTCTTTATACACATGCACTATGAGAGAGGTTGCGCTACAATGCTACTGCTATGAAGACCGTGTTCATCGGTATGGCGCAGAGTCGTGCTCTGGCAAGCAATGCGGATACGCTGATCCATTGCTTTTCGTCTGCTCGTCCCTAACCTGTATGCATATATGCCAAAGCAAATTTGCGTGTGTGTGTGTCACTGTGTGTGTGTGTGTGTGTGTGTGTGTGTGTGTGTGTGTGTGTGTGTGAGAGAGACAGAGAGAGAGAGTGGGTGTTTGCGCCCCAGCTAGTTTTGTTTGATGGGTCACGGTGTGTCTGCCAAACAGTGGTTGGGTCTGTCGCCATCGAGATGAATAGCTTGAAAGCTTATTTTATTGATGTGCCTGTTAGCTATGTCACAGTCGTGGCCAAAGAAATCCAACCCACGTGAAATCCCACCCACGTGCCGAAAGCAGCGCCAAGAGCAAGGCTCATGCGGCCCTCAGATCAGTTTTTGGCACGCATGGTGTAATTGAAATGGAAACACACCGATACTTTTGACTCATGGGTCAGATTTCTTTGGCCACGACTTTACATGATACATTCTATTGGAAGTACATACAGCAGTGGACACTGTATGCCTGTTGACAAAATAGCACGGACGCACTGATCTGCCCAGTGCAGGCCATGGCAAACTATTAATGAACTATTTCTATCTAGATGAGCTCTTGTGTATCCAATGGTGCTAGTGAATTTAGTCCGAGTATCAAATCCACTCTCCTTTAGCAACTCACACTAGTATCCTTCACTTGTCACGGGGGTGAATGCAGTGCGAAATCAGCCATTGGGCGGTTCAATAGTCAATTGAGGCACCATTCCAAGTATTTTAGTCCATAATTCCTTTTGAGTTTCTCAATCCTCTCCCCGGGAGACCCGTGTGATCAGTTTCTGGCAGTGAGCAAGTACAGTGTGTGTGTGTGTGTGTGTGTGTGTGTGCGCACGCACGCGTGTGTTTGTTTCTCTCCACGTGCATTATTGTGACATACAAGCCGGTCTTCAAAACCCCACCTTGATATGGCCGCCAGCATACTCGTACGGATAGCGACAGTCGACAAGGTGGATCTCGGCCACCATACTGTTCTGGCAGAATCCTCCTAGCAGTGCTCTGCTCAGCGTCTCGCCAGTGATACGCTTCACCTCCGCGTTGTCAATTACCGGCAATATATGTGGCCGTGAGAAATCTCCAATGAGAAGTGGCGACACACCTTGGTTGCTTGGCGATATCAAGCCAAAGGCTTTGTTGAGTAGCGGTGACGTCATCATTCCGATGGGTGCTATGCAAGCCTGCGACAATGAGCGACACATGCCAGAAGTGATGCTCGCTTGTTGGTTGGTGTTGCTCGGCAAGGCGCCGAAGAACATGGGAGAGGAACTGGAGGGCTTCCTGCGCATCTCGCCTGCCTTGCTGGAGCTGTCGTCGAATGTGAATGCTGGGGGTGGTGGGCTTGCTGCAAACACTACAGGCTCTGCTAGCGTCAGGGGACTAGGACTGCTGACTGAGGTCAGGTGACAGCGGGACTGGGTCACCTGAGTTTTCTGCTGCGGCCCACCATCCGTGCCACTATCCATACGTGGTCTCTTCCAGCCAGTGTTACATGCGTCAAGCCTGTTTCGAGCTCCATAACGTTTGGGCATTGGGCCGGGACTAGACTTCCAGCCTGGCGACATTGGAGTTGCTAGCAAACATGGTGAGAATTCTGCGGGTACTAATGGAGATCTGTCACGCTCTCCGGCCAGATCACTAAAACTCAGTCTAGAAGGATGTAGGGACCGTTGCTGACCACACGCCCGTCTCGAGCCGTTGAAGCAGAAGATAGGGAAAGGAGAATCTGGACCATCTTCCATTGACAGCGACATCTCGCAGTGCCACCGAATCGGCTTGTCCCAAACTCTTCCGAAGTAGTTCAGTGCCGGTCCAGCAGAGCCTGGGGTGTTGAAAGCCCGGGCCAACCACACTTCACCTCCTTCTCCGCCACACTGTCCTCAGCTCAGGACAGCTTCGGGACGCCCTACTCGCCAACCACTTTTCATGGCTACGGCTGTCCAAACATTCAAAACTACCAACTTGCTGAATGTACTCGAAGGCAGTACGACGACCCCAACTGCCAATAATCAGTACCCGGTAGTTGACGAGTGTTCCAGTTAGGTTGGAAGGTCACAAACCTTGACCTTTCTCTGAACTGTAAAAAAAAACAGCATGAATTGAAACAGCAGAAAACGAGTGTAGTGATGGTCGTACACGCGCAAGCGCAGTCAAGTAGAGTTTAGCTGGTTGTGTTTCTCAATACAATTGTATAGCCGGTGGTAACGCGGATGTGCGAACTAATATATAATACTTTACTTTACTTAGGTCCAACCAGGCAGGGAGTTATATCGCAGACCAGGCTGGGAGCCCTACACATACTGCCAAGATCATGAACTCTTGATACTGCATTATGTGTAATGCTCCCTGGCCTGGTCCATGGTAAAGGTATGGACAAGAGTAGATAAACAAACGTTTATCTACTCTTGGTATGGATTATCCCATGAGTACGAGGGGTATACCGCCGAATATTTTCATGAGTGCGTTAGCACGAGGGAAAATATAAGGGACACGGTATACACAGAGTACAAATGGTATAATCCATTTATCCCATGTACGACTCGTAGATCTACTGTCACAATGACACAAATGAAAAGCGTGACCAGCACTAAAATCTCCCTGGCGTGACCCGGGGAATATTCGTGACCCCAGCGGGGTATATTTTTGACCCTTTGACCCCAGCAGGGTATATCATTGACCCCGCCCGGCGGGGTATATCGCTCTATACTGTAAACAATAATACACCTGGGTTCAACCGCGATACCAGGCAGTAGGTCCAGGCAACCACTCGGAAAATCGCCTGACTCCCTGGCTGGAGTTCCAACTCTCCCTTGAGTCTTGGCTGCATGAGCCTTGGTAATTATTATTGGTACTTGATCTACCAGGTCTATCAAGACTCAGAGTCAAGCAAGAGCCCATAACCTAACTAACCCCATGGGCCATGCATTATACGGGCTGTATTCGAAGAGTCCATGTTTACAGACTCTTCCTAGTCTTGGATTTGACTCTTACTGCTGGTCCGAAACAGCGCAGGTATTTTATCATAATATTTACCAAGCAATGTCATAATCATCATGAAGGCATGTACATGGATAGACTCTTCATATCATGTGTTCCCGGCCCAGGGCTACTTGTAGGGGCCTGGGCTAATACGCAGTGCTGGTTTATATACAATGTTTATTTTTTCTTTATGTCCCACTCCTAGGCAGGCACCCTGCTCACCCATGATGCGTAGCAGTCGCTCCCAACGCATACATTGGTTGTGGTGTTGGTTGGCCATAAGTATAATAATTATGCCTTTTAATATATCCAAATAACACCACAGCAAAAGCAATGCACAACTCCTGTTCAAGAGTGTGCCATAAATTCCGGCACTTTGGCACAGGACTGAGGTGATGACCAGGTGATCGAAGATCATTCAAAATTACATTTTTACATGTAAGGAATAGGCGCCTATAAAAGAGAAAAAAGATGGTTAGTACAGCTTGAGCCTACTACTAGTACAGCCCTGCTCAATGTAATCCAGTCGTGTCACTCAAGTTTGCGCCTTGCACCTTTTCGCAGCTCAGTGTTCACAGGCCTGGGGACCTGGCGTGTACTTGAGGGATGCGACTGGATTTCATTGAGCAGCACGGTATATTGTAGGCCGGTTTGCAAGCTACAAAACAACATGCTACAATGTAGTGGTTCCCGGGCATCAATGAACCAACCCTACGAATGATCTTGACTCACAATTAGTCACAAGGCGTAGTCCAAGATACAGTACATACCGACTGTCAGGTAACATTACAGACTACACATACGTGACTGTAATCATTCGTGCACCTGTTGCAAACCAAGTAAAACTGTGTGCACCAGTACGGTACCGATAAACAAGAGTATGCAACTGTGACCTCTTGTCCAAAGGACAGCTGGCCAAACATTGCCTTCATCATGCAAAATCATCCGCGCACTAATTCAAAACCACACTCACACTTTCACATCGGTTGGAAAGTAACGTTTGGACTGGAAGTGAAGTTCGTGTGCCCAGAATCTACAGATCGCCCTGGGACTGGAGCAAAAGAAATCAAGCAAATACTGGCGTTACAGCATGAGATATAGCGGTTTTCACGAGTACAGGGCGCGATGCAGATGAATGATACAATGTAGGCTGTGCGCCAAGCAAAGCGCCCTAATCATAGCCGCATACTCTTGGCAAAGACTCTGGCCGGTACGTGTGTGAATAGCAGACAGTTGACAAATAAATAAATAAAATGCAACTGCATACAACAGACAGAGAGCTAACACGCACATTTGTAATTGTGCATTTGATTGCATAGACCGGCCGCGTCCCGAGGGCAATTGGAATGGGCAGCACAGGAGCGGAATCACATTGTTTCATGTTTCACTCGCCAGTATTGTGTCCCTGTACATGCTGCGTGTCCTTGGTTTGCATGCGCTTATTTCACACACCGGAAATGAAAACATGCACTCAGTCAGCTTCATCCGGATCCTCTTCTTCCTGGAACTCTTCGGCATCAGCAGTACTGGTGGTCGTGGTGCGAGCCTCCACTTGGCGTTCAACACGATGACCCTGGCGTGTTAGCGCCGAGCCAAATCCAACGGGATTGTCCAGTGCAGCATCAACAGCGTCATCCAAACCTTCCAGCGTGACAAAGCCTTCGTTCTACAGAATAATGAGAAAGCAGACAAGCCACAGGTCGCATACAGTGTGACATTCTAAAATATCACTGGGGTTGCAACGCATGGAACGGTACTTAGGCGAAAGTACACGCACCCATTTCAGCATGATCCAGTTTGGTCAAACTCAAAAGTCAAAACCCGTCAAGTTTAGTGATCAAGATATTTATAATTATTATACAACTAATCACTACGATCACCACCACCAAGAGTACATGAAAACCAGAGTGTGCAGCTTGGGGCAGTTTCTACTATGGGTGTCTGTCACGGCGGAATTCCGTGATTACATCATATTTGGCGCAGATTTGAGGCGGGAAGTGGGGAAGTGGCGTAGTGCGTACAACTGAGCTGCAGTTCTGCAGAAAGAGACCTGCTTGAATCATGTTTGTACGCACTACATCACTAAAATGATGTAATCACGGAATTCAGCCGTGACAGCAACCCATCCGAGCTGCACACTCTTGTTTTCATGTACTCTTGCCACCACACATGACCACCACCACCACCACCACCACCACCACCACCACCACGTGGCTACCAAATTGAATGATGCTCTTGCAGGAAGATGAGGACAAGGAATATATTATACATGTCTACATTCAAAAATGATTTTAGGATAAAGGGGTAGGTGATTGTCTTTACAGGTGTGTTCACCTAAACAAGACATTCAAGGCATTATGTACAACTGAGATACAAAATACACACGCAACCCCCCCCCCCCCCCCCAATATCGATGAAAGTAAAGTGAGCGCACTCATACCACGAGAACAATGGAACAATATTTTAAGATTTGAACGTCGTTTTCATGTGATAATCATCAGAAATCGTCATCACACTGAGAGTTGGACGACAAAGGAAAGATATTGCTCCATTGTGATGACGATTTCGGATGAGTATCACATGAAAGCGACGTTCAAATCTTAAAATATTGTTTCATTGTTCTCGTGGTATGAGTGCGCTCACTTTACTTTGATTGATATATTAGGTTTCTTGTCTCCACGCCGACGTTTAAAAAAAACATTCCGTCTCCCATTTCCCCCAACAAGCATACCTGGAAGTGCTCGATTCTTTCTCGCCTGTTAATGTCAGCAACATCACGGTCTTCACGTTCCGCTTCGCTAGCCTCCTCAAGCTCTTCATTCAGCACCTTCATTTTTTCCTGAGTTTCATATTTTCTGCCGTGCAATCACAAAACAGAAGACAAAAGGAAAAAATTACTATAAAAGGAAAAAAAACAAAGAAAGAATTAGGAATCACAACGGGATTATAATTTTATACTGACAACAAATTCTAGCAAAGGGACACTGAGATCAATAGTCTCATAAAGCCTAGTTCACAGTCGACGGAACGCTGACGGTACGGGACGTAAGGGCCTGTCCGGAAGGCTGGGGTGAGCTGTAAAATCTTGTACGATTCGTACGACACGACATACTGCAGTCGTTGCGTCGTTCAACAGCGAACGGCGCCAGTCATAAGGCACGGTCCGTGGCAGGGTGACTTTTGCACCTAACTTCTTGTTTTTCGGGACTTCTTTTCAATTATATCTCCTTGAATGAAGCGGAATCAAGTTCACAATACCAGTTTTTCATGAACACCAAAAAATTAGCTTCGAAAGGTGTGCCATTCAAATAATAGCTCCAGGAAATGATAAAACAGTTCGTCTGTCACGCTCCTGAACTATCCCTAAATACCATAAGTGACATCAGACCTTATCTTGCTGAAATACAACTCAAGTCGTGTTAGCCATTCTGCAAGTTATCATGGGAAGCGCAGTGTGCGAAATGCTAAAAATTTCCAAGTACGAATCAGGAGTAGTCGGCGCACGACGCCGTCTCCTGTTCACACTCAAAATGCAGCTGTTTTGTACGCTTGCGTCCCCGTCTACGCTCGTCTACGGTATGAAAAGTTGGATCGATCCAACTCTTCTCGTCGCTTCCCGATCCGTACGGCAGTACGGTTGTGTTCCCGTTCCTGGTGTTCACATTGGACGCCGTCAGACTGTCCCGTCGCTTCCCGTCGCGTCCCGTCGCGCCCCATCGAATGTGAACTAGGCTTAAAAGCACCAGCAAGCATGTACACGCATGCCATGCCCATGCACAACATACACAAAAACACCCACCCACACGTGATACGTGTCCAAATATCATGTCAGGCTTAACCGACGCCTTTCAGCAACCACCCAGGACCGGCGGAAGCAGTTTTTGATTGGTCCGGCCATACCCTAGCCTTTCATACTTTTTGTGTATGATATGGAGGGTATACCCTAGCCTTTCATACAGTTTGTGTATGATATGGAGGGTATACACATGACCTCCTCAGCAGTAAACACATGTTGGTGGCCAAAAAGTTGGCCCAGCCATGGCCTGCCCCCTGAACGACCATTTCTTTTGAAGAAGCAGGGGATCATCCCGATTTCAGAGACTACCAGCATTCCTTCCCCTGCATAGCAGGCTCGTCCCATGGGTAGCCGGTCGCCACAGCCAGGACCTAACCTGTACACCAGTACACTGTCTGTAAACATTGGCAGCAGACTCACTTCTAAAAGAAGAATACCGCATATTCTCTATTTTAAGCGCCACGCTTGTATTATCTAAAAGGAGAATACCGTATATTCTCTATTTTGCTGCACTTATACTATGTTTTCAACACCCCTCATACTGGAGACCGCGCTTGTATTGGAGAGCATGCTTATATTTGTTCAACCAATAATTCATACGGAGCCAGAAGAAACACATGCTAGATATCATGCAACACTGTATTCCACTGAGAATGTGCTTATTATGTGTCTCAAGTTGCTCACAGTGTGCTAGTATTAGAGACTGCGCTAGTAACGGACACCTGCGCGTATAATCTGTCCCCAGAGAAAATCGTTATTTCGCGGATGCAAAATTTTCTGCGATTTTGTGACGATTTTTTAAATCTGCAATTACCGCAAATTTTCCGCGATTTTTGAAGTTTTCTTGCATGAAAACATCGAAAGACTGTCCCTGCATCACATGGTGAGGCCTTCTCTCCCCCGAGTCTGTACATGTGAGTAGCAGGCACATTATTCGAGGACTGAAGTGTATGCAAATGTAGAATATACCGTATGCTAGTAGTAGTCATCCAGAGCAAAGCCACTACTGTAGTTCCGCGCATATAAGCCCATGGGCTAATATATGAAATAATGCATTTTCCGGGAAAATGAATCAGTAATAATGGTTCGTTTTTTAGCCCTGGGCCTATATTCGAATTTTGAAGGCAGCTGGCACGCGAAAAAGTACAAGTCCGTCCGCGGTTGTCCGCCTACCATAGGTACCGGTACTGGTAATGTAGTCTGCACTGACATGCTGTACTACGGTGTTTGGGTCTGTATATTAGCCCATGGGCCTATAAACGGAGGTGGGCATATCCGGATATAGGCCCATGGGCTTATATGCGCGGAACTACGGTAGGTGTATTCCCTTGATTTTAGACCCAAGGTTCAAAACAACATGACATCCCACCCACCCATCACAATAAAGAGATAATTAATCTACGTGTGTAAATGGCAAAAGGATAATAGAAAGCCACATACCTGTAAGCTGCTACTCTTGCGTTTTCTAGCTCTACAAAATTCAATAAGCGTTGTCGATGAACGGACCGTAGATGAGGCACTCTTGACACTACCCTGTTCGCCACAATCTTCTCATATCTTTCGTGTATGGCCTCACGAGCAAATTGTTTCCGTCGATCTTGAAGGGATTCTTTCCACTTACGAACATTCTTTTCCTTGTAGTGCTCACCCATAAAATTTCCACCAAACACCCTCCAAGCTGTTTCAGGTGAAGCAGAGGCGCACCGGCAATGTGGCTGAAGCGACACTGCTCTTCGTGAGAATAGCAGCGCCATTGCCTTCAGATCTTCAGATCAGAGCATATCCATACTGTAATAATAATTATTGTTTCTTCTCAGTCCAAACCCTTTCAATAATAATATTATTATTGTTTTCACGCACGACTCGTGTTCAAAAACTGAAAAAGCAGAAGAGGAGAACAAAAATGTGAGCATGACGTCATTTTCTATATTTCTATTGTCAAAATTACATGATACAGGATAGTTTGTGTTCTTTCGAAGTTTCGTGCTCGTGAAATCAGTATGGTTTGCAACAATTGTTCAGTGTTCTGACCTTCAGATTACTAGCAATGAGTTGGTCTTGCTTTGCATCGCGCTCGGCGTCTTGCCTTGCGTCGATCTGCAAGCGGGAGCCCTTGCATGTCGTTCCCAGCGTAGTATCGACAAGCTGCAGAAAATCACATTATAGCCCTAGATACATCACTCTTGAGGAAAGAGAACCTGCAGAACAGGACAGGATGGTTAGAGAGCAACTGGAGGACACTGCTGGTCCGGAGGTTGTGAAGTTCCCAAATCCGTACGCTGGACGCTCAGGAAAAGTTGCCTGGTTATCTGATCATCGTGGTGTGAAGAAAACTTTGGATCGAATTGTAACAGTCGATCTGGATAAAGTATTCGCTCCTCGGATCAACCGGCCAAGACCTCCTAGGTTTATGCTGGCCACAGACGAGCAATTGGATGTGGTACGTAATTTCATGATTATGCATCCACTAAACTTTAAAAGAAAGAGAAAATGAATGGTGGAATGTACACGTATATTGCAGGACAAGACTAGTGTACTGTTCTGGCAATACAGTCATGCACCATACATGTACCATTCAAAAGCATTGCACCACTACACCAGTACAGCATACACTGTACTTAGTACATGCAACAGTATAGTCGCTACCAGACCTGGGACGAGACGTGCCGAACGCGCATCCCAAAATCAGCACTGTGACTTGTGTGCTGGCCCGTAGCCGTCTGTCCATGCTACTTCACTTCAGGCCATGTATACAGATTTCTGGAAACAGGGAGATTCTGCACTTCAATCTAGAGATTCTGATGCATAATGTACCTCCCGCTGCGCTTTCCAATCATAAATCCAGACCTCGCCGGACTTGTTTGGGTTCTTGGCAAACTTCTTGCACAGTGACTGTCCGTAGGCTACTGTGTTTAAGTCATGTTCTGGCGGATTGCTGGCTGGAGGGTTTCTGGCCACTTCAGAATGAGATCAAGCCCTACCATAGGAGAACACTCGTCGTCATGGTGGTTTTGCGCCATTATCCAGTAGTAGGGTCAATCACATTATGTGGCCAATTCCTTACCCCTCATCTGCCAAGCTCTGGTGAACGGGTGCGAAATACAGTCTGACATGTTTATTTCCCGTGGGGAATTCAGGAGATGCTCCAGATTACAACCGTGACACCAGGATCATGCGAGTACCCCACCTGGCAGCTGACCTATAACTACTGTACCGTAAAGTCTTGTATAAAAGCCGCACTTGAATAGCAGCCGCCCTCGAATAGAAGCAGCAATTTTGGGCCCATCAAATCACACATAAGCCTCGTTTTAGTGTTGACATACATAGAAATACCTGTCTTGTATAGAAGCCTGTCTCATATAGAAGCCTGCAAAATTTCACCAAGAAAGTCATAGAAGCCGCGGCTTTTATACAAGACTTTACGGTATAATTGTGGCATGATTAGGAAAATACACTCTTGCATCAGCAGGTAAATAGAAAAATGACACTGTCAAAAGCCACACTGGAACAGTCTATATACAGGGTGGTGTGCCGCAAAGTTGTGAATCATCTCACATCCTGGGAGCAGAAGGCTCTGAGAGGCAGAATTCGAAAACAATGGGCCAATGCACTGCCAAGTAAAGATGCAGGCGAAACACATGTGGGTGTCTGGTTCTCCCTGCCGAATTGTGATACAGTTCACATATTTCTGGCCTGCATCTTTGTGTCACAGCGCGTTAGCGCATTCAAGTCTGCTTCTCCCCCCTCCCCCCCCCCCATAAATAATAATGTGAGCCAATTCAAATCTCCTAGAATTCTCTGTATAAAGAGTGCTGTTCGCCCTTTCTAGAAAGTAGAAGCCCAGCGTTCCACACCCCTGATGAAATTTGTGTGATTGAAGCAGTTGTATTGAGGAATTGATATCAGTATCTATTTTAACCCGAAGTCGTGTTGCTGCTGGAAGTCTGTACTGGTATTTTTTGTGTTTTCATACAGTTGGAGGAAGCTGTACTGGACAGAGCCATGGATTTATTGAATCGGCCTCCTATTTATTTGCAGCGCGAGAATATTCCTGAAGACGAGCGACTTATCCAAAAGAACCCGGAAATTGATGGTTATGCTAACGCCAAAGTTGTCGTAATTAACGTTGACAACGACCTTCAGGATGATGTAAGTTCATGCACCGTTTCATCTGTCTTTCTCTTCCATTTTTGTACTGCTTGTTTATGTGTGGCACCTTTGCTCGATATTGTTTGGCTCTTTTGAGACCAAAATGATGCAGATTCGATCAAGAATGAGTGAGTTAAAAGTAAAAAAGTCATCGATGGCTTGTCGTACTTTTTGAGAATAGTTTTCGGAATATTGCTCAGGTCCGCTCCACAATTGCTCTCATATAGTTTCTAAACGATTGGATAACAGACGCCCAATTTGGAAAAATGTATGCACAAAGTGATCACAGATTTTATGTGGTATAGATGCTGGCATAACGGTTTTTGCCTCGGTACGCGTCTATAGTTTTGAAATGGACTGTAGCATCAGTATGTACTACTGATCCGGTGATCAGCTGGTGTATGCAGATACATGTTTGAGTGGTTGCTAGGATGTGGGAACAAGAGAGAATGGAAGCTGTGTCGCAACTCTGAGTTTCACCAAGAGTCCATAACCCCCCCAGAGTGTGCAACTCCAGGTTGGGGTCTGGCGCAACGAAATCCAAACATTGCGTCATCCGGTCCCCGGGCAAGCATGGGCGGATGGGGCCATGTGCATAATCTGGTACATCCGGCGGGGGTTCCAAGTTGAAGGTTGCTTTGAAGCAAGCCACGGAAGTGTCACGTAAAACGTTTGCTCCACGGGCTATGCAGTGTCAGCAGAACGGCTTTGATTTCACAGTCACAGAATTTTTTTATTTGAAGAGAGTTTCTCTGCTCGTTGTCTGAAAAGCTTGTATTGGGAGAGTTCGCGACTCCGGGATAGCAAGAATAGGCATGGATATAGATTTACAAGATTTGATGGAAATAGCTCTTGGCACACGGCATGAAGACCCGATCGATTTCGAAGTAGATGTGCTTCAACCTGCTCCTCAGTCCCATTTTGGCACTGCACACTGCACTCCGGCGACAATGGGGAGCGCTTTGCTTTAGGTTCAACAGTGGCCATTGTTCTTCTCTTATCGGAGAGACACTCAAAAGAGAAAACTGTTCGACAACTCTAAAATAATTCTTTGTGAACTTGAGCCTTTCCAGGCGTGTTACGTACAATACCTGGCCGTGGATTCGTAAAGAAAGACCCCAAATTGGGCAAACGGGCGAAGTAGGTCCGGGCCAAACTTCCCATTTCGTCATAGCTACTCACTACATGACGTATGAAGTTTGGATTTCGTTGCGGCACTGATTTGTGCTGAGAAGGATCACGAGTTGCACACTCTGGGGGGTTATGGACTCTTGGTTTCACGTATTACTCCGATTATCAGGCAAGGCGTAGGATGTGGGAACGTATTTGTGTGTGAAAAGGCGACGAGGAGACAATAACTTTATTAATGCGATTAATAGTATAAGTGAAGCGGACATTACAAAATGATGAATGAGAATACATGTATCTAAAATGGTTGTTCCTAATCGATTTTCTTGAGACCTTGTATACTTCCCACTATCCTATAACCTATAAGTAGTTTGTTTCTCCGTATAGCCTCTATTGTGAGACGATTTTTCCCTGATGATAGTCTCAAGAAAATCGATTAGGAACAACCATTTTAGATACATGTATTCTCATTCATCATGTTGTAATGTCCGCTTCACTTATACTATTAATCGCATTAGTATTTGTGTGTGCTTGTCACGTTGACACATCATGCAAGTGGTAATATTATGACTGTGCTGATCCTGCTGTAGGAGCGGCATGTGTATGTGAGGCAAGAGAACGGGGATCTTGAGCACGCTGACTATGATGTGCGAGACCGCATGCTTCTCACCTACTTCCGCTTGGATTCACGGCGTATCTTCCCGGAGCCTGTGTTCCACCCAGTCACAGTCCAGGTGCGGTGTATTGACTGTGTTCTTGTTTGTCTATCTCATACAGCTGCTACAGTCAACCCTTGTTAACAACAATCTCTGGGCTAACTGTTAACAAATTCGAGGTCCCACCAGTATGCATAATGCATAAGTATCATTTCCCCCCCCCTCGTGCGAATATCATTAAATTTTCTTGCATCTCTAGCTTCTTCCACCTACGAAAGTGTTTCAGCTTTCCATAGCTCCAGTTTGCAGTAGAAAATCGAGGTTGATCCTTGACTTTCCGCTGTACAGTCAAACCTTGCCTAGCCGTACGCATTCGTTTTCACAAAAACATCCGGACAGGCAAGGGAAGTGGATAACCGAAGACACATACTTTGGTATGGATGTTCGTATATATTATGTGGTAAAGCGAGAGTAGTGATAAGTGCGTGCAACCGAGTGCTGTAAGCATGGTTTCTCCTGTTTTTCTTTCTTTTTTCTCTATGCCGGAATACAGAAAGTGCTAGGCATGGGAAGGCACAAGGAAATGCTGGACAGAATTTTCCTGCAGTTCTCTGGCGACTCATCGCAGTACATAAATGTGAGTACACACTTTGTCTGTACATGTGTGTGGGTGTGTTTGTGTGTGCGCGTGTGTGTGCGTGTGCAGGAGAGACATGCAGAATTTACTCTACTTGAGTGAATTAAAATACTATGTACCGTTTTCTTTGTTGGATGTGTGACCGATGATGGAGAAGAGGGAGATTTCTGTGTATCTTTTGTGTGGGTCTAGCTCTGGTTTGGGGCCACTGCTCGTTTACTGCCTTCTTCCTAAATCTCAATCATTGTTTTCTATGATTTGGTTTGTTGTGTTCGGATTTGATTGTTTCTCAGCTTACGGAGCAAGTGTATGAAGATGTGTACTGCCGCGGCTGCTACGAAGTGTTGGACTCTACTTGTCACTTTGGTAATCTGATCTATTATCTGTGCCGTGAAGGCCGGTGGCAGGGTGTCTACCACTACTTCAAGAGCAAGAACAGGTCAGCCAGTCATGTCATGTGTGAACCATAGCTTGTTGTGGTGGGAAGAAGTCCTGGACTTTACTCTGGCACTCATTGTACTGTCTATTGTTGTCATCACAGTCACGACAAAATCACAGTTTGCCTGAGACCCAGTCAGACTGAGTGGACTCATGCATTAGTATGAACATCACCACCCTACAGGAGCATGGCGCTGTTGCAGCAGCTCCTAACCGCCATGGGAGGTCAGTAGATAAGACCCACCGCAAAAATGGTCATCAAAGACTGAAAAATCTCATCCGCTACATCCATGTTCCCCTCGCGCCAGACTATATTTAAAAAATTGTAGGAGTTCCCGATTTAATTGGACTTTGTACTCCTGCTTTTCAGTCAAGGTCTTAGACCATCCCACTATGCCTGCTGGCAATCAATTTGCATGCGAAAATTAGACAAACAGTACGTTACAAATCTAGGAGTTACAGTTTTCTTCTTGTGTACGTCAGTGGCCTTAATGCTCTTTTGAACACTCTTTTTTGTTCCATATGTGTGTTTGTGTGTTTGTGCAGAGTGTGTCAGGCAGCTGATTTGTATCGTTTAGCTATGACCTTGACGAAGAATGAGAGAGAGTCTAAGCTTTTGGCCGACTACCTCGTGACATTAGAAGATATCCCGCAGGCTGAGAAGGAGCTCATGGACAGAGAGCTGGTGATGGAAGCAGAAAAGGTCAGTGTTTGATTATCTGCTGGTGTTTCCCGCTGCCGGTGTCATTGTTACTTCCTTCGTGAGCACCGTCCAGAGCCTTTTGCAATGCAAGAGTTCCCTTATTGAGGAAAATTAGCCCCAAATTAATTGTGCCACTTGCTTTGGAGAACTGTTGGGTGTTTCAAATGTACATGTATCCTTTTCTCTTATGTTCTATGTGTGTGCCTATGTACCGGCATGTGTGTTTGTGTGTGCGTGCGTGTGTATGCATGTGCATGTGTATGTGTCCTATAGCTGTTGGGCAAGGCTGAGGAAGACCCTACTGAGGCAGCCACGGAAGAGAGCGCGTGACACTGGCATTCCTCTCTTTATATTTTTAATTTATGTACAAAGTCATTTGCAAATCCCAATCTTTTTCATGCCTAGCACAAAACAGGTTGTCATAGTAACCACTGAATCACGTGAGCTCATGTACATAACTTCCAGCATTTACATGGAAGGTTGTTAACTTACTTTGCCATGGCAATGAAACTTGTTGATAGTGTAGTGAAGCACTGGTGTTTGTGTCACGGCTTTCACTGTAGACCAGCTCATGTTTTCCTGGCATTCGGTTGAAAGATTTTCCTCCTGTGTGGCGAGCATCGCCTCTGCACCCAGACCGTGCGTGGGTGATTTTACTTCTCATGCAATGTCCGTGCACATGCGGCAAACTTTTCCAGAGGATTAGGGGGCATGATGGCAGTGTGGGGATTAGGGGCGTGATGGCAGGGTACAGTAGAGTCGCGCGCCCAAGAACGTTGTTTCCAAGGGGTTAGCCTGGGCGTTCTTATTTTTCAGGAATCTGGCTGCGTTCTTATAACACGTTCTTAGAAACAATCCGTACTGGATCATATGTATCCCACAAGCTGCCAGAAAGCCAACACCGCCGTTCTTAGCTTTAGGCTGTGGCGTTCTTAGAATTTCAGGCTGGACGTTCTTGGGCTCCACGTTCTTCAGCGCGCGACTCTACTGTAGGGGTTAGGAGGCATGATGGCAGTGTGGGGATTAGAGGGCATGATGGCAGAGTAGGGGTTTGGGGGACAGGGTGGGGATTAGGGGGCAGGGTGGGGATTAGGGGCATGATGGCAGTGTGGGGATTACTATTTACTAGTATAGGGGGCATGATGGCAGTGTGGGGACTAGGATTGATCATTGATGGCAGTGTGCCCTGTTGGTGCAGGTGTTCTGGTCATCACTCATCAGCATTATGAGTACAAGCCGAACACACACACACACACACACACACACACACACACGTGCAAGCGAGCCATGGTACAGCTGCTGGCACCTGTTTGTGATTTCTACACGAGTCCCGGAGTACCACTGGTCTTTGTATGTTCTAACTACATGTAATAGTGTCATGCCACATTGGCAATCCTCAGATGATAACAGTGGTGCACAGCTAGTACTAATACTAATAGTATTGTATTTATACACTGGTATAGGAGAGAATCCGTTTGGTCCAGGTCTGGTGGAAATAAAATAGCGGGAAACGCAAACGGGGCCATGCGCAAGATGTGCTCCTATGACTAGTATGAGTATTGAGCATGCTATTGAACGATGACTCGTGTCTTAGTATGTGATTTCTATTCATATACTGTAGGCGTGCTGAGAATAGTCATCACACTGGCTTATGCACGGCAGCGTTATAATTATACTGAAGTACTTCGTACTACATGTATAGGGCTTGAAAATGAAAGTGCCACAGCCAGCCCGGTGTCATGACAATGCTGACTTTTTTTTAAATCCAAGTGGATCCAGTTTTGTATGGATCCATACACGTTGGGTAATTTCCTTCACAGCAGTGTAACACATCCACCCGTAGCGGACTGGACCCTCCCAGTCGGGGACCCACTCCTGGTACGGAATAAAATTCACACCTGCGTGTCACACCACATACCGATGCAGGCTGTCCAACCGTGCTGCTTCGGACCAAAACATGTGTACACATTTACATGGGACACAATTGCCTTTGTATACATTATACTGTGGGTGTCCTGCTTTGGAATGTTGGCAAGGTTGGACAGTGTGCCGACGATACTGTACTTCGTTATGCCTATGGGCACAGTGGATCCAAAAGTCGATATTTGCTGTTATTTGTTGACTTCTGACGTCATCACTTTCAAGCCATAGCACTGTTGGTGTCAAAGATTCAGGCTGTTGCTTGTGTAGGCTAGTGCTCGATAAGTAAAACAGCCGGTATTCATGCTGTCACTGCCAGGGCTGAGGCCCGTCTATTAGATTTAGTCTGCCTGGGTTGACTTTTCACTAGCCGTCAATTACAGATACTCGTACATTGTGCAACACTCAGTACAGAGTGCGCTCTCTTTCTCGCAGCATGTTTTCTTGAATTCAACTCGGTATACTTCGAATCGGAGTACAGTAGTGTGCCGCTTATCCGCTAGGGCCCCCTTGGATAGCAGGGTCCCTCTCCCGGAGGTTCGGATACGGGAGCGGATACACACCGATCTAAAACATACACATTTCCTCATTTCAAACGAAAATCCGGTGGAACAAAAAGTGATTTTAATAATGTCTCCACTGTGGCCGGCTGTCAAGGTTCTTCTATTTCCTCATTTCTCACTCTAATTATTATTTTACACTATGACAGCCTGGACTCGACTCACACCAGCTCCTCTTATAATTACCCCTGGGATGGTGATGACGACATCCCACTATCATAAATCATGCTGCGCACCGGTATTGCCCCCTTCAGTTCAGTGCGGCAAGGCGTTCCGGATAATCAGCATTCTGTACTACTGTACAGTCATGTACCCTGGCAGACCTCCATATAGATATGGGGAACTGGATGTTCAATTGTTCATGCATATGCACGAGGGGATGGGAGGTCGCGCGCACACCGCTATACTCGCTGTAGCATCTGGATGCCCCCACCAGCCAGATATACTACGCAGTGACTAAAAGCAAAGAGTTGGCCAGGTCTCCATGATCAGTACCATCAGTACCATCAACAAAGTGAAAATGTTTAATTAAAAATAAAATATAATAACAGTGCGGGCGCCAGGCAGCACACCAGCATAATAATAGGACACCATGTGGTGCCTGGTTGCTACTCAGTATGATTACACTAGTACACATAGCAGCCAGAAAGGGTCGGGAATTATACAGGACACACTGAACCCTTACCAAAGCCAGTACTAGTACATGTGGAAGCGTACAAGAAGGAGTGCACCCATGCATTTCTCAATCAGGATTCTGCATAATAGTATGACATCATGATTATTTCGACAAATGCTGTGAACTATATCGGACTACTTGTAACGGTAAGATGACAGTAAGCTAGTGTACACACAACGTACAGTTTCTACGCCATTCGGCGGTCCAGGCCCATCTGGAAAGCATCCGCTATTCCCTTGAAGACCTGGTCGCGGTGCACAGATGCATTCACCTTCCTCAGGATGCCACGCTGCCGGTAAAACGCGGACAGTGGTGCCGTCATTTTCCGATACGCGTCCAAACGCGTGGCCAGTGTTGCGGCGTTGTCGTCACTTCGTTGTATCAATGGTTCACCAGTCACGTCGTCAGTGTTCGGTATTTTCGGAGGGTTAAACTTGACGTGATACGATCGGCCACTCGGCTTGTGGATCAGACGCCCGGTGATTCTCTCCATGAGCAAGTCTTCATCGACTGCCATTTCCACAACTGTGTCGATTGGCCTTCCCTTCTTGTACGTCATTGTTTCTAGTGCCTCTGCTTGCGGCAGGGTCCGCGGAAACCCGTCTAGAATATAGCCTTGAGCACATTCCGGCTGATCCAGGGCATGATCTATAATATCCACCATCAAGCTGTCACTCACAAGCTTACCATCGTCCATTGTTTTCTTCACCCGACGGCCGAGGTCTGACGGTTCAGACGCCACGGCACGAAGAAGATCTCCAGTCGACAAATGGCATGCACAGAACTTCTCCGCCAGCTTCGGTGCCTGCGTTCCTTTCCCAGATCCTGGGGGCCCCATCAGCACAGCATTCACACCCCTGCCATTGTAGTGTCCAGCGAAAAAGCAGGACAGGTGAAAAAAACTATGGTCCAACCGCCGCTGGTTTGGGGGCGGAGGGGACTCTTGAGTACTGGCCGCCGGTGCCATGATTGTCAAGCTGCCAAGCACTTCTCTTCGCAATCTTCAAACTATCACAAACGTAGCCCGTTTTTTTGGTGACAAGAAGAACGAGAACAAGTAGCTAGCTGCTAAATTTGTAGTACAGGCTGCATTACCTACATGTACACTGTAGACCGTAATAGTACAGTCTGCGATCTGTACTACTAGACTGTAGCTACAGCAAGCTCGCGTACTGACAATCCATGATGCGAAGGACTAAAGGGACCCTCACTTAATTTTTTGCCGACTACCCGCCAAAAAACACATTTCGACACGCGTGTGTGCTGGACGTCTGCGCGTGCACGACAAGACGTGTGAGCTGGCTGACAAGTGAGAGCCAGGGAGTCGTCAAGTACCGGCATTTGACGACTCCCGGCCTGGTGAGAGCATGCATGCATGCATGCATGTCCAGCTGGCGGGAAAGGGAACCTAAAATTGTAGATCGATGGGTTGAATGTGAAATTGTGGATCTACACGAGGTTTGTTTTGATGTTCTGATACTTGTTGTAATGGCTAGTGATCTTGCAAACGTTACTGTGACTTGTCCAAGTCCTACTGATATACCTTGTGAAATCAGATGCCCTGTAGTAGTCTTGGTGGAAGCAGACTGGAATGCGTTGAATTCGTAGCTTCTGAAATTGAAATT
>NC_088643.1:83795345-83872845 GCF_964019385.1 Sycon ciliatum
ATTTGACAAGGTATATCAGTAGGACTTGGAAAAGTCACAGTAACGTTTGCAAGATCACTAGCCATTACAACAAGTATCAGAACATCAAAACAAACCTCGTGTAGATCCACAATTTCACATTCAACCCATCGATCTACATTATTTTAGGTTCCCTTTCCCGCCAGCTGGACATATGCATGCATGCTCTCACCAGGCCGGGAGTCGTCAAACGCCGGTACTTGACGACTCCCTGGCTCTCACTTGTCAGCCAGCTCACACGTCTTGTCGTGCACGCGCAGACGTCCAGCACACACGCGTGTCGAAATGTGTTTTTTGGCGGGTAGTCGGCAAAAAATTAAGTGAGGGTCCCTTTAGTCCTTCGCATCCATGATCTTCACATCACGTTTCCATGGTTTCTTTTCCCTATCGCCAAAAAATCACGATTTTCTTTCGATCCCGTGATTTGCGACTTCTCGATTATTCCTGAAAATGTCGGATGGGCACGAGTACCATTGCGCAACGGACATTACTCAACGCAAAGATACGTGCAAGTGGGACTGACTGTGTACAGAATCACGCCGCCGCACATTCACAGCCGTGCATCTTGTAAAAAGAGAAAGCGAACACAGAAACTGTGTCAAACACCGCACACGTGTGTTCTTTTTGGTTTGTAACTTCGGCAGGCCTTTTCTCTCCCCGAAATCATGGCATTCTGGACCCTAGCCGTTCGTAGCCGCCTTGCCACAAGGCACCTTCAGCCTGGAGCTTGCACTAGATGGAGGTAGGAATTGATGCATTGGTTTTGGGATATCGGTATCAGCCAGCACTTTTACTTTAGAACACTAAATTGCTTCTCTTTACATTGGCAATATTTCCCTCGATCCTCTTGCTCCATTTTGGGTATTTTAGCTCCGGTGGTAACATCCAGGGATATGTCATCGGCATTGATCTGGGAACTACCAATAGCTGTGTGTCAGTCATGGAGGGACAACAGCCAAAGGTCATTGAGAACGCTGAGGGAGCTCGTACTACACCATCAGTAGTTGCATTCTCCAAGGACAAGAATGAGCGTTTGGTTGGACAGGCTGCCCGCCGACAGGTAGGTCGTAAAATTAAATGTTGGTAGCTTGGAGAAAAGTAGAAAAGGTTGGATCATTTTTCAAAATGAACTCCTAGTCAGCTGTGGATTTATGTAGAGATAAGTTATGAGAGCATGCATCAATTCCTGTTTATAAAATATGCATCAACAACACTTTTTTAATTTAATTTAAACTCAATATTTTAACTGGAGCATATCGATATAGTCCTATGTAACAAACCCGGTAAATCAGTCTCTGTATGTTTCGGGTTAATGGGACTGTGTCTGCTCTGCTACTTCATGCTCACATGCGGGAGTAGAAGTAGATTTGAAATTTGATAGAGATCACCTGGATTTTTGTGTGTAGTTTATGAAGACACCTTTTGTTGATTTGTCGGCATAAAGTGAAGCTTTACTACGGAAGTTACGCTTTCGTGCAAATTATTAGTGGGAGAAAATGTACACATTTGCAGAGGTCAACTACAATCAATAAAGGAATTCCACCTCCCCCACATGCGGTCTCTGGCCGACCTCATCAGCAACATGACTCTCAAGTTTTAGACACTGACAAATAAAATTTCCTCCATACACTGCTGTTTCGACCACAAAGGTCTCATCAGTGAAGGTTGAGAATAATGAATGCTGTAGAATTACTTGGTCCGTTTCATCGCAATTGTCACTTATCTATCGCAACTAAGAACAGGAGTTATTTTATCGCTCTGTAAAATTTCCAATACGCATAGCGAAGAAGCATGATACAGGATTCCTGTCCGCCACAAGAAAAATAATTCAGCGATGGAATCTGATGAAGCAAGTCGAAGAAAGGAAGCAAGGTTACAAAAAATGTACAAAAGAAAACAGCGATGGAGCGCGTTCTTGCACTTACGCTTTAGTTTATCCGACTCTGGCCCTGTATCACTCGAGCTGATGTCACTTGAGCTGACATTCGCTGGTGTGTATAGCTGCTGGCGTAGAGTATCTCTTGCTTTCTCCGCTTGGCGTATGGCAGCGGCGTATGGGAAAGGAACAGTCGTGGCTGTCACTTTGGCACTTGGAGGAACGTGGGCAGCGTCACAGTGGGCAGCGTGACCCGTGTGTCACCACTTTGTGTTTCAACAATGTTTTTGAATCAGGCACACATCCCTCTCCAGACAGCTGTCATACGCTCTGCTGGATACGCTGACCACGACTCTTGTACTGCCGCTGCCAGGTCGGACAATGTCTTCTTTGCCACCATCTCGCCATCAGTTTGCAGGCTTGCAAAGAATGCCAGGTCTTCCCTTGCTACAGTTCCGGTCTTCGAGCTGCGCTTGGCTTTTCGCTGCAGTGGATGTGTGCATTCACTGCAGTGCATTCACTGCAGCGAAAAAAGTTCCCCACTTTCCCATCACAATCGTACGAATCGCGATGCCACTGGCGCTAGTCGCGATGATTTTTTCTTTCTGGTCTCCTTTGATCTTGCCATCACAACCTCCCAAACGAATGTGAGTTAGATGTCGAGATCGGGCTGGGTTTTACCTGTCAAAAGGTGCGTGGGAGATAGGCGACAATTGCGATGAAGCGGACCAAGTAATTTAAATATTCGACTAGAAGACACTCTTTTGTCTTCTTACATGTATTTTTTCCTTACCTTTTAGATTGTTTTCGCATCGTCTCCATCGCTTACATTGTTTAATAAAGTACCGTATTTTCCGGTTGTAAGTCGACCTTTTACCACTAAAAATAGAAGGAGAAGGGGTGGGGTCGACTTGTAACCGGGAACTATCAGAATCTTACAAAAAATGACCTGCCCTGCATGCATGAGTGGACCATGTGTACACATGTTTGCCAGTTTGTTGGCCTTTTTCAAGGATTGGGACGTTATCCCCTCCAATAAGGAATGTTTACATGATTTGTTGATGTGTTAGTAGCAGGGAGTGGTTGGTAGTGCTTCGTTGGGTGAAAACTTTAAATTGCAGAATTGAGACCTCCGGATACGGGGGTCGACCTATAACCGGGGTCGACTTACAACCGGTAAAATACGGTAATCCAAATGTCACTTCAGCTTGCCCTCCTCATTGCCATTATTAGAATTAATTTATTGATAAACAGGCCGAAAGCGGCTGCTTACTTATTTGTCAACTACAGTCCGCTCATAAAAAGATCAGCGCTGCTGGCTTCTGGCAAGCTCCCGTATTTGGTGATTTTGTTGTGATTTTATTGTGCACGGTGCAGTGCCACGAAATTTGAAAGTTCAAAAAGGTCCAAAAAAGGTACCTCAACTGGGGTTCAAACCGCACAATGTACTCTTGCAAGTAGAGTGAATCGACCTGGATTTTCATGCTTTTCCAAAAAAACTCAAAATTTGACCCATTTATGGCCAAAAGCTAGGATATCATCTTTTTATTAATGGGCTGTACGGTTACATATCCAGAGGACCAAGTCCTACCCTGCATGGATCTGCTAACTCTAGTGATCATTACGAGAATGTCAAAATCGATCAGTTGTGACTGGCTATGGCCGAGCTGTCAGCGTGCTTCGTCTCCTCGCTGTTAATTCTGTTAACTCTCTTGTCACTGTCGTACTTTACCAGGCCGTCACCAACCCAAAGCGCACATTCTATGCCACTAAGCGTTACATTGGTCGTCGGTTTGATGACAAGGAAGTTCAGAAGGACTTGTAAGTTGACAGTGGAACCTCCGGAGAACTTGGAGTGTATTTAGTCTGTTCTATAAAATCAGTTCACATCACTTCACTGCCCCTTTCACGTTAAACCGATGTAGACTGAACAGTGTCAGTGAACATATATTCCCTGTTTCCCTCATTATTATCCATGTGATTTTCAAGTTTGCAAAGTTGTTTTCTTGGGTGGTGTTCGTGTGACACAAGATTGTTATGGACAAATTACTGTTTCATGGCTTGACAGGGTTGCCATCACTTTGTGTTCTGGTTGCTTGTGTTGTGTGTTCAGGAAAGCAGTGTCATACGACTTGGTCAAGGCCAAGAACGGTGATGCCTGGATGAAGTGTGATGACAAGCAGTACTCGCCTAGTCAAATTGGAGCGTTTGTTCTCATCAAGATGAAGGAAACTGCTGGTATGTGCTTGCTTAATACACCCGTCTACAAAGCAGATCCTTTTGGAACTATAGTGTCGGTGTTGGGTTGCATTGGAGGGTGAATAACTAGCCACCCAATTCACAAATTTGAATTTAAATTTTGTTGTAAGCATCATGCGAAGGCTGTTACTTGGGTTTCTTGGAGCAGGCTCTTTTCCTGTCTTCACTGTCAACAAGTGGTGTGTCATGGCTTTCATTGCCATCGATGTTTGCACAAAAAAATCAAGGTTCGTGGCCGACTCGGCTGGAGACACACCTAGTGACTAAGTGTACTAAATTCTGTTCTTTTATAATTATGCGTTTGTGCAGAGGCTTACCTTGGCACTAAGGTCAACCATGCCGTTGTGACTGTTCCCGCATATTTCAACGACTCCCAGCGTCAGGTTAGTTTCCATTTCTTTATCTAGTCTACTTCGTGCTTGGTCCTTCGAATTCAAATAGGTTGTGGGGTGGTTTAGTTTTGCGCGAAGTCACTGGAGACCTTTTGCACTTGCATGCTACTGAGGTGAGCACAAGCTGGATATTGTTTAGACTTATAAGTGCTCTTTGGAAAGCCCCCTTTGTCCGAGTGCTTCTTTTTATTGCCGGCTGCTTCGAGTGGAGTTCGTATTGTATTGCTTCATACGGGAATGCAAATGGTCTCCAGTATCTGCGTGACTATATTTCCCTAGTGATAAGGCTTGATCTATGGTTGTTATGGCATTGCATCTTCTCCATACAACTACCGGACTGCAGGTAGTTTAGCAGTCCGCAGTTAAGATTAATTTGACGACTCGCCCCTCATTTCTGTTTCGTGTGCATACTCAGGCCACCAAGGATGCTGGTCAGATTGCTGGTCTGCAGGTGGAGCGTGTTATCAACGAGCCCACAGCTGCCGCCATGGCTTACGGTTTGACCAAGGAAGAAGACCAGGTGTAAGTTAATACATAACAATCTGCTGTGCACCGTGCAGGGCACGTGAGAAACATTATGAGCTTCCCAAGCACATGGTCCTGAGTTGGCTGAAATGCGCTGGATAAAGCCAGGCCAGGGAGCTCCACCGTACGTTATGTGGTCAGTGGACATAAGCAAGCGGATCATGACTTGCCGACTGACAACTCCCACACACTTGTGTTTAATGGATGCACATATAGATACACCACCCAGCAGCTTGTTGAGACATGACTCTAAGTGATACTGTAAGACCTGCTGATTACTGACACATGACTGAAGTAAGAGATCAGACCACAACAGAATGGTGAAAAGCGGTTGACCTGATACAGAAAATGGCGATAAGCCAAATCCGCGGGTTTCCATGTGATAGTTCAACTCGGTGAGCCAATTAAATTATTGTGAAAAAGGAGAAGGACAAAATGTTACGAGTTATGACTAACTGTCCACCAACATAACCAGATCTTATACAGTCAGCGGGTGCGACAAAATGGCACAAAACTGACAAGGAGTACTGAGACATTCGGCGACCTGACACCTAGCTCCAACACTTCTCCAAGGCGCAAACCAACAACCTTCCAACTTGGAAGGCTCAGGTTCGGAAAGATCCAAGAGGGGAAGGAAAGCGCAACGAAGAAGAGCACGAGCTACGCATCACGGTGATAGTGTTGGGATAAGTTCACGTATCGTTATGAGCTACATGTACATGTGGTTGGCTCTGACTGATCTCTATTTGTACTATGCTTTGTTGTTTCAGTATCGCCGTCTACGACTTGGGTGGTGGTACTTTCGATGTGTCCATTCTTGAGCTTTCCAAGGGTGTATTTGAGGTAAGGAATTGTGGGGATTGTCAGAGAAATTCTACAATGTAGTACCACATGTCAGTCTCTACTGATCTGAGTTTGTTGACAACAATTTATAATCATCAATATCATCTCTTGTTCCATTATCTTGACTTCATCACTAACATTTATGTTCACTTCCCTGACTGATCTTTGAATTTGACCAATCCTTTCAAAAAATTATCGCTAACAGCGCTGCATTTTCCCTGTGTGCCTGCTGTAGGTCAAGTCAACCAACGGTGATACTTTCCTTGGTGGTGAAGACTTTGACTTAGCTCTTCTCAAGCACCTTACAACTGAGTTCCAAAAGCAGGTAAGGTTGGACTGCGGTCAGCCTCGCTGTAGTAATCAAATATGGCAGTATGTGGTTGCTCTGGCATGGGGGATGAGTACAACACTTGTCTTGCATCATGTGGAGCACCTTGCTGGATGCTGAGCTTGCCAATATGTCCAGCTGTTTAAGGGAACGGGATCTCTCCGTGGAGAGCGCTCTCCAAGCTGCAGGAGGTAGACTAACTCGGCTTGACATATGCGTCTACCCTGCTCCTGTCTAATAGGTTCAGGGAAGATGCGAGCTGTATTTATTATCATCATTATTATAGTATGGGAAGGTAGTGATGGTGGTGACAGTTATCTTTTTCTTTAGATACACCATGAACACCTTCATCATCTCCTTGTTTCATCACTTTGTATGTATGAACTTGTCCTTACTTTGTTCTTACTTTGTGTGTGTGTGTGTGTGTGTGTGACACTATAGGAGGGAATCGACATCACCAAGGACACCATGGCTGTCCAGCGTCTGCGTGAGGCTGCTGAGAAGGCCAAGATTGAGCTGTCTTCTTCTCTGCAGGTGAGTGCGCCCGCACACAATCCTGCATATCATTTCACGATGTGATAATTTATGGCCCCTTCCTCCTCGGCCTGCTGTAGTCTACAGTAGAGATTTGGTACATTGTATTTACCTGGTGTGTGTCATGTTATTATGATGTACCCATTGGCAGAATGTGTGTAACTACAACTTCTACAGCAGAGATGTATATTGGGGAATCAGTTCTACATGAATTCATTGGTCACATCCCATGCAAGTCACCTTCTTTTTAGTGAATTATCTGTGCTGGACATGTGCTCGATATGACATCCTGGACCTTTCATAAAGGATTTTGTTTGTAGCTTTCTGTGGTAGCAGTGCTGTGGGAACCATGCATGCTAGTGCTTGTTAATTGCAACGTTAAATGGTATCATTTGCTACTGTATGTCTATTGTCAATCCAGACTGACATCAACTTGCCATACCTTACTGCCGATGCCAACGGTCCTCGCCACATGAACCTTACCATTACCCGTGCATTCTTTGAGAACCTGACTGGAGAACTTGTCAGGCGCACCCTGGAGCCCTGCAAGAAGGCCATCAACGACGCCGGTGTCTCCAAGTCTGAGATCAAGGAAGTTCTTCTTGTTGGTGGCATGACCCGCATGCCCAAGGTATGTAGCGTGTTAGCTGCGTCGGTGTATGTATATGCCTAACGACCTTCTCGTAGGCAAGGCTGAATGTTTGCATTTGTCTGCACTCTTGCTAACTTGTATGTTTGGAGTGCACGTAGCATGTGGAATTACGGGGCTATTTTTGGAAGTAAAAGCTTGGTAGTCAGTACTAGTCACTGCTCCTGCATGCTACTAACAGTTACACTTCCATTTCATATAGTTAACTCTGCAGTTTAGCTGCAGTGTAGCTTCCTGTATTTCTCTGCACTCGCTTCACCTGGTGTTTCTTTTGTTTTCGTTCTGTGAACAGGTTCAACAAACTGTACAGGAACTGTTTGGTCGTACTCCCAACAAGTCTGTCAACCCCGATGAGGCCGTTGCAATGGGTGCCGCTGTTCAGGTATGCTCCCAGTGCTGTGTGTTCGTGTCCTGTGTCCGGCGGAGGCAGTGATCAGTTCGTTGCTGATGTTACTGTGCGCTGTTGTAGCTAATGAGCTGTAGATGATGTTATGGTGATGCGTGTAGAACTCTTGAACTGCACAATGTTAGCAGTCAGTTTAATACTCCTCTGATTGAGGTCACTGCTGCAGCTCTCTCCGCACGTACCTGGCAGTATGGCTCAACCCAAGAGTATCGCGCGCGCGTGTGTGTGTGTTTTCTGTTGTTCCTCCAGGGTGGTGTCCTCTCTGGCACCGTTTCCAACATGGTCTTGCTGGATGTCACTCCTTTGTCTCTGGGTATTGAGACTCTTGGTGGTGTATCCACGAAGCTCATCGACCGAAACACCACTATCCCCACCAAGAAAGGCCAGGTGAGTTTGCGTCTTGATGATTTGTCTGGTAACCTATTTGCCATTGGATGCTTAGATTGGGGAACTTGTCATCAAGCAGAGCGGAGCAATACATGCTCTCTTGGCTACAGATTTAGTAGCTACATTCTGTATCTGTTTCCTGAGCATGTGGCATTGTCGTTTGAAAGCTCTTTTACAATTCGTATTTCTTGTGGTCCTTTTTTCTTGAAGGTCTTCTCCACCGCAGCTGATGGCCAAACTCAGGTCGAGATCAACGTACTCCAGGGAGAGCGTGAGATGGCTAATGACAACAAATCCCTCGGAAAGTTCATGTTGGTAAGGGTGCACTGTATTTAAACATGCATACGTTCACTGCAGTACTGCTATTCTGCTCTCTCTCTCTCTCTCTCTCTCTCTCTCTCTCTCTCTCTCTCTCTCTCTCTCTCTCTCTCTCTCTCTCTCTCTCTCTCTCTCTCTCCTGCATGTGACTGGCATCACTCTGCATGAGTTGCAACTTGCAAGGGTTAAATACTTACCACCTCTTCTCTCACTATCTGCTGCTATTATTGTATTAGGTTGGAATCCCGCCCGCACCCCGTGGTGTTCCCCAGGTCGAAGTTTCCTTTGACATTGATGCCAACGGTATTGTCAACGTCTCTGCTCGCGACAAGGCCACTGGAAAGGAGCAAGCAAGTATGTGTACTGTTTAGCGTGTGCATGCTGCTTCTGCGAACATGTCATGTTTGCATGACGTACAGATGAATGTGGTGGGAGTATTGGCATGCCATCCCTTCATAGTCTCATATGCCCTCCCTCCTGCTTGCCTGCTCTGAGCCCTGGTTTGATGTGTATGAACTCTATGTTCATGTTATGCTGTGCTTGTATTATGCTGTCAGTTGTCATCCAGCCCAGCGGTGGTCTCAGCAAAGACCAGATTGCACAGATGTTGAAGGATGCCGAGGAGAACGCAGAGGTAGACAGGAAGCGCAAGGTAGGAAGCCGTTTTACTGCATGAACAGGCTTTTGTCCAAATTGGTTGGTGTAAATTTCTGTGTGTGTACCTTGTTCCTTTTTTGTTTCTTTCTTGGACTAGTGGCATTATAGTGCCTGTATTACTAAAGCTGCATGCCTCTCATTGGTGTGCCTGCAGAGCATGACATGTGTGATGTACCTGTGGTGGAGGTTGCTTTATCAAATTTATGTATGCTGTCCCCTTGCTCTGATTCCATAGGAATTTATCGAGGTTGTCAACAAGGCCGAGTCCTCTCTTCATGACATCGAGACCAAAATCAATGAGTACAAGGACCAGCTCTCAGAGGAAGAGGTAAAGGAGCTTTAGAACTTGAATCGCCTTGGAATCTAGTAATTTCAATTGATGTCGGGTCACTTTCATCAGGTATCCCGTGATGTGATCAAAACCGTGTTATTTCTCGGAGAAAGTTTGTGCTACTTGGTGCAACTATTGGTGATGCCTGCAATGTTACAGTGCTTGCGTGTGTTTTTGGGGGGGGGGGGGGGGGGGGATGAGTAATGAGTATTTTCCTCCTGCTGCTGTTCTATTGAAGTCTTACTGTATACGTCGTGTCATATGGGTTGCTCTATAGGTCAACTCCGTCAAGGAGGAGATTGAGAAGCTGCGCACGCGTCTTGCAAACAAGGACAGCGAGGATGCCGATGGCCTCAAGGCAGCCACCGACGAGCTGCAACAGAAGTCACTCAAGCTCTTTGAGATTGCATACAGAAAAGTGAGTACCACTCCTGGCAACTTGTACCCTGTAGAACTTCTGCTGTAAGAAGCACCTTTTTGGACTGTGATGCAGATTCGGGGAGAAGACATGGGTGTTTCCACAGCACTGCGCAAGGTGTATGATGTCACATACTAACGTTCTTTATATCCGGTGGAGCCAGGCTCCAGTGACCTTGAATGGGTAGTCTTCCTTGATTGTTTGCATATAGCACATAGTTAGTTATCTTGGGATGCATGAATTTGTTGTTTGTACAGTGGTGCTCTGATAAGATGTTGCCCATTGAGAATAGGAAAGTGTACTTGGAATTAAAGCTACTTCTTATCCACAATATTTCAGTATGCAGTAATACATGTACACCGGTGCTCAGAACGACCATCGTACTAAGCAAGTGTAGTGTCCCACTGCACAATACGTCAATCAATTCAGGTCTTGTCTTATTGAGTACATGTTTTCTTGTTCCTCGTTTGACAGATGAGCGGTGACAACTCCAGCAGCAGCTCAAGCAGCAGCGACTCCAGCAGCAGCAGCAGTGACAATACCACTGACACAACATCAGACTCAGACTCCTCCAACTCTGAGAAGAAGTAAAGAGATGGCAGCCAGTCACTGTACATTCAACTGTACATTCAACTCCGGGACTGACGACCGTTTCTTTATTTTCTTTACAACAAACAAACTTGTATATATCACATGAAACTCTTTTGCGGTGCTTTTTTTTATATAATTGAATCCTTCGATTTCTGGTTTTATGTCACAAGAATACATGCTGAGTTAACTGTAGATCTGCTGGCGCATTTTGTACTCTAGGTTAGGGCCATTTGAGGTGTAGGTTAATTGAACGCCTTGGGTAAATATCAAACATATTTTAACGGACAAAAATGAAAGCAGTGGTGTGTGATTGGGAAGATTTCAGTGACGAGTGCCTTGTGCCAGGCTCTTTTATTGTGGGATTCACAGAAGCTTTTTTGCGATGAAATACCATTCACAGAAGTCAGCAACGAGACTTCGCCTTGCTGATTTGGCGTGAAATTCAATACCGGTGAGCACGTCACCATGGTATTCGAGTGGCTTAGTACAATTTTAAAAATCTACAAACAACTTTTGAACCTTTGTACAACTTTGCAGCAGAAAAGGTCAATACCGTACGCCATATCGCTTGTCGCATCGCGCTCAAGCTCAACTTTTGCGATGACCCGGCTGCGGCAATTGTGTGAGCTGCGAGATGGGTACGATTCGGGGATTTCCCCGCTCGCGGTCGTCGCATCGCAAAAAATCTTCTGTGAATCCTGCTTTTCAAAATTTCCATCAGTGTGACCGGCCCCTGGCATGGCACTGACTCGATCGCATTGTGTAAAGAAAGGAATGTAGTTTTGTGGCAGTTTTATAAGTACTGCAGAAGCAATGAGGAATTGAGGATATGAAAATCAGATTGTGCAGCATTTGCACGTGTATAAGATCGGGAACAGGCTTATGAATTTTTTTTGCAGTGAAGTCATACGTGTACAATAGTCATGTAATTATCATTGAGGTGCATTCCAGGGCTGCATCTCCGTTCTCATCTGATGTGTCCCTTGGCCCTGGAGTACCAAACCCTCAATATAAGATAATTTTGTCCATGCAGGACCAAGGTCAAAACACAATGATGAAGCAGAAAGACACTGGCTATCCGGCATTATCGACATTTTTCACGAAACGAAAAAGTTTAGTTAGGACCTACCCCCCCCCCCCCAAACAAAAAATAGATTGACTTGATAGCTTGAGGGTACCCCATGAAAGTATGAGGCAGTGCTTCTTATACCTTGGCTTTAGTTGCAAGCCCTGTTCTTTGATGGCCCAGGGATTATGTACTGTCATGTCGTGGACACGGAAATCCGGTCGAATGACCGGGGCCGGTGCCCTCAGTGCGTACAGAACGTATGCAGTGCACCTGTTGATCGTATGCGTACTCTCGGCTGCATGGCCAGCGCCCTGGGGTCGCTTGACCTCCGACCGGATTTCCATGTCCCCGACAGTACGTCTACAAACGAGGGAGGACCTGTACTTGAACTTGGGATGTTACTGCAAACTTTCACCCCTAACTTTCACCAAGCGCAACTGAATTTATTGACGAAAACAAGGTGACAAGTTTCACAATCATTCAGGTCAGGCCCTGTGCCAGCACCCAAAGTCGACTGGGAGCTGGATTGTGCAAACTGAGAGCAACATGCCAGAAGCAATCAGCAAAGTGTTGCACATGGCAGTGAGATTCAAAGCTGAACCAAATTTCCCCTCACCACTTCAGTCGACAATGGGGCTCAGGCAACCGTCAGACAACTGCAGTGCATCTCCACACCGGGCACGGTATCCATTGACTGCACCGGGGTGGGGGACAGATCAGTCTTTGACCAGCAGTGCCAGAAAGTGCAGTGATGCTGCATCACACCGGATGATGAAGGTCGTGTGCCAGGCAGAAGGGTCAATCTTCTGGTCAGCAGCTGACAAAACTACCTGCCATTGGTGAGTCAGTCATTGCCTAAACTTCAGCCTACATTGTAAGGGTTAACCGAATTAAAATACTAGATAGACAGAGGCCTAAAATCACCACGCTCTGGCAACCATCAAGATTGTTTCCCTTTTTTCGAATCTACCTCTGAGGACGCTTCTGCAGCAGGCTCCGGCTTTTCTTGTACCGGTACTACTTCTAGCTGAGCAGATTCAGACTTCTCTGCAGATTCAGGCTGAGACGTTTCGGACTTTCCCGCTGCTTCAGGCTGAGACGTTTCGGACTTTCCCGCTGCTTCAGGCTGAGAAGATTCGGACTGTTCTGCTTCGTCCTGTGAGCTATCTGGGTAGAGATCAGGAAATCGACGTGTGCATTCGGTCATTGTCACGAACTTTTCGATGCAGTCACTGCCCTTTTGTTCTTCAGTACTGAATAGAGAAAACAGCACATGGAACACATACAACAGCTATCAAGCACAGCTAGAAAGGAAGAATGCTAAACACTCCCAACAGCATTCAAGCACAGCTAGAAAGGAAGAATGCTAAACACTCCCAACAGCATTCAAGCACAGCTAGAAAGGAAGAATGCTAAACACTCCCAACAGCATTCAAGCACAGCTAGAAAGGAAGAATGCTTAACACTCCCAACAGCATTCAAGCACAGCTAGAAAGGAAGAATGCTAAACACTCCCAACAGCATTCAAGCACAGCTAGAAAGGAAGAATGCCAAACACTCCCAACAGAAAGGTTCCTACACAAAAGTGCAATCTACTTGAGGGGGAACGGCTCAACCCAAGCCAAGAGATTAGGCTTCATCCAACTGCGCCAACAAATGCGAGACTGAAGTCTTGCAAAGTATCAAGCGAATACAGCACCTGGCTGGATTATAGTGCCCGATCCCAGGAGATGAATGAAAAAACACAGACCAGTGCTCTTGAATAGAGCGAGCCCAGTCGCTAAAGCTGCAATGCATTCTCATTCAATCTCTCAGCTTCTTGTCACTGCTGGTGTTCTGGGACTAAATCAATTTTGCTCGTGTATGGCTGTCTTCTGCTGTGTAAACATTGAACAAAAATCGAGTCCTCTCTTGAACCGTGACACCTAGCAACCCGACTGTGGATATAACGACAATTTGCGAATAACGACTGAATTTCCGTGCCCAGAGCAAAGTCCCATCTAACTGTAATACATATAATGAGACTTCGGGTATAAGGACACTTTTCTGATGCCCAGCCGAGTGTCGTTATACGCAAAGTTGACTGTAGCACTACAGGGGACACTTACAACAGGGAGGCGGAAAAGAGTGTGAACTGACCTGGCAATGAAACAACTAAACGCCGCCCGAAATTCCTCTGCACATGGGCCGTGGGGCATGTCACCAAGGCACGGGCAATCCCAGTTTATCTCTCCATTAGGCAGAACAGCACCCTCCGGTACACCATCATTAGCATCCTTGTTGTCGTCGCCGTTCTCAGCACTGGCAGGCTCAGGTAACTTGTGATCTTCCTCGGTGACAAAGATTACCCGATCTTTACCTAAACAGGCAGGACAAATCAACAGCAATGCCGTAAGCACTAGATAGAAAAAATGGCCATCGCCATAAAAATGCGTGAAATGGCATCAGGCTAAGTGGGCAGCAGTGCATCTGTCTCTACCCGCCGTGGAGAAGGCGCCGTGGTGTCCGCAACACGCATTCTGCAATACCCGTACTTGCACTCACAGGTCTAGAGAAAAACAAACTCTTGTTCCAGGGCAGCCAGTTGGATCAATTCACACAAATGCCTAGGGTGTGTTCAACAACGTCAGGCTTATTATTGTCAGCCCAGAGCTGCGCCGCTTGGAATACGATCGTTTGGTTTGTGTTAACATTGCTCAGATGCAGTCCAAATACGGTCTGGTGGTTCCGAGCATTGGGACTGGGAAGGACCAGAGCAACACTAAGTCCAAATGGTCCTTATGCACGCTGTACATATGTATGAAGTTCTGTACAGGAGTTGTAGGTGTGTACCTGCCCGATTGAGTTTTCATTGTGTGCTAAACATGCACATTTGACCAATTTAGCCCTATTATCAATGGCAAACCAACCATCGCTTTTCCAGCTTCATCACTTTGGATAGAACTAATGACTACCTAGATTTTGTCCGAAAAAGATTTAGTATGAAATGAATTCAGGTAGCTGTAAGCACAATAGGGTCTGGCACATTCAACACCCAACCGGGTCTACGGGATTCTTCGAGATTCTACGGGATTTCGTGCATCTCGCAGAATTGTGCCAAAGATCGACTCCTACCTATCTCCAACCCAGAGCGCTTCCCGTCCGGGTTGGAGTACTGCGGATATTGTCTGGTACACTGTATGGCCGGTGGCTGGCGGCCAAGGCTGAACGATTCAAGTGGCAATGCACAGTCCTCGGAATAGATACGAGCAAAGTGTTCGGCACGGTACAGAGGGGAAGATTGGTGGAAGTAATGAAACAAATAGTTAACACAGACGAGGTGCGAATGGTGGAGAATTGGAGACGGTATTGGACAATACACGGCTAAGAGTGAAGATAAAAAATGCGCTCTCGGCAGAATTCCCAACATCAATAGGCATCCCCACAAGGAGATAGTTTGTCTCCGGTGCTTTTCACGTGTTACCTCGAAGCGACAATGCGATGCCTACGTGCCAAGATATTGCCAAGACCTGCCGTGCTGAATATCGGAGGGAAGCCTACACGACTGTCGATATGTCCATACCTTGTGAAACGGCATACACTGACGACGTTAACCCTTACGCACCAACCGAGGCAGAGGCAGTGTTCAAGGAGTGGAACCTCAACCTTAACCTTACCAAGACCGAGTGGACCAATCTGTACCAGGAAGAGGATGTTTCAAGAAGAGGTGAGGAACCATGGAGGACCGTCCGGTTGCTTGGTTCACTGTACGGAGTATCAGAAGACCTCAAACACCGGCGCGAGCAAGCCGCAGCTGCCTTCAACACACTTGTCAATCTGTGGATGCGGAGACAAGTCATCTCTGAAGCAACCAGCCTGAGATTGTTTCATGCATTTGCGCTATCCATTTTGACCTGAAACTGTGGCGCGTGGGTGCTTTCATCCCGGGATGGAACAGCAATGGATGCATTCCACAGAAAGCAGCTCCGCCGTCCTTTAGGGATATCATACCTGCCAATAATCTCCCACACAGACCTATGCACCCGCTGTAATGCCGAGCCAATAACTGTACTCAGCAGAAGAGCCCGGTGGAAACTGTTTGGCCATATTCTATGTTTCCCTAAACAACTCCAGCGCAGGTGAGCATGACAGCATATTTCCAGCCACAGAATCGGGGCTGGCTCGGACGCCAGCGCCTCACCCTACCGGTGGTGATAGACAACGAATTAGCCAAGGCAACGTCCATGCGCCTCCGGAGTCTAAGGACCTGGAGACACTGCGATCGGTGGCTCGGAACAGGCAGACATTTAACGATATACTCGAAGTAATCGCACAGGTCACATTGTAGAGTGCAGGTCACCTAGTGTTTTCAACAATAACTGTACTTTCAGATCATGGGAACTTGGTGCACCCCACACCCATCATTGTTGAGCATTCAATACTAGCGTGGCTTTCCCAAACAAATTTCTTTAATATCCTCTCCCATACTGTTGTACATAAGCGGCTTGCCGCGGATATGTCAACAATAACGAGAGAGCTTGGAAGCTCAGGGCCCCACGCTATGCTTTTTTGCCTTGCTCATCATGCATGTAGCGTGTCAAAGCTGTGTGGACCCTGGCTAGCGCCAGGCGATACTGAAGTAACGTCTTTTGTATAGCAACGGGATTAATATTTGGTGTTTATTTTTTATCTTTTTTTGTTTGTTTGTGTCACGCCTAGCGCCATCCCGTATCTGTCCCGTACCATCAAAGACAGCTGGCCACAAACAGCTGACCACAATAATATTTTTGTTTGTTTGTGCCATCGGCATGCCTGGCGCTATCCTGTACCTGTCCCGTTTCTGCCGATCATGGGCGTTCTGGAGTCGACGGGATGTCTGTCCTGACGTTTCCTTTGACCGGCGCTGACTCTGCCGATTACGGGTGTTCTGGAGTCGACGGGATCTCTCTTCCGACGTTTCCTGTGACCGGCGCTGACTCGACCGTTCATGCTTATTTTGGAGACGAAAGGATCTCTCTTCCAAAGTATGTTTTTGCTAACGCATCCTGTCACCTATTCGCCAACTAACGTCCATTCTAATTGCATTTCCTCGTCTCCCTATTTCTTTCCAGAAAATCTCCCTATACAGCAGAGAGTCGTATACATAATACGAGTCGTATACATAATACAACTCCATGCTATACATCTATATACGTTATAATTATTATGCTATCGGCCTACATGCGATTCCCGGGCTGGTCGACAGGCGAGCCAGCCAGCCAGTGGGATCTCGGCCTCGCACACAAATCCACACAAAACGTTACTGCACTATCGGCCTGAATGCATTCCCCCGATACACTTCGCATATATACTCATTCTCTTGATGGTACCGTACTCTTGATGGTACAGGACAGGAATATTGTGGCCAGCTGTTTGTGGCCAGCTAGCCTTTGATGGTACGGTACGGGACAGATACGGGATAGCGCCAGGCGTGACACAAACAAACAAACGAGAGAGCTTGGAAGCTCAGGGCCCTACGCTATGCTTTGTTGCTTAGCTCATCGTGCATGTTGTTAGAACTGATGGAAACATTTCCTGGGACCGGCGCTGACTCTGCCGATCACGGGCGTTCTGGAGTCGACGGGATGTCTGTCCTGACGTTTCCTGGGACCGGCGCTGACTCTGCCGATCACGGGCGTTCTAGAGTCGACGGGATCTCTCTTCCGACATTTCCTGTGACCGGCGCTGACTCGCTCGTTTACGCTTATTTTGGAGACAACGGGATCTCTCTTCCAAAGTATGTTTTTGCTGACGCATCCTATCACCTATTCGGCAACAACGTCCATTCTAACTGCATTTCCTCCTCGTCTCCCTATTTCTTTCCAGAAAATCTCCCTATACATCAGGGAGTCGTATACAGTAAAACCTGTGACTAACGACCACCCCTTGGTGCCCGGAAAAGTGGTCGTTAGTGGCAGGTGGTCTTTAGTTAGAGGTTTGCACCGCGCGACCATATATGGATCCCATTATATGATATGTATGTCAAAATGCAGATAATACAATCCCCCACCACTTGCGCACTGACATTCTTCTTTCAGATCATACAACACTTGGAGAGAGAGAAAATCAAGTTTTTTATACACCGGAAGCGATACGACCTTTTGACACGTATGTCGACTCACTGGGTTTCCAGAGCAGCGCTGGCCTGGCCAGGCAGTGCACTAGTCACTATCGACTCCATCCTCATCTGTGAGCGACTACACTGGCAACTGGTATCAGTGTGTTGATCAACTTGATCTACAGTGGAAACTCAGTCGCTCCGACTTGGATGTAGTGTAACGTAAACTGTACTGGTGTGTACCAGTACGTGATGCGGCGATGTTGCGAGTTTTCGCACCTTTCACTGTAGACATCCGCCATCGTATCCTGGCCTGTGTTCCGTACACACATGGTAGAGGGGACGGTTTCAAATAGGACACAGGTTGCAAACCGGAACGGACTCAATATTCACTTTCTCTCTTGGTATTTTCATTAGAAAACATATGTCACAGTGAGACTACGATGTGTTATACTCCGAGCCAAAATTTCATGGCTCTGCGATAACCAGAAGCGCCATATCAAGCAGGTGAGTTTTTGACGTGTTGCTTCGCACTGCGACTTGAATTTTACGACTTTCGAAAAATCAACTTCTTGTCGCAGGTAAACAGCGGCTCGCCTCTCACCAATAAAGCACCGCATACCAATCAAAACTAATGGAAGCACACACAAGGCTTATTGTTACTCTGTACTGGCCGTCGTGGAGCGATAGCAATTACCTAATTTCAGACCCAGAGTGAATTTGACGTGCACTCTAAAACGTGTCCGGTTTGGAGCCACCTCTGATTTGAACTTTTTTGAAGCGAAAAATTGGGCAACTTGGAGGCAATGGGTCAACACAAAGGAGTGGCTCAGTTCGATTGACTCTGGCCCCAGAGCAAACTTCAACATGCCAGTTTCCTTCCACAAACATATTTCGAGTGAAAAATCAACGCTGATGATCGGTTTGGGTCTATACAAATTTGGCTGTCAAAGCGTCCCGGTATCGAGCCGTCCCCTCTACAGGTGAGTACATAATACCGTAGCATGCTAGCTAGCCAGCACAGACTGACTGTCAGTGTGACCTGGTGTAGTGGTGAGTCTGGTGACTGAGCTGTGTGATTGCACTTCGCGGAGAGCCGCTCAGTCTTAGTTTCTCCTTCGAGTAGTATTTAAACATCGATCAAAAAGCGCTTTGGATGCGCTCTCCAAGACGTTTCCTATCATGTTTGTTCTTGACAGCACTTGAAATTATGACAGGTGTAGTGCAATCCACACTGATTCCACAGTAAAAATGAGACTGTGCTCATTTGTCCAGCTGTAGTATCGAAACGACCATGGAAAATCATCGAAATTTCGAGAAGGAGCTTCAAGCAATGTTTGATTTGCTACATCGCGGTCGCTAGTTACGGGTCAAAATCCGACATTGGGACAAGAAAAAGGCGGTCGCTGGTCGCGTTCAGCAGGTAGTCGCTAGTCACAGTGCATTTTGAATGTGAGACCGTCCGTGCCTGACAAAGTGGTCGGTAGTACCAGGCCGGTCGCTAGTCACAGGTTTTACTGTACATAATACGACCAAGAGTACATACGACGAATATTGTGGTTAGCTGTGTTTGATGGTACGGTACGGGACGGATACGGGAGCCAGCAACTACTGTGGCCAGCTGTTTGTGGCCAGCTATGTTTGATGGTACAGTACGGTACTAGACAGATACGGGATAGCGCCAGGCGTGACACAAACAAACAAACAAACACCAAACGAGAGAGCTTGGAAGCTCAGGGCCCTACGCTATGCTTTTTTGCTTGCTTATCATGCATGTAACGTGTCAAAGCTGTGATGGCCCTGGCTAGTGTTCTGGAGTCGAAGTTATATCTGTCCTGACGTTTCTGTGACCGGTAGGCATATGCGGATAATTCCGGCAGAAAAATTGGCAGAATTCGGTACTTTTTCGTGTAAGTTTCATGCATGTTTGGTATGTGGATAAAGAAATGGAGCAGAATTCGAGGAATTGCCCGCCATAAGGTTTGTATGGTTCTGCCAATTTCACTGCTTTTCGAGCAGAATCTGCCACCTTTTCGAGCATTATCCGCACACCCCTAGTGACCGGCGCTGACTCTGCCGATCACGGACGTTCTGGAGTCGACGGGATCTCTCTTCCGACGTTTCCTGTGACCGGCGCTGACTCGCCCGTTCAGGATTATTTTGGAGATGACGGGATCTTTCTTACAAAGTATGTTTTTGCTGACGCATCCCGTCTTTTATTCGGCAACTAAAGTCCATTCTAATAGCATTTCCTCGTCTCCCTACTTCGTATTTCTTTCCAGAAAATCTCCCTATACAGCAGGGAGTCGTTTACATAATACGAATCTCTGCTATACATTTATATACGTTATAATTATTATGCTATCGGCCTACATGCGATTCCCGGGCTGGTCGACAGGCGGCCCAGCCAGCCTGCCAGTGGGATCTCGGCCTCGCACACAAATCCACACAAGATGCTACTGCACTATTGGCCTGAATGCATTCCCCCATACACTTCGTATATATACTCATTCTCTTGATGGTACCGTACTCTTGATGGTACGGGACAGGTATGGGATAGCGCCGGGCATGCTGATGGCACAAACAAACAAATATTATTGTGGCCAGCTGTCTGTGCTGGTACGGTACGGTACAGGACAGATACGGGATAGCGCCAAGTGTGACACAAACAAACAAACAAACAAACACCAAATTAAAGCTGTGTGGACCCTGGCTAGCGCCAGACGTTACTGAAGTAACGTCTTCTGCATAGCTACGGGAATTAAAGCTGTGTGGACCCTGGCTAGCGCCAGACGTTACTGAAGTAACGTCTTCTGCATAGCTACGGGAATAAATACCAAATTAAAGCTGTGTGGACCCTGGCTAGCGCCAGACGTTACTGAAGTAACGTCTTTTGCATAGCTACGGGAATGCGGATATGTCAACAATAATAATATAATAAACGTACCTGTCCTTCAGTGGGCCAAGTTTTTAGTCAAACATGGGCACGCACACTATACTCCTGTACTGCACTATATACCCTGAAAAGTATGGTAGGGTGTCCGTTCATGTTCTTGATTGTACTTCCAAAATTTCCAGAAATTACTGCAATTTAATAGTCAAAATTATATATTACTACAATTTCGCTCTCGTGTCACAGAACAGAGTCGTATAGCGTAGAGAGATGAGATCAAAAACAACTACACTAGCACCAGTATACTCGCACGACGTTATAGTGGGAAAAGCAATAGGTGTACAAGAATCGCATTATGTTCATACGTGCTTTGCAAAAATATATAAATTTTCTGTCGTGCTCTGACAAACGCGATTACTTACCTTCTTGCCTACAGTACGACATGTTGACACTGCAGACGAGTAACTCACTCAGGCTTTACACAGAGGAACTCGACTATTTCCCAACTTTTCACAACTGATAGCTGATTTCAGACAGACTTCAAAGACACAATAGTTATTATTATAAACAAGAAGAGTCCATAATAATTGCATAATCCCTGGCCTACAGTGTTGTGGGCCTGCTCTTCGTTCTGCGCGGCCCCCGGCCCCGCCACCTTGCCCCTCATGACGTCACCACTTCTTGATTTTCAATTATGTCAATGAGGATTCTCCAGGGGCAAATGGATGCCTGTACAGCAGGGAGTATTTGACGACTCCCTGCTGTACAGTGTATCAATCTCAAACAAAGGGAGTCTCCCGGGGAAAGGAAGTGAAGCACTGAAGGTGGTTCAACGGTTATTATGAGAGCTAGAGGGAAGAAGGAACATGACAACGTGAACAAATAAAAGTACATGTAATACAAACAGGAACAGCAGAAGCTACTTGCAAGAATTTGGTATACTACTGGACTGTAAGTACCTTGCACAGAATACTTGTGGTGCAGATAGTCTACACACAGCAACAGTAAATCGGCTAGCGGATGTCAGACCAGGGAGCCCTACCCGTATAGCCATCAGGCATCAGTCAGTGGAAGTAGGCGGAGGAATCCTCATCCCACTTCAAAAGCCCTATAAACCTCTTGGACCACTGTCCAATCTCTGGCCCATTCCGGCCAGCTACTTACATCGCTCAAGAAAGCACTATCGCTCATAGCCCTGGCCAACTGATGAGTACGAGGTGATTTGGCTGTTTAACATGTGGGTAAAATGACGTTTTTTCAGCCACTTCTAGGCAAGCTTCGTCCAAATGAATTACTGCAAGTGGAAGTGCTATCCTTCATGCCCGTTGTCTCAAAAATTGGGAATAATCCCACTTTGGAAAGTGTCTTGAAGCATGCCCTACTTTCATAGTATTCTCAGGATTCAAATAATTGGCGTGTCATTTTTTAACAAAATATAATTTGTAAAATGGCATCACAAACTGGGATATTCGGTCATCAATGTTCTGAAGTTGATAGATATCACTTCAAGGATGTGCTAGTGGATGAAATTAATCTGTCAACTGCATTGTATGCTGCGAAAGCCATGTTTTTGAATTTGTAACTACCGTATTTTTCGGAGTATAGTGCGCACCCCCAATCTTCATTGGGGGTACGCACTTCAATCTTCATTGAAGTACCTGCATTTCATAGTGCGCACCTCCGATTTTCAAGTAACTTAGGGCCTAATAAAGCACATCTAAAGTGCGCACTATACTCCGGAAAATACGGTAGTGGCTGTGTCATATGGTGGAATTGGATAGGTAGAATAGCATCGCAGCAATGTTTTCGTTCTCACAGAGTGTATTCCGTCGCCTACTGTTCTTCATTATTGTCTCTAGTGATGGCAAGATGGCCTGACGTCGTCCAAAGGCCCTGCGGAAGCAATTCACTGCCCTCCTCGTCCATTCAGGGGCTTATTTTACACATTTTACACAAAATGGCAAAGCACCCACCACTATTTATACAGACGTGGCAGGGAGAATTAAATTATATGCACCAAATTTTCTGGTCAAAGTTGATCTACGATAAACTGGCTCTCATTTGCCACCACCCATGTTTCGATACAGTGTGAGAGTCGGTATGTGGGCAGAACTGTTAAGCACCTTGGCGCACGAATCCGTGAGCATGTACCGTTGAGGTTAGTCCCGGTACACGCACGTGATTCTCTGTGCCTGAAGAGCACCGCTTCTTCTCATTGTTGTCCCCAGCGCGGGCTTGCGAATTAGCTGGTTTGGGGGCAATAACGTTGTGAATGGCCAACGGTCCTCAGCGCTTGTTCAGCACCTCCATGAGCGACACTGACTCACGCTACCATCTGGTGTTCACGAGGTGTTTGTCGCGCTGGAAATAGAGCGTCTCTGTAAGTTTGTATCCCTGGTGATGTTTGTGCCAGGAGAGCACTATATAAGTGGTGCTCTTCAGGCACAATCTTCCTCAGCCTACTCAAGCTCAACTGACGAGGGTAAATTCCCCGAAACACTGTGTATTGAGCAGGGAGTGGTGCTTTTTTGCAGGTTTGCCGAGTGGAGGGTTTGATGGACTTCTCTAAGTGAAGATTACCGAACTGTACTGGGAGGGAGAGCAGAGCGATCAGCAGTAACTCGAACTACTCCCTACATGCATATGGCACACATGCATGCTTTTAAAAACCCATATCACAGGTAGCCGGGTAATTGTGCGAACCTCACCAGGGAGAGCGTTCCACAGCAGAGCACCAGCAACAGAAAATCTCCGCTGACCGCAGCGGCTATGATTTGCCTGGCTTAGGCCATTTGGCTGCTGATGGCGGATAGGGGTGCCTTGTGCCGGGGTCAGAAGCTGGGCGAGCACAGGGCTGGTGCGGGCGTGGATGCCGCGCCGGATAGTGATCAATTTGTTTTGCCTGTAATGCTGTATCTCGCTGACACGGTACAGGGAGTGAGCAGTGAGCAGCGGCTGCATGGCTGTCGCATGTCCGGGGTTGCCATCGATACAGCGAATGGCTTTGTTTTGCGCGGTTTGCAGTCGTTTCAGTTGACCCAGGTGTGGAGTCTACGTGGCTCGAACTGGGAGGGCGCCAAGAACGGCACCTCCTAGCATGTACCTACAGACCACCAGATGCCACAATCGCTTTTTGGCCCAAGCTTGAGGTTATGCTGCACCAGGCCACCCTCAGGGCGTCGACTGTCACGCTTGTTGGTGACCTGAAATGCTGAATGTGAACGTAGATCAAAGTAATCCCGGTGCATTACACAGTTTCCTCACCTCATGGATATGACATTGTGTCGCTCTTACGGTCTCCGCAACGTGGTCAATGAACCAACTAGAGTAACGCCTGGGTGCCCAGTAGGCCCAGTACCGGACCTGATTCTGGCATGCGTAAATCATACTCGCAATACAATTTCGCAACACTGATGTGTCGACGGTGGCAACTATTGTTCCTCAGACCATCAGTGACCACTTTGCAGTGTAAGCCTGTCTTCAGCTTCACGTTGAGACCCCACCACCACCATGACCACGGTCCCAGCGCCTAAGTAGGAAGCTTCACAAAGTGGACATGGAGTTGCTTCGTCAGGATTTGGCTGCCGCTCGACTTCATGAGTTTGAAAACCATGACGATGTCAACAGGATGTGGGACAAATGGTACTCTGCGTTCATGCAAGTCCTCAATTGCCATGCTCCTCTGGCATCGCCAAAGGCAACGAAGGCTTCTCTCCCTCCCTGGTCAGATAGAGAGCTGTTCCAGCTGGTAAAGACAAACAAAAAAACAGATTACACGCCCGCTGGTTGAAGGATAGAGCCAACCAGTCGCTTCATCAGGAGTATAAGCGAGCCCGATCGCAGGCAAGTAATGCTCGACGACGGAAACGAAACCAGTATTTTGCTGTGCAGTGTCAAGTAAATGCCAGAAACGCGCGGAAGACCTGGCAGTTAGTCAATGCCGTCACCGGCCGCACACGCCACAAGCAAGAGCCAACCTGCAAGGTTGATGAAGTCAGCGAGGCCTTCCATCGGATTGTCACGGATCGTGAACGTCCCAATGTTCTCTCTGTACCAAGCGGCCCTCCCACCATGGACTCGCTCCACCGCTTCGATCCAGTCTCTCCATCGGATGTCTACACGTGTCTGTTGCAAATTGATGCTTCGAAAGCAACTGGCAGTGATGGAATTCCAGGATCCATTTTGAAGGAATGTGCTGATATTTTGGCGTATTCTCTTGCCGTTTTATTCTGTGTTTCGCTCCGGACTGGTGTAGTGCCCTCGGCGTTCAAACTGGCTTCAGTCGTGCCTCTGCGCCCCTCCCTCCCCAATAATTATCGACCTGTGTCTTTACTCCCCATTATTTCAGGCCACTCCCTGCACGTGTGGTCCCATGCATGTGTACCACAAGGATCTGTGCTAGGTCCTGTTCTATTTTCCATTCACACCCGCGACGTCCCTTCCATCCTGCACCCTGTACCCAGCATCCAGTTTGCGGACGACATAGCATTGTATTTCTCGTAGAGTTCTGTTCGGGCTGTCTCTGTTACGCTTACGACGGCAGTCACCAATCTAGCTGTTTGGCTACAGGCGAGGGGCTTTGTCCTCAACCCTACCAAAAGCCGAGCTGTGACCTTTCTTCCTCACCCACAGGTGGACAACCCTCTCGTAACTGTCCAGTGTCGTGGAGTAGCCGTTCCAACAGCATCGACTACCACACACCTCGGTGTTGTACTTGATAGTAAGCTTTCATGGGACGCTCAAGTCGAGCGAATTGTCAGCATGACTACCCGTAAGATTGGTGCGCTGTGGCGAGCCCGTCGCTCCCTATCCCGATCTGCACGGCGTCTCTTCGTCCAGGCTGTTGTCATCCCTGACATAGTCTATGGCAGTAATGCCTCCTTCCCCGCGCTCCTTGGTCGCCAGCTTTATCGCCTGGGTCTGCTACAGAACAGGGCTATCCGAGCTATCAACAGCCACCCACCCTACACAACCGTGCATCCCCTACTGGTGCAGCACGCCTTGTACCGGATAGGCGAACTCAGCAAGCGCAAGCTACTAGTGTTTGTCTGGAGGTGCCTTCACGGGAAAGCTAGTACCACGTTGTCTGTACTGTTCGTCAGATCTGCTGGCAGGAGAACCCGTCATCAGAGGTCTAGTGATCTGCTCAGTCAGCCATCCTCCACTCGCTCTGGCGCTTCTCGGCCGTCCGTCGCAGGATCTGCACTCTGGAACCTGCTGCCGGATGACGTTCGGACCATAGCAAGACGGAAAAAGTTTAGCATAAGTTGCCTACCATATTGTTGCTCAGACTAGCCCTCCCCCTAGCTCCCCTCGACCACCCTGTCACCCCTTATACTCGCTTGACTCCTCTGTCAGATACTTCTTCTTTCATAATTTTCTAATTCCTGTCTTCTCTTGTCTAAATGCGGCTTATCCATTCGCTTTATATCATTGGGCCTAGTTCCCGATTTAAAATAAACCAATCAACCAACCAACCCTCTGGCATTGCGGTTGAAAAGCAGCAGGAGCCATAATTTTATAAAGCAGGTTAGGTCGGGCATTATGACCGCCTTCACATACACCTGACGAGAGCGTCTTGATAGGCTTCGGCGTGCGCGCCACAGGGCGCCAATTTCCTTGTCAACCTTGACCACATAGATTACATGGGTGTCCCAATCTGGGCGATTGTCAAGGCGGATGCCGAGGTAGCGCGCAGAAGACGATGAAGGGAGTCGACAGTCGCCGCTTTTGACTGTTACTTCCTGTACATGCTGCTGGGGAGAGATAGTCAGAACCTTGCTCATGGCGGCATTCGAGATGAGGCCTCGAAACTTCAGCCAATCGGCCAGAGCAGTTGCCGCTGTGGTGAGGATTCTGGACGCTTTCGCCTGGGAATCATACAGGGCTAAACTGTATGTCATCGCATATTGTATACTTGGCAGAGGCGAGGAAACCAAGGGACATCTCGTGTGTATATGCTGAAGAGGACAGGGCCGAGAACAGAGCCGTGGGTACTGTGCAGGTGAAAGTCAGCGCAGGGCTGGTTGAAGACGAGATGAGGATCTACTTCTTGCGGCTGGACAAGTAGTCGACGAACCAACTGAGGGCATTTCCAGAAATTCCAACCGCAAGGAGGTCTGGGATCAACTTGTCGTGGTGCACTTTATCAAAAAGCCTTCAGCTTGTCTAATAGGCACAGCTCTGTGACCTTGCCACTTGTCTCTCGCCTTCTGGAGATTATCCGTCAGCACGCAGAGGGAATCTTCCGTAGAACATTTCTTGCGGAAGGTTACGTAAATTGTGTTTCGGGTAGTGCCTTGCTCAAGTGCAAATGGCGAGCTAAGTGGTGTTGCACTACCCTCTCCAGCAACTTGGACACTATTGAGAGAAAGAATACTCAGTACGATACAGGTCTATAGTTGGTGGAGACTGATGGGTCACCGGCCTTGTACAGTGGCACGACAGACGCCAATTTAAATGCAGATGGAATGGGTCCAGTGCTCAGCGAGGTGCAGAACAGCACAGCAAGAGAATATGCCAGCAAGTCAGCACACTGCTGTAGCAGAGAGCACCATACGCCGTCACTACCTGTGGCTTTCCGCGCATTCAACTGCTCAAGGAGACGTCAGACGTCAGCAGGAGTCACAGGATCAAGTTTAGTTCGGTCAAGGAGACAGGTCCAGCGGGACCTTGCAGAGTGCAGAGTTGTTCAGGACGGTTGTGATCGGTGACAATGGAGTGGAACGTGTCGGCCACCTCACTGATGATACAACTAGGATATTGGCGGCGACGTGAACGCCCAGTGACTGCATTTAGAATGGCAACATTTTCTTCACACTGACGGGAGAAGTGCTAGTACGCGTTTCTCTTGCGCCGATACGCATTCCGATGATTGCTACGTTTCAACTAGCAATAACCACGCCTGGGTTGGACCTCATTGGCTATGGCACTACCACTGCGCAAAGCTACGTGCTTGTTTGAACTCGGTATACAGTGCGCCATCTGTCCTATCCTTCCGCCAACGGCTAGGCTGTGCAGCCGCCGTTTACGCTGTTCGAGCTGGTGCAGTTCTCTGTCAGACCGTGGCAGGGAGGTATCGCCCTCCGGGAAGGCCTAGAGTTGTGCAGCGGGGCATGCTTGTCCAAAACACACAGGAACTTAGTGTACCACCCTTTCCGCATGCGATTTACATCATTGCGATCCGAGAAATCATGTAGGCAAAAGCGCTTAAGCCTCAAGGATATCTTGCCGAAAAGAGTTTTAAAATGTCAACGCGTATATTCCTGGTCAGCCGCGACGTCGTGGATTACGCGGGCGGAACGGCAACGTCAAGCTGAATATAGCTAGGCTTCCAGAGCGCTATGGTCACCAACATCAGTGGGTACAACCGTTGCTAGCGCCGGGTTTGCATCCCTGGTACATGTACTAGTAGTGGTTTGGCCTGGAGGACACTGCATGTGGTGCTTTTCAGGCACAATCTTCCCCAGCCTACTCAAGCTCAACTGTATGATGAGGGGTGAATTCCCCGAAACACTGTTTATCACTCCCTTTTAGTATTGATTCCCATAGATTTTTGCCATACCTAAGCAGTGAAATATCCCTGCGTATTTCACTTCTTAGGGCTATATTGACCGTTTATATTAGACTCCTTTTTAGCAATTGAACACAGGCTTTGGCTAGTCGTGATAAATCTAATATTGACTTCGTACTTGGTCAGTATAGGAAATAAAAGACCTCGGCTTCGCCTCAGTCTTTCACTCGGCTTTTATTTCCTATATTGACCACGTACTCAGTCAATATTAGATACTAACTCTTCTATATCGACCTCCACTAATTCTCGTGATCCTTGACTGGTCCTATATTACCCATATCGCCGCAATATCGACCGCTTATATCGACCGCTTGTATCGACCACTTAGGCATTGTAATCTTTCGACTTTGGAGGGACTTAGAATTTTTCTCTCCACTTCAAAAAGAAAAAATTGAAAGAAAGAAGACAAAGGAAGAGAACAAGCAGGATTCGAACCCACAACAGTATGAATCTCAAGCAACCCCTTATACCACCCAGCCACTGTGCTGCAGATGCTGAACTCTGTTGTTCTTACAGTCTTGTACCCAAAATAGGCAACATCCTATGTACACTATAGTACAAATACTATACTAAAAAGGTTAAAATAGCTCCTAAAGGTTCAAATTTTGGGGTTATGGCAAAGGAATCGTGATAAATAGGATATTGACCTCGACTTCGGTCGATATGGGAAATATAGACCTCGTCTTGGTCAATATCCTATACGTATTGAGCAGGGCCCGGAGTGGTGCTTTCTTGCCGAGTGGAAGGTGCGACGTGCTCCTCGTGTGCTCCGGATGGCAGTCGTGAGTCAGTCGTGTGTCTCGTTTAGCAGGAAGCGTGTGTTCCTCCGAGTCGTTGGAACATCCTTCTGTTTCAAACGAACGAATGTTCGAGCTTTCCAATTATTTTTAAAACATGATTTCGGCAAGTCGGCTACTATCATTTTCGTCTTCGAGGGTCAGAGAGGGGGCGTGAGCCCGCCTTTCGGCACCGGGAGTTGCAGCTCGCTCGACTCGAGTCTACTGAGTGAAGAGAACCCACACCTACATACCTAAGTCCTTGATCTGGTGAGCTGCGTCGTGGGGATTTTGCAGTCAGATGTGCGACTGCGGGGCTCGCACACGGGACCTCTCGGGTCGCAGGCAAGTGCAGTACCAAATTTCAACCCAATGTACAGTCGGTAACCTGATGAGCCGTCATTACCTACCGGTATACGGCGAAACGTACATCGTGTGGAGCTACTTGTTATTGTACCATCATGTACATAGCGGATGATCTGGTTACTTTGGTGGAAAGGCATCACACGTAACATGTTGTCCTTCCTTGTTTATCCATGACTTCAGCCTCGGTCTCGTGGTTATCCGGCCTCGACTTCCTGCTCCTCCACGGGCACGGGCGCTGTGCTGATGATGGAGTGCTGTGCATGTTAGGCATGGTGCGGTAGATAGGGACTGGCGGATAATGCTCGGCGAAAGAAGCATTTCTGCTTTTCAGTCCGCTCGAAATTCTGCTCGAAGGACATGGGGTTCTGCTGTCTGATTTTTCTGCTCATCCGGTTGCATATCATTCTATATTTTATTATATTAATTATAAAAAAATATAAAAAAATTGAGGAACCGCCAAGCGCCAGCGCCTGCCACTACTTGTACTGTGGCTTGCAGACCGGATGATGTAGCGCTGTGTCTAGGCCCCAAAACGCAGCGCCCTCTGCCAAGCAGAAGCGAGCGCTTGAACTTCAGTGCTAAAAAAAGTACACAGGATTGCTGAGAGCAAGGGAAAGCCTTGACGTTCGGAGACTTAGGTCAGTTAGGACTCGGGATACCGATAGATATTCTGCTTTTTCAAGCGCCAGTTCTGCCAAATTCTGCTCTCTCGTATGTGATGCCGTTTTCTGCCGCTGCAGGGGTCAAATGTGACATGTGACGTCGAGGAGTTGACCACTTTTTGGTTCGGGGGTGATGGTGATGCGTAGACCGATGTCGTGATTGTACGTAGTCAATACACGTGATGCTAAAGCCTCTTGAAGCTCTTCTACTGGCAAACAAAACAGAACAGAATAACAAGGACGATCAAGGCTTGTTTGCTGTTACTTCAAGTTTCATGCTCTCGCAATCATCAGGCAACATGAGGATGGGGTGCCGACCATGTCGGTACATGTGCCAGGAGAGGGTGGGTCTTGTAGCGCTGTATGAAAAGCTGTGTGAGAATATGTGGGCTCTAGAGTCTAGGCTTCAGGGCTAGCCGGGTTAGTACATCCTCCGGCAAACAAAACACAAAGGAAGAATGAGATAAGGACTTAGAATCGTACTCAAAATACAACACTTTCTGCTCTGTTTTACCTTCCTCTTTTCGTTCGTCCCTCTTGATATTTGTACTTTGTATTGTTGAGGCATGCAACGAACTCAAGTAATAAAAACCAAACCAATTCAATGATGTACTGAGAATAGAATAAGAATGCCGTACACTAGTCTCACAGAAAGGAAACGTGCTTGAAGTGACATGATGATAGGGCTTGAAAGTGATGACGTCAAAATCGGCCAGGGAGTAGTAAGTTGATATCAGATTTCTATTTTGGATCCACTAAGGTGTGACTTTGCTATTGCCTCAGTATGTGGGTGCATAGCAACTCACTCATGTCGTATGCAGGGATGACTTTTACTTCGCCACCAGTTGTAACCCCGCCCCCAGTAGCCAAATTATTATTATTTTCACTAGTTTGAGGGAAAGAGACAAACGGGAAAAGTCTGAAGAAAAAATTGACTGTCACCACCAGGACTCGAACCAGGGACCCTCGCTTGTAGCTAGCGATGCTCTAACCACTGAGCTATGGTGTAGTCGTCATCCCAGCAGAGACTGTTCAACATTTTCTTCAGACTTCGTAACTCACACTTCCTGTGAATCCACACAGGCGGGTGTGGATTATTATTATTATTATCAAATTTTTGATAGGGCAATCCCCACAGGCCTAAGGCCTTCTTACAGGGTACCCTACCAAATCAGTCAGTTTTACTGGTTACATCACCTTGCTGTGAGTAAGGCGGCTTGAAATGTGCTTGGATCCATACAAAAACTGGATCCAAGTGGATCCAGTTTTTGAATTTTTGAAATTGTTGCTATGCTGTGACGTAGCACTTTCAAGCCCTATTGTCACCTATAAAACACGCCACGGGACTCACACACATGTTCATATTCTTTTCATTTTTGGTGTTGTGTTCTAATACTTCACCATGCCATGGCACCGTGGATTGTATTACTTTTTTGTTTGCCCGTATTAAAAAGAGACTTCATAGTAAAATTAAATAGTTTACTATGATTACTAAATGCGCTGACAACATGACAAAAGTCTGCTGTCATGTTGTCAGCACACACTCTTCATACAATAATGTATGGATGTACATGACTCGAGCAAGATGTGTATTTGCATGATTTGGGGATGGGGACTTACCAAAAGTCATGACATGACATTGTGCTATGGCAGTATGGGTGTCTCACTGACTGAGTGTCACTGTAAATGTTGTTTGTAGTACAATGATGTAGTACTCATACTCATACTCATAGTAGTAGTAGATCTACTAGTACTAGCGCACTGGCACTGGCGCAGACGGTGGAAGCTCAGTGGCTGGGCTGTGACTGTGAGACGTGTCGCGGTTTTTGTAGCGGCTTCGGTGTTGACATCGCGGCTTGCTGGTGGTCGCACCTCTAACTAATTACTTCTAAGCCTAAGGCTCTAGCTCTCAATAGTAACTGTAATACAACACTTACTAATACTAGTAGTATTACTAGTATTAGTCTTAGTTAGCTTGCTTACTTCTAAGTGTAGTTCTGGTGCCTATCAAAGCTAGCTGCGGAGTGCAGCATAGTGCTGCACTCCGCAGCCAGTGCAGGAGCTCAAACAAGTAGCGGTGTGATCACCATGATCACCAACGTGACCAAGACTCAAACTCAAAGTCAAAAGTCAAGACTGCAAAGACTAAGTGCTAGCCTAGAGTACAACAAGTACAGCTTGGAGTTTATTTTTTCCTCTATACTTTACTTGTTTTGGCACGATGTGCATACATAGTTGATACAGTTGTAGCATCTCCTTAGTTTTCCGATCAGTTCGACTCCGGACTGCAGCCACCACTACCAGTGAGCAGGTGAAGACCAATCATCAACATCATTACTACCATGATTACCTGTAAATAATTGGTCGATTCACGCTGGCCAGCTCGGCTGGGAGTGTGTGATGGCTGATGCATGGCGAGGTTTTTTTAGCTTTGCGGTCCTGCTATTCGCGCCAGGATTCTGACGTGCTTGTAGCGTCCGTGGAATAACGTAAAAGCAGCGGTATCTTGAGCGACTTATCAAAGCTGATGATCCGAAGAGCTAGAGTCTGAGGTGAGAAGCCAACGTGCTCAAACATCATCGTTCTGGAGCTAGCACAATGGGGGTGTCCGGCACTTTCTCAGCGCCGGAGACCTTTCTCTGTCAACAATAGCGCGCAGCTTGAGTGGCGTGCGGAGCACGACAGAGTCCGAATAAATCCCAGAGTCCTTGGTCAGGATGCGATTAGTCTTGCGTTCTGTTGTCGGCATTCATCGTTACGTTAGTTGTTGTTCAACGTTCATCGATGTTCGGTGTTCGTTGTGGGTATTCTGCTGTTGTTTTCCGTTCTTACCGGTTTGCCAGTCGGTCCTGTCTTGGACATCATCCTGCCAATAACACCCGGTACCAGTACCATACTGTACCAGTGTACCGCCATACCGTACCGGTACGCGCGGTATACTGGCGTTTCGTCGTACATCGTAATACCGTACCGTACACCGTACCGTTCGGTTGTCGCTTCCATCCGTCCCGGTCACCGGATAAAACCTCTGTCGGAGAAGAATCTTACCCACTCTAGGTCAATGATGTCGTCAGCTGTTAAACATGTGTTTGCCCTCATCTCTGGCATGGCAGTTATTTTGGCGATGGTGCCTGGGAACGGTAAGCTTGACTGCGTATACATGTACTATGATTGTGTCGTATTGGATGATTTTTTGACTCGTGACGGGAACTAGTGGTAGTACTGTGCTGTAGCACTATGCCGCAATATGTGCCGCACTATGCCGCAATATGTGCCGCACTATGCCGCAATATGTGCCGCACTATGCCGCAATATGTGCCGCACTATGCCAAGAGCAAGGGTCATATCGTCGAGCAGAACAACTGACATTGGACAGTTTTACTTTGAAAAGCAGTTTCATCATTTATTATTTTTTTAAATCGCAGAAGTACAATGCATGCGGTGCCCCCCTCCCCTTCTCCGGGCACCCCTTGTTCTCTGCTGTGCTGGGCCATATACAGGGCTGATTTGTTGGCACCACAAGCACACCTGGGCCCGGAATTAGCTGCTTCACTGGCGACCGCAGGGCGTATCTTCTCCTCCCCCATTGCAATTGCATAACAGCAGGAATCATACGGTGATGCCAGAGTTCCGAGTTTGGCGTTGGTATTTTTCCACTTCCTCCATCGCTCCCACATGACGGCAGTTCAACAGTGTTCTGAAAAAGAGATATGTAGAGATGCAACCCCAACCAACAGTACACAACGTCTACATAGTATGTGCCAAACATATCGCGACACATCAGTCTATAGACAACAGCTACAACGACCTGCAGCCTGATATACGCTTATAAAGTAGTGCAATTACGTTACAATGTACTAGCACATCTTAGACCATGATCTGATCTGGCTCTGCCTGACGTGCGTGCATGTGTATACATGTCCGCATACGTGTGTGTGTGTATGCATGTGTGTGTGTGTGTGTGTGTGTGTGTGTGTGTGTGTGTATGCATGTGTGTGTGTGTGTGTGTGTGTGTGAGCGCTCGCGCGCATGTGTGCACGTGTGTACATGTGCGTATTGTGTACATGTGTGCTGTGTATGCGTGCGGACATGTATGTGTATACATGTGTGCTCTGCCTCTTTCCTGCATACAATGCTCTACTGCATGCTCTACTGCTACTGTAACATCGTCGCCGATGGCTCTCCCTGCGCTGTTCTGCTGTTGGTCGGCCACTTCATTGCCTGTGTCTCAGTAGTGCACGGTGAAGTCACCCCTAGTAAGTACACAATCATGATATCATACTGCATTGCATCATAGTAGCTGAAGAGTGCATGACAGATGTGTCTACAGTAAAACCAAGAATAAACAAGCTCCCAAGAGTGTGCAACTCTCAAATCGTGTGTTTCGGGTACGTTTCGTATTCTCATGACGAACAACAAAGGATAGCGTGCGCACTATCCGAAAATCTGCCGTAATCATACTGGGGAGTTGCATACGCACAGCGAGCTTCTGCCAGGGCGTTCTATCAATTTTATTGCTCCGCTGCTCGCTATAACTGGCTCTAAATGTACAGCAGGACCACTACACCACATGGTCAGCAGGACCACTACACCACATGGTCAGCAGGACCACTACACCACATGGTCAGCAGGACCACTACACCACATGGTCAGCAGGACCACTACACCACATGGTCAGCAGGACCACTACACCACATGGTCACATGGTCATGATCGTCGGCGAACCCCATAAAAAGGGTATCAGGAGTTGCACACTTTTGGGAGCTTACATACTCTTGGTAAGACCTGTAACTAATGACCACCCCTTGGCACCAGAGCTAGTGGTCTCTAGTGGCAGGTGGTCTCTAGTGGCAGATGGTCTTTAGTGGCAGATTGTCTTTAGTGGCAGGTGGTCTCTAGTGGCAGATGGTCTTTAGTTAGAGGTTTGCATCATGCGACCATATATGGATCCCATTATACATGGGCGTCAGGAGGTACTCTACATTGGTGAAACTATAAAAATGTGGGTCATGGGCCTTCCTGTAAACAATTTAGGGAATTGGGCCCAAATAGCCCATATTTCATTGCTTCAAATATCACGGGAAAACATTATTCGTGAGGCTTTGGCTGCTCCTGCAGCACCAGTTCCGACGCCCCTGTTATAATTACTGTAAAGTACCGCGAGAGTGCGCCACCATCTCGGTGGTTGTATTGTTGAGGTGGTGTCCTGTATGTAGGTCATACAACATGAACCTAGTGCACACATTGCACGCTGTGCAGTCCATCGGCACTCAATTTACTTTCAAGTGCGCGGACACGAGCTCCACACAACAATCTACGAAGTGTCCTCCAACAGTACACACTTTGTTGAACTCTGCCTTACGGCTTTCCTTTACCTGGATGTAAAATCAAGGTGGGGCGCTCTCACGAGACGCGGCGCTCTCGCCGTACTTTACAGTATATGTCAAGATGCAGCTAATACAATTCCCCACCACTTACACGGTGCCATATTTTATTTCAGATCACACAATACTTAGAGAGGGAGAATTTTTTTAAAGTGATATCGCTGACATCAAATTCAGTTGCTACTGTAGCGGGCCGCAGTCTCTCTCGGAGGCAAATGCACACGGGTCTCAGTGAACACACTGTTGTTAACTTTATTATTACTAAAGACTGGATCGAAGGTTGAACTCTAACTCTAAACTGCCAATGAAATTAACTGGCTACTTAATTAACTGACTCAAAAGAATCGTGAACAGCAGGTTTTATGCACAGGCAAACTCCGTACACTAATGTACGGGGATACGCTAACGTACGGGGATATAGTAACGTTCGAGAATATGCTATACGCTAAACACTATACGTTATACGCTGTGAAGTCACCAGCGTGCCAACGCTACACTACTTCTGAAGCCAGGAGTCGCGGGGAGGAATACTAACTCAACATGCTCCAAGTCGAGTGTTCGATGAGCTGGGCAGTTGTCGATGAACATCAGGATGCTGCGTCCAGCTGCAGCAAACTTCTGCGGTCTAAAGCCTTCAGCCAACTACGACACACATACAACAGACTCAACACCATTCAAGCCTTCTTATTGGCCTCGTACTGTACACCCAGTGCTGCTTGTTTGGCCTCTTTGAAACACCTAGGGTTAGCCGATTTACCGATGCCCAATGGCTTCAGCTTTTCACACATGGCACTGGCTGCTAGAAGGACGATGATCCGCTCTTTAGACTACTTGCCGCCTTTGCACGAATCCTTTCGAACGACAAGAGAACGATTTGGAAGAGTGCGGACAAACAACCCGGTCTCATCTGCGTTGAAAATGTCCTTAGGGTTGTACACTTTGAATAGATCTCCCAGGTGTTCATTCCAGCTGGCCACTTCCTCGTCACAGACATCAGCGGCTTTGCCCGACAGCACCGTTCCTTTGATGATGTTGTGCCACTTCTTCCAAGCTTCTAACCAGCCAGGAATGTGAATAGAGGACGCAGATGCTGGCATGTAGCCGTGAAGCTCTGCAAACAAGAGATAGGACAAGATATAAAGAGACAGCCTTGACCAGGGATGAGCCTGTGTAAAACAAAACAGTAGAACTGAACTTCCAGGCACCAGGTTTGCCACGCGACGGCACACTCATAAACCACTGAACCAGAAGTTCATACTGTCGTCTGTTGGGAGCCAGCTGCTTAGTATTAGTGTTGCCTCCGGCCTTCCACTCCTCAAAATAATTTTGTCATTGTCAGGTGCAGTGCAATCCACAGTGAAAATGAGCTTGCGCCCAGCTGCAAAATTGAAAGAGTCTGTTCAGGACCATGGAGAATGATCAAAATTTCAAAGAAGGAGCTTTGAACAACCTTTGTTTTCCTACATAGCGGTCGCTAGTCACAGGTCAAATATCGACATTGGGACAAGAAAAAGGCGGTCGTGGTTTGTATACAGCAGGCAGTTGCTAGTCCCAGTGCGTTTTGAATGTGACACCGTCCGTGCCTGGCAGAGTGGTCGGTAGTACCAGGCCGGTGGTCGTCACGTCACGGCGGCCGTTAGGTACAGGTTTTACTATGGTTTTTTCTCACCTAAAATGTACAATGTACAGTGCACTTCAATTTACATGTGCACGTACATGTAAAGAGTAGCTTCAGTTTCTGCCTGGTGATCGCAACGCGTGAAACTCGATTGAGTTGCCAGCAAACCATCGTTCTACATTCTGCCCATTGCCGTACTGAGCAATGCATGGACAGAGGAAGAACTCCAAGGGCGAAAGTTTGGCGATTCAGTTTGGAAATCGATTCTCAGTGTCTAGGACCGTTGTGGTGGTGGTACTGTGGTGAAGTCTATGTTCTATACAGGCGCGTCGCACCGACTTTGGAGGTGGGGCGGCCATGGAAGGGGGATCCGGGGGTCCTCCCCCGAGAAAAAATTGAAGCCAATTGCAAGCATTTCCGGGCATTTGGTGCCATTTCAGTGTACGGTAACTACAATGAAAGACTTTTTGATTCTGCAAAAAACAAAGAAGATGCTACGATCGGGGACAAACATTACCCTCCCCCGGGAAAAAAATTCAAAAATTGAAGCCAATTGCAAGCATTCCCAGGCATTTGGTGCCATTTCAGTGTACATGGGCTTTTGATTCTGCAACAAACCACGATCGGGGACAAGGATTTGCCACGTTTGCGCTGAGATCATCGCGCTTTGTTGCAGTGTGCTCAAAAAACAAAAAAACGGCCGAAAAAGTGGGGCGGCCATGGCCGCCCCGGCCGGTGCGGTTCCGACGCCCTTGCTATAAATGCACCCCCTCCCCCCCCCCCCCACACACACGTACACTAAGACAGCACAGTACAGTACTGCGACACAGTATTCATTGTACATGCACATGTATTGTTTTATTTTAATCAATCAATGAATCAATCAACAATCAATGTACATGAACTGGTACCACCGGTAACTTTAGTGCATGGCAAATTGACAATTGTACATTTGCATGTACCTGGACATACATTCTGACGTTGTACTGCGAGTATAAAGAAGTGTGCTTCACTTATTGTATGGCCGGTTGTAACGCGAAAGTGAGAACTTTCCTGTTCAATACTGACTGTGCGGAAAACTGCCATAGCGCAATCCGCACACCGTCATTTCAATCAGCCATTGACCGGACAAATCTGATTTCCCTTGGCTCGTGCTCATTTTCCGTGTGTAGATATCCCAGGATTGCCTTCACCTACTCGAGCAATGCCATCACTGGAGACAACACCACCGACAATGGCCCCAACTGAAAGTAGTCATAAAAGTAGTCTTGCAAGTCCCACCGGAACAACGGCTGCCGCAAGCCCAGTTCCGATGAGTGTTAACTCAACCCCGGATGACCGCACAGGCATGATGCTTGTTAACTCAACCCCGGATGATCGCAAGCTGTGGACATCATCAGCACCGGGCAAACAGTGTAGGTTGCGGAAATCAGAGAGACTTCAAGGGAAGAGAGAAAGAGAGAGAGAGAGAGAGTGTGTGTGTGGGGGGGGGGGGGGGATGGTACGCTAAGATTAAGCTGCATTGTTTCCTGTGCCAGTGCATAGCCCCGGCAGAGCTGCTAGTCAACGCATATACTGCACATCCTGCATTATTCTGATCTTGTGTTCTGCACTGTAGTGCTGGTTCACACAAGCCGGGCACCATCTCGTGACAGGCCCACAAACTGGGCACAACACGCTGATAACGGACGTGATAGGAGGAATGAAGTCATCTTGATTGCAATCCTCATCGTTGTCATCATCATAGTCCTCCTGCAGTCAATCCACTTCTATTGCCACTGGCGGCGAAGGAGTGAACGTCTATCCTTTGACGTGGATCCTGATTTACTGCGTTTCCGGAGCAAGCACACGACACCCCTTGTAAGTAAGAATGCACGTGTGATCCGCAGTGCATACATCTGTCATGCACGTATGCAACCTGGTGTATACGTGCATTCAACACTTTGATGTTATGCTCGTGCTCTGCTGCGGTCTAGCAGTACGCCTGATAGACATTTTTGAGGCCAAGTAGGGGTGGGTACTGGATGGTGGTAGAGGTAGTTCTTGGTGGATAATGCCGGCAGAAATTTTGGCAGAGTTTGGTACTTTTTCTGGTACGTTTCATGTCATGTGCTATGTGCCATGCCATGTGCTATGTGCCATGCCATGTGGTATGTGCCATGCCATGTGCTATGTGCCATGCCATGTGCTATGTGCCATGCCATGTGCTATGTGCCATGCCATGTGCTATGTGCCATGCCATGTGCTATGTGCCATGTCATGTGCTATGTGCCATGCCATGTGCTATGTGCCATGCCATGTGCTATGTGCCATGCCATGTGGTATGTGCCATGCCATGTGCTATGTGCCATGCCATGTGCTATGTGCCATGCCATGTGCTATATGCCATGTGCTATGTGCCATGCCATGTGGTATGTGCCATGCCATGTGGTATGTGCCATGCCATGTGGTATGTGCCATGCCATGTGGTATGTGCCATGCCATGTGGTATGTGCCATGCCATGTGGTATGTGCCATGCCATGTGCTATGTGCCATGCCATGTGGTATGTGCCATGCCATGTGCTATGTGCCATGCCATGTGCTATGTGCCATGCCATGTGCTATGTGCCATGTCATGTGCTATGTGCCATGCCATGTGCTATGTGCCATGCCATGTGCTATGTGCCATGCCATGTGCTATGTGCCATGTCATGTGCTATGTGCCATGCCATGTGCTATGTGCCATGCCATGTGCTATGTGCCATGCCATGTGCTATGTGCCATGCCATGTGGTATGTGCCATGCCATGTGCTATGTGCCATGCCATGTGCTATGTGCCATGCCATGTGGTATGTGCCATGCCATGTGGTATGTGCCATGCCATGTGGTATGTGCCATGCCATGTGGTATGTGCCATGCCATGTGGTATGTGCCATGCCATGTGCTATGTGCCATGCCATGTGCTATGTGCCATGCCATGTGCTATGTGCCATGCCATGTGCTATGTGCCATGCCATGTGCTATGTGCCATGCCATGTGCTATGTGCCATGCCATGTGCTATGTGCCATGCCATGTGCTATGTGCCATGCCATGTGCTATGTGCCATGCCATGTGGTATGTGTTATGCCATGTGGTATGTGCCATGCCATGTGGTATGTGCCATGCCATGTGGTATGTGGATAAAGAAATGGAGCAGAACGGCGTCAGAGATGTGTATGTATTGCCGTTGGGATTTTCATGTCGTGAACAAACTAAACCGACTTTATTCAACCTTCTGCTAGCTTTTGATTTGGAAGTACATGTGTGAAACGAGAGGGCTTGAAAGCCCATTCACATCACGGGAAAAGGACAGACGCCACTGTTCGCCGCCTGTACTGCTGTAGTGGGTAGCCGAGTGGAGGCACGATAGCGCCTTGACTCAGAGAATCCCACAGCTTCTTGCTCACAATTGACTTGGAAGACCCACTGTCTAACAAAGCTTTGGAATCAACTGCGTTCACAGTCACGGGTATTACAGGTAGGCGGCATGTATGGTCGCTTTGTCTCGACGAAAAAAAGTGTAATGGGGAGAGGTCGAGGAGAAAAGCACGTACATCAGGGAGGCGGTGGCGGTACAGCACAGTGAGCAAAACCGTTAAAATCGTGAGCGTAACAGGGTGGGCAAGGAGCAAGACAGCAAGGCATATAAACACAGTGCTTACGTCAGTCCCGGAAGAGCAGGATGCAGCAGGGCTAGCGTCCGAGGTGCTTAGTACTGCCGCCGGTAGTTTCCCGCCGGCGCAGGATGACGGGCACGGCATTCTCGGCTGATGTGACCCTGTCGGCCACATGACCAGCAAGTGACAGGTGTGGGGCCTTGCGTCTGCGGGGGCTGTGGTAGTTGGTCAGGTCGGGACTGACGAATTGGTCCTGGCAGACTGGCCTCCAACGTAGCCAGATGGTCTAACCCAGCTTTCATTTGGTCTGTCACCGTATCGAGCGGCTGGGAAACAGCAAAGGCAGGGATCGGCACAGGTTCCGCGGCGGGCAGTTCGGCAGCTAGGATTGCCTGGTGATGGAGCGCGGCCTGGAGGGCCCCGTCTGTCGTTTGCGGGTTTAGCTCCCGAACGCAGACCCGCATGCCCCGTGAGTCAAGCCCGGAGATAAACTGGTCTTTTGCCAGGCTGTCGAGGTCCCCCGCGGCCATCTGGGGGTAAGCTTGCCGGGCCAGGGAGCGAACCGCCTCACAGAAAGTACCCAGTTGTTCATCTTTTGCCTGGCGACGAGCTTGAAACGTTGCGCGATGGAGGATCAAACCGAGCTTGCAGCGCCTGGACTAGCTGTTGGCGGCCTCCGTTCCTAGTGGCCGCTGGGAGCGATTGGTAATACAGCTGGGCCTCGCCTTCCAGTGCGAGGCCCAGGAACTGCGTCTCTTGAACGTTGTTCCAGTTGTTTACCGCGGCGACCTGGTCGAAATGCATCAGCCAGGACGCGAAGTTGTCCTGCAGGCGACCTTTGTATTTTTCGGACTGCACATGGTACGCCCCTCTCGGTAGTTGGGCAGGAGCGGGCGGAGCTGGGGCTGCAGCGGGCGCAGCGACGGGTACCACAGCAGGTACATTCGGTTGAGCCATCGGATCGGAGAACGTGTAAAGTAACAAAGTTAGGTATAGAATGAAACAAAACGAATTTACCGCTGCCACCAATTTGTAGCGGGCCGCAGTCTCTCGGACGCAAGAACGCACAAGGGTCTCAGTGAACACACTGTAATTGGCAATTGAAATGTACTGGCAACGAAATTAACTGACTGGCAACTAAATTAACTAACTGGCTATAAAAGAATCGTGAGCAGCAGCTTTGATACAAAGGCAGACTCCGTACGCTAATGTACGGGGATACAGTGCGGGGATATGCTATACTCTAAACACTAAACGCTACACGCTTTGAAGTCACCAGCGTGCCAACGCTACACCAACCAGTTGTCGTCTAGCTGACCTGCGTATTTGGCCGGGGTGGCCCAGTTGTGCACGTGGCGGGCAGCGGGTTGAGCCATTACGTCAACGATTGACTAAGGAGGGTAACAACAACACGGAAGTTGCTTAAACAGCAAGGGACGAAATCACGCACCGCTACCACCAATGTAGTGTGTAGCCGAGTGGAGGCATGGCAATCAACACGAATTAACTTTAATCGAACTTTCTCAGGTACACACCTGGATTACATGTAAGAAGGCAAGAAAGAGAAGCGGCACTGAATAAAGGAACTTTCTCCGGTGCACACCTGGAGGTCAGAGCAGCTCTTCTGCTCGGCTCTGTTGTTGTTGTTGCAGTTTTTTAGAAATAAGTAAAACACTGCAGCTCTTACAGACAAACAGACTCCATACGCTAACGTACGGGGATACGCTAAATATACGCTCTACACTATACGCTATACGGTATCATGAGTAGGAGTCAGCTGCGGTTCAGTACTAGCAAGGCAGGGATACTACACTGCCTTTCGACAAGCTCCAGAAGTGTTGGTCCGAGACTGCAGAGAAGGCATCCATGCATATCGGCTGTGAACCAATACCTTGGTTTCAGTCACCCCAAACTAACCCAGTGACTCTCCACCGCACATTAGGCATTCCGACCCAGTCTTGTAGAGCAAGGAGCGTAAACGTACGCGTTCACTCTTGCGGTTCTTGGCTAAATAAACACCGCAATATAGAGTTGATCAGCGCGTGAAACCCTCGCGCTGCAACAACTGGATTGGCTGCGATGATGCTTGCGTGTTCTTGCAGGGATGGCTAATACATGATGTGAAGTATTGCAGTGAACCAACCTATAATATCCCATGTACAATTGTGCTCAGTGAAATTCGACCCAAAGTGCATATTTGGTGCCCTCAACTTGCACGGCCCATGGCGCCCTGGAAGTGGTACGGATGTACAATGTAGCTGAACTTAACTTAAACATGCACAGCGGGTACAGAGGGGAAATCTGAACTAGTCCAGGCCACCAGTTGTGCACTATGGGTTGTATTTCAGCGACAACACCTGTACATGAAAATTAATATGACCTGTTAGGCCTATACATGTACATGTACATTTGAATGCAGCAGATAAAGTAAGAGAGTAGCGGTATGGTAATCGCCAGTTTCGCTGACTTTTAGTATCTCCCCATTTGCTTTCCTCCCTGCCAACTGCTCCAGCCGTATGGCACAAGATCAACGGATCGCCATGATTCCATCAGCTCAATAGAGAAGATTCCCAGCTAAATGCCGCATCAGAAACAGACTTACGTTAACTCGGGGTAAGTGACTGTGTGGGGATACCTGTTATATCCCTCAATGAGCATTAGCAACCAGTGATGAAGTATCTGTTGTGCTCCTCAATGAGCATTAGCAAGTGGACTGTGCATTAGAAATACGCTGTTAGAAAGTAATCAATCTCCTTGCCAAGGAGAGATGACCTATTGGTGACTTTCCTGCCAATGCCCCCCACCCCTCCTCACAGGGTCAGAGGTTGAACCCGCTCAATCGTAATTTGTACTACTTATTCGAAACGCCCTCAAATTCATCCAAATATTCTTCTAGCTTGCAATCGCTTTCCCATCACACAGTTCCCATTACAATCCCGTATACCTATTTCCCTTTCTCTCTTCTTGCTATAGTTGGCTTATCACCCTCCCTCACTTCTTTTATTCCTCACTTCTTTTATTGGGCACATCATTTTCATGCCGTGTGAAGTCGCAAGGCATTTTTAGCCTCGTTTCGCAAATAAAATGCAGTGTGTGCTAGTTCGGACCCGAATCGTGTGGCTTTTCCGGGCCCCTCTCACGTTTTGAACAGCAACGACGACAACAACAAAAACCTAAAAAGGAGAAGAGGAAGAAAACTGTGGCAGGTTTATTTCTTCTTCTTTTTTGTTATGGTGGCAGGCCCTCATGGAACATTCATGGGATCAGTCCTCTTATCTTCCTCTGACTGGCTGGGAGTAGGCCTTGGCAAATAAAGTACTACTTCAAGTAGTAATGCTAAAAACTGGCAGATTCTGGTCGAAAAGCATTGAAATTAGTAGAACCATACAAAGGCTATGGAAAGAAATTCCTCGAATTCTGTTCCCTTTCGTTTTCCGGACACGGCAAATACTTGAAAAAAAGAGTAAATTATCGTGTCCGTTCCCAAAGGGAACTCTCGACGGCCGCTAACACCCGGTAAACCCTAGCGGCAGATGCTACAGATGATACTTGGAACATGCCAGACAAAAAGCCAATTTCTGGCCTTTTTCTCCCAGTCAGGGGTGCCGGAACAGGCGATTCAATGAAATATGGGCTATTTGGGCCCAATTTTCCAAAATTTTCCCGGGGAAGGCCCCAACCCCCTGCCTTTTTCATAACCACACCAATGGCAATATACAATACCTTCTGACACCCCTACCAGTAATAGTATTTTGCCTCATACGAATATCCGATGATTTCTGAGGTCAATGCATTCTAGAGAGACCAGAGAAACCAGCACGTCTCCTGTTTTTAGAAAGGTTTTCATGGCGAAAGTAGTTTGAGCTACCTAAAGAAATTTGTCATTATATTTCTGTGTGTGTGTGTGTGTGTGCTCGCGCATGGCGAATGCGTTTGATTCATTTCTACCTTTGTCTTCTCCAGCATCTTCCGTCTAGTTCCCAAACGAAAGTGCAACGTTACGTGATAACAACATGCAAAGCCACGCCAACACTCAACTCTTCATATCATGTAGTTGTTGGTTGGCAAAGACACCATCTCTGGCAGTTCTGCTTTTTGTTTTCCACTGTCTCATCCCTGTCATAATCTCTTGTTAGCAGAGCGTCACGGTTGTTGTTGTTTTCTTTATTTGAATTCGCTAAAACCAAACGGACAGAACTGTCCAGTGACTAGGGAGCGAATGATGAGCGTCATAATCACTATGCATCAAAACATCTCAGCTAGGGCAAAATGAGACAGACTATATTAAAGGAGGGTTTGCACAACACTTGTACATAAAGGGGAGTACGAGAACGAAGTCGCGGCAGAAGTCGAAGCAAGAAAGGTTACATGCTAACATCTGCGTCCTCGGTTTACATTCGTACTGTGTCTTAGCACTCGGTGGTTGTGAAGCCGGCCATGATGCCTGAGAACTATGAGTCAGTCTCTTTTGTGTTTACTCAGTACTATCCAGGCCTCCCTACCTTAGCCCTCCGTAGAACAATCCTCTCATCTTGTACATTGTGCCCTGATCCCCATCTAGCCGTGGTGTTCATTGTTCACAATCATGACCACGGGTGTTGAGAAGCTGAACCATGCTCCAATTGTTTGTCGCTGTATGTCCCAATAGTCGGGGCCAATACCCAATCACGGTAAGAACAGTTCTGCTCCTGTGCACGGGAATTGTACTCTCCGTATATAGAACTAGTTCTCTTACTCCTTTTTCGTAGCGCAATCCTAGATTGGCTAGGGTACCCCGTAAGGAGACCATAGGTCTGTGGGGACTGCCCTAGAGAAACAATTATGAATAAATACTATACTATACTACTTTAACCTGTTTCTTTCTCTTTCGTGTTTATTTCTTCTTCTTTGTTCCTTGGATAGCACTTGAAGTAATATTTTGTGTGGCAGTGCTGCCGATCCATCAAGCTGAAAACTGAGAAATAAATAGAACAGTACAAAATTATTTCCTGGCTGGCAGTGTGCTGGTGTCGCTCTGGCTCTGTCATAAGATCTGCTCATTGGTGACATGGGGTACATGACTTTACTCTGAGTGCCTGTGCATAATTATATTAAAATTTGCAAGCCGCTGCACCAAAGACAAAGAAGCCCTTCTGTTCTTTGTAGAATAACGAAACCGTGAAGTTTCCTATTCCCTGATCAGCACCTGAAGTACATGGATTACTGAACTTCCCAAGTTGTACATTGTACTATTGAGATACCGAATTCAAATAAATCAATACGTATAATATAATACAACCCAACAGTACGCTTGTACGTGAAATATAAACCGACATACAAACCGAGGCGAAGCCGAGGTTTGTATCAGGGAGTAGTACAATACCTATATTGTATTGTACTACTCCCTGGTTTGTATGATGGTTTATATTTCACGTACAAGCGTACTAGTGGGATGTATTATACTTATGCTGACCTTTCATACAAACCGACAGTCAATTTCTTCCTGTTTCTATGGTGGCGGTCTATATGGGGTTTGTAAGGGGTTTGTATGAGGTTTATATGCTCAGTATAAGCCACCAGCATGATGGGCAAGTTGACTGGAAGTTTGTATGCTCTGTTTGCTGACGACACGACCCTTCTCACCTCATCAGCTTCCCTCCCTGGCCTGAAAAACAACTTGCGTGCTGGCATTTAGGAAGTTCTTTCCTGGATGTCGTCCTGGAGATTGTCCCCAAATCTATCAAAAACAAAGATCATGCTCTTCCCGCCCCAGCCAGAGTTCACAACCCTCATCCATGCCAACTTTCCAAATCCAATTGACATAGTGTCTTCTCACAAACACCTTGGCATTGTGATTGACTCTGCTGGGTACCCCACATCCATACTGACCAACCACCACAATCTCAATCCCTTGACAAGACATGCAGAATCCCTGGATTTCTCTCAAAATCCCTGGATGGCACAAAAACAAGTGAAAAAGAGCTTTTCCCGCCAAAAAAACGTTCGACTCTGCAGCTGTGCGTACAGCACAGATCGACCCTGTACTAGGCTGTAGTGCAGTGTGATCAGTCGGCGCCCGCCTGTCACTTTGTCAGTGCAGATCTTGCATGGTCAGGTCTTCAAAGTGCTGTGCACAGTTCGAAGTGCGAATGAGCACCGTACATACCTTTGAAAAAAGTTCAAAAAGCGGGACATTCGGGGAGAAACCATGGAGTTTTCAGGAAAATCCTGTATCAGACAAAACTTTGGTTTTTCCGGGAGTTTGCTTGAAATCCCCGGGACCCCGGGAGGAGTGTTGATTTTCCGGGATTTTCCCGGGAAAAACGGGAGGGTTGGCCAGTATGCACATCGAGTATATCTGTAAAAAATCAAGAAAGTCCTTAAAATCCTCCTCCGTCAACCCCGCATGCTCTCATCATCCGCCCTTTATAAAATCGCTCACACAACCCCGTTATCACATGGACGCAGTGCACACCTGGCTTCTCTTGTCCATTCTATTAAGCTTGAGTTGTGCCCACCTCATCTCATGTCACGGTTTTAATTGGTTCTCTTCTCTAAGAACTAGAAACTCGCTCTTACTCCCTAAGTGTAACTCATCCACTCTTTCGCGCTCCCCTCTCTTTATTGCTTATTCTGTTTGGCTCACTCTACCCAGAGAAGTTAAGGATCTGACCTCACTCCGCCTGTTTAAGATCCGTGCCGCCCCTTATTTACTACGACATAAATAGCTCATTATCCACATGTCCTTTGTGTCTCTGTGTTTTTCACTGTTTTTATTTGACATTATCTTTCTTTACGGAGTTGTTGTTGCTGTTCATTTTGCTACTCCTTCTTTTTCCCTCCCCTTACTTTTATTTATCGCCGTGGTTGGCAATCACCCACTCTCTTAACATTGGCCGGTGTTTCCACTGAGTCTTGAGATGTTGTAATAAATATAAATATATAAATATGAAAGGTCAGCATAAAATACATGTACAATATAACTAAGTTACTTGAACTAAGCCTAAGGACGGTGGTTGTACTGGCGGATATCTACAGGACCCGAACCACTTGTGAGTGAAGACACCCATTTCGATAAGGGCGCGCTCACACTGCGACCAAAACCAGCGTCCATGCGGCCATGCGGCCAAGTTGCATGGCAACGGCATGAACTTGACCAAAACGTCGCGGCCACGTTTCAAATCGTGACCGCGACCTCCGGAGGGGGGTGCCACGACTTGGCGGTAACATGATCGTAGACGTGAAGCGTATTTGTGTACAACCTGGCCTGAAGTATGTTCAATTTCTCAAATTCCGGTGTGTTGATTCATGAAAATCGGCGGTTGTTGTAAACCACCAGTTCTCAATTGGGAAAGGCCTTCGCGCTTATGGCATTGTATTCGTTGAAATGTTGTATTTCGACTCCGCCGTACCGCTGATGTTGCTGCATGGCATACGCTATATGCGTTGTGTGCGTTTTGCTGTATACGCTGTTATGTCCAGTTTTATATACTTATGTTTTGCATGTACGCTGTTTCTGCATGCTATAAATAGCTGGTGTTATTAGTGTTCATTGCTAATTATCAGATGAAGTGAAATATACTGTGTAAAGGAAAAGAGTTGTCCTCGTGCCGTGTGGTCGTACGATCCTGACAATTTAGAGAATCTTAGAGGGTTCGTAACATTTGGCGACCACGCCAGGATAGGAGCGAGCATGGCAGAGGAACTATGGAACAATTTGGAAGCCAGCTTTATCGACAATGGAGAGCGGTTAGGATTAGAAGGCGAGTTGTTGAAGATACATGTGGAGCAGAGGCTCCAACAGTACGCGGAGCGTGAGGAGCGCAGTGCCAGACGGCGAGAGGAGGCGCTCCGCACCGAGTTTGCCAAAACACTGAAGGAGATTAACGAGCGCATCGCCAATGCGCAGGAGGGTGAGGGTAAAGCCACGATGGGAGGTACAGAGGAATCTCCCAGTCACAGCGGTGGGCGTCAACCGGTGATGAAAATCCCCTCATATGATGGAACGCAGCCATTGGAGCGTTATCTTGACCTGTTCGAGGACATCTGTTCCAAGAACGAGTTCGAAGAAAGCGAATGGCTGCTGCGACTACGCATCGCGCTAGCGGGTAGCAAAGCGGAGAGGATATGTATTGGATGCAATAATTACGAGGAAGCAAAACGAGAGTTGCTTGCCTCGCTCGGAAAGACTCCGGATAAAGCGTGGAAGACATTGCTGACAGGCAAGCAGCGGTCAGATGAGTCGTTTCATCAATACGTTGTCCGTGTTTGCCGAGAGGTAGAGGTGTGGGCCACACTCGCTATGACAGAAGATGGCGAGGTGGACACCAAGTATAGCGCCGATATAGGAAAAATGTCCCCGGTGCTGCAAGCAATGGCAAAGCAGGTAATCTTGGAGCAATGCGGACCTGAGATGAAGACGTACCTGGTCGAACGGCAGTGCTACGGGATGTCACTGCGCCAGGTACAGGAGCACGGCGCGTCTTACCAGGTCGCGCACGGACGACAGGGTGATACTGCCAGGAAGCCAGTAGAACGATCCGTGCCAAGGCCCACGGCGTCGGCACAGTGCATGGCGATATCGGTCGCAGATGCAGAGAAGCAGCTAAAGTCGCTGCCACAGGAAGGGAGAAAGGGTTTTCTGCAGCGAGAGAGACTCTGCTGGAACTGCCTTAAGTATGGCCATATGGCCAGAGAATGTCGGTCAGGCTCGAGATGCACGAAATGCCAGAGGAAACACCACCTGCTAATACATGATGTGTTGGATAGAGCAGGTTACAGCCGGGAGAAACCGACTGAGATAGTTACGGAGAAGAATGTTGGATCGTGCTGTCTACACTCGCCAAGTGTGCGGCTGATGACCGGAGTGGCACGAGTTGAGGGAAGAACTCGAAACGCGAAGGTTCGCGTGTTCCTGGACTCGGGTGCTGAGGCGTCATTCGTGACTGCAGCGTTGGTGTCAGCAATCGATGCAGAACACGTTGGGGTTGAAAATGTAGAGGTGAAGCCGTTCGGCGCGGAACCAACCCAACAGCGCATGGATAAGTACGCCATCACGATCCAGGGTAGCTCCGCTAGCATTCGGGTACGCGCGTTCGTGAAACCAACGCTTGAGCTGGAACTGAAGTGCGCAAGTCCGCAGACCATTGCGCAGTGGCACAGTTGGGGAGTAGAGCTGAGTGACAAGCCTCAACAAGGGACATCAGACGAAATACATATGCTGATTGGTGCAGACTATATCAACGCGGTACTGCACAGCAAGAAGGAAGTTAATGGTGAGACGGTGTGGAACACAGAGATAGGGAATGTATTATCTGGTCCAGCGTCTGCACCAAGTCGAAACAGTCAGCCGGTGACCGTGTCATGTGTCACAGCCCACATCGACAAACTATGGCAGTTGGATGAACCTCCAGAACAACAGCGGTTGTCGATGTCACCTCGACATAATCATTTGCACATTTTTAAAATATTGTAGTTGTGGTCCTGCACGCACGCACCGCCATATATGCATTCTTTGCCCTTTTTGGACGATGTCGATTTTGTTTTTGTTTTTGTAGTTGCTTGGTTGTGATCGGGTCAGTGACCAATTCCTACAGTGTACTCGTTCAATACGATGGCAGCTTGGTCTGGCTTTTCGGTTTGGGAAATTATCTTTCTCTACTTTTCTGCGATGATGGAATGCCATACCTCAAGGCATTTCAGTTACATATCATCGGAAAATACAGTTCTCATCTCGGCAACAGACGAAAGAAACCACTACCGGAATTTCCACTGCACTGGCACTTGCTCTGACCACGAGGTCAGGAAAGCGAAAGCGCTTGGATGTCAGCGGCAGTCCCTCAAGAGTCCAAACCAGGGAGTCGTAAAATACCTGTATTTTACGACTCCCTGGTCCAAACCTACCTGATTGTATGAATTTTTTTCGTCGACTTCAAGAATACGAGCCACGAGGCACTTCCTCCAACATGCAACATGCGAAAAATTACATCCAAAACGGGCCACAACTTTATTAGGAAACGCACGAACTCTTTTGGATACGAACTGCAATTCGTAAAGTTTGTGTGACAAGTTCACGTCTACGCGTGTACGAAGCCTAGTGTGAGCACGACTGCCACGTTTCTGCGTTTTGCTGACGCATGGACGCGTGCTCATGATCGCAGTGTGAGCGCGCCCTAACACAGTGGGCTCATACTGAACCACGGTTACACCTGGCCTGACTGAGGACATGGCATGTAAATGTGCAATATTATTATTGTACATTGCATGGAATTTGTAGTGATGGTAAATTCTTTGTGGCGTTGAGAAACTAGAAGTATAAAGGGCGCTGTACAGCTAGCTGTGAACAAAATTATAATAATAATGGCACCGGAGGATGTACCCAGTGTGCTGACAGAGCTCAACACCGCGGAGGCAGAGCGTAATACAAAACAACAAGGACAATCAAGGCTTGTTTGCTGCTACTTCAAGTTTCATGCTCTCGCAATCATCAGGCAGCATTGTTGCCTGATGATTGCGAGTTGAAGTAGCATCAAACAAGCCTTGATTGTCCTTGTTGTTTTGTAATGATCATCGTAAAAAAAGCCAAATAATCTACGTGGAAAGAGAAAAGGACCTGTAATAATGAGGCTATAACAAGTTACTAGTTATGACAGTCCACCAAGGTAAGAAGATAATACAGTTAGATAGTGCGACGACGAGGCACAACACTGACAAGGATATTGACACATTCGACGACCTGACACCTAGCTCCAACACATCTACGAAGCACAAACCAACAACCTTCCAACTTGGAAGGCTCAGGTGCGGAAAGTTCCAATGAGGGGAAGGGATGCGCCACGAAGATGTGCACGACTCGTGGAGCTATGTCCCTCGGCAACAAAGAATGTCGGAACGTTACGGGATGATGATGACGAGACTAGTAAGACCATTGGACAAACCGGTCTAACTACAACTCGAAAACGCAAGGCAACAGACAACCCAACTTGGGAGGCTCACCTTCTAACTTGGAAAGCTCAGGTGTGGAAAGTTCCAATGAGGGGAAGGCATGCGCCACGAAGATGTGCACCACTCGTCGAGCTATGTCCCTCGGCAACAAAGAATGTCGGAACGTTACGGGATGATGATGACGAGACTAGTAAGACCATTGGACAAACCGGTCTAACTACAACTCGAAAACGCAAGGCAACAGACAACCCAACTTGGGAGGCTCAAAGGTATGGTTCTGCCAATTTCACTGCTTTTCGAGCAGAATCTGCCACCTTTTCGAGCATTAGTGAGGTTTTGCATTCCGAAATTCGGCAAAAAGATTCGGCACGCGGGAGCAAGGTCGAAAATGCACACGAAGATTCGGAGTGTTTGTTCGGAAAAAGCTCACTTTGCCGAAAATATTTTTCGGATGCATTTTCTTGTAGAAGAGCGCTAGCGCGTGATTTATTCAAAGAGGTTTCTTATCTCGGCATCGCTTCGCAGGCGTCTTTGGCGACATAGCATCGTCAGCTACCTCTGATTGCTCCTCTCCACTGCCTGTCGATTCTCTTTCGCCTGGAGTGTCCTCACCGTCTTCTGTGTGGCTGAAAAGACTATGGCGACACGCATAAAATTTGACTTGGCCATGGAGTTGGTTTTTCTGAGGCGACTGAGGAGGCAGGTTTGGCCCTCGACTCTTTGGGCGATCAAAGTTCGTTGGAATCAGCAAGAAAAGGAGCACGGGACAGGTCGTTGCTGATGCTGGGGCTCACGAAATGAAAACACATCATTTTCGACTTGCAAAACAAACGTTGGTGCGAAAATTCGACATTTTGATGTTCGACAAAAGACCGAAGAACGCCGAACCGAAATTCGGAATGCAAAACCTCACTATTATCCGCCAAACCCTACAGCCTACCCATAAATTTCATAATTATGGCAATCAATTGACCGTAACGTTGGTGTCTCTCAACGGATTTGAGTGAAATTTTGACCACACACTCCTGCCACTATGCTGGCCCTCTGGATACGATTAAAAAGTTCTTGCGCCTCACTGACAGGCTTTCCAGGCCGGAAAAACTCAAAATTCCGGCATAGTGCCACGGTGTGCGAGCCACCCAGGAGCCGAAAAAATGCATTTACAATTTTTTCATATTTTTGTGCCCATTCTGTCCGTGCGCGGGATCCAAACCTAAAACAAGTCCAGAAACAGCCATGGGTGGTGGGTAGCCCTTTCCCAAAGATGCCATAATTTTTCGCAACTTATGCTTTTCGCAACCGTGCCAAAACAAGTGCAAGTTGCTGAAATCGCATCCATATTTTCAGAAAAAGCTCCAAAGTTGCTAATATCGCAACTTAAAATTGGAGAGTTCTTGTGCAAAAACCACCAAGAAAGAGCAGAAATAGCAGAAGTACAGCGACAGCAAACTCGTACACCCCTTTCTGCTGTGAACCACCACTTTACGCCCATCGGCCTCTTCATATTTGTGCAGCTGCACTGTTGAGCTTCCGATGTAAAACAAATAATAATAATAATAATAATACACAGTGCTAATAGCCTTTTGCACGTATCCTACATCATTCCAGTGCACGGAAAAGGGAATGCACATTATCGTAACTACCGTTGATCAACTGTTTCTCTGAAATGAGTCTGAAGGCAGGCGATAAATGACCGAGTATGCGATTGTCCGACATGTACATGTACAGTTAACTAGTTGTAGTTCGTGACTTGACCTTTTGACCCCAAGCCAAGGGGTCAAGGTTGCGGAATAGTTGCGAAATAGTTCGCAAAAATGAAGAAAGTTGCGAAAGTTGCGATTTCTTCCAAAACAACGATGGCCGATGGGCGATGTTCATCCAGCCCTTGCCGCTCTCGCGACGCGCACTGGATTCCGCGGTACCGCCCTCGAGGTCAACTCGTGCAGGAACTTGTTACCGGTAATGCGGTATGTAGATCTACGTTTCTCACTCCGTCACCCGGCATGTGGACTGGTCACCATAACCTGTTGTTGTTTTTTATTTGAATTCGCAATACCAAACGGGCAATAAGCCCAATGACATGGAAGCGAATAAAAGAATGCTAAGAATGAGGAATTGGGGTGGATATAATTTCAAGTGGAAATACTGATCCCGGGAGGTACTACAAATAGGTACAATGAAAATCTGAAAAGGCCATGGTACTGTCGTTTACCATGCTGGAAGCAGCTACATGTAGGGGGAAAACAACAAGAAAGACGTTTTATCTCATGTATTGGATAAACAGAGCTAACAGGAAAAGACCGTTCGTTATATGCCTATACATACTGTCCGTGTGTGTGTGTGGGGGGGGGGGGGTGCATGTCACTGTTTCTCTTCTTTAAAACGTTTATGGCCTGAGAGTGTACGGGTACACGGCTGCTGCGAAATCGGCCACGGCTTTGCAGGAACGCACACTGGCTGGCAGAGTGTTCCACAGCGCAGGTCAGCATATCAGACCTGTGAGCCCTGTGCTTCGGACGTAAAACCGTAGCTCAGTCAGGAGCTAGCGGCTTGAGCGTCTTTGATGCACTCGTTGGGCAAGTCTCTGGCGCTCACGAGGTGTGCTCTCCTCCATCCATGCTATCTGAGGGTCGGTCAGAGCAGAGGCCATTGGAGATACGACCGTGGCGGAGAATGTGTGCTTCCCCGTCGCTAGAACAAAAACCCTCATCATCAGGGGAGGGGTGGCCTGCTTTCCCACGTGGGCGGGCAAAGGCAGGCTTGGCTGGTGTTGCATGCTGTACACTCTGTGTCCGTGGTCGAGGTATTTGAGACGCTCTTGAGACTCTCTTCCAGGCTGCTGTGGCTGCTGTGGCTGCTGTGGTACAGTGATCTGCGATACAGTGGTCTCCCCACTGCTGCTACGATCATTGTGATGATACGATTGTTCAGGTTCTACTTCCTTGTTCGGCTTTGTGGTCTCTTGAGGGTCATCCACAGGTACTTCGCTGGACCTGGCGGGGTCTCCTGAACTCTGAAGGTGTAACTGGCCTGTCCTGTAGTAGTACGCTGCTGGCGTATGTACGGTCTTCAGGGGCAGCTGATTTCCTGGGGCAGTTTCGTGCAACGTGCTCAGAGCTATGGCACCTGTAGCATGTTTGCGGCTGGCCATGATGATAGGTACTGTGCATGCTACAGGTCTGCTCTCGATATAACAACTCTCACTTGTACATAAACCTCGTTAGTACATAAAAAAATCAAATCCCGCGCCGAAACAGCATCACACCCACACAAAATTTGTTCTACACAACATAATCCTACATAACATAAACCTCGACATAACACACGCTACGGCGGTCCCCGACGTGCGCACTCTCGATACAACATAAATTCTCGTGCATGGTATGATCAACCGGTAGTATAGCTGTAGCTAGGCAGTTTAGGCCAGTTTAGTCCTACATAACGTAAACCTCGGCATAACGCACCCTATACGCGCAGTCCCCGACGTGTACACTCTCGATACAACGTAGATTCACGTGCGCGGTACAATCAAGCTGTAGCCGTAGCTAGCCAGTTTAGTCCTATGTGCACATATTCTGCGGCATTGATGGTATCTGATGTCGATGGTGGTACAGTGTGTATATGTTTGCACGGTTGAACCCGCCTCGTAATACCCTTCATTTTGAGGTGCATCTTGTATTTTACCCACGGTTTTCTACATAACATAATGTTTGCGTGGTCCCAGAGATTACGTTATATGGAGAGTAGACCTGTACTACGGATACAAAGTTTGCACGGTACGGGATGCTTCAGGATCATCAGCACCCTTCGAACACCCGTGAGAATTTTCACCCCGCCATACGAAATGGATTCACTCTCAATGTTTCCGACAATTGTTCCATACTGTGCTAGGGACGAGGCAATATGGCCATCGTACAGTCCAGGTTCGCAGCCGTACACAAAAACCCTTACGGAGGATACAATCCCATCTCCAGGAAGAACCTGCACGGTGTCCCCACAGATCTCCAACTCACCTCGGCCGACGATTTCATCACGAATTACGGAATCTCTCAGTAACTTGCATAAGTGAAAGGATTGCTGTACGGTTGCAGCCTGCCGGGCTGGGATCGCGAGTAGGCTAGCGCTAGTCCTGGCGCATAGGTCTGCTAATGCAACTTATAAGTGTCAAAGACGATGGATCTGAAATGATGAGATCAGAGAGCGAACGGCCTCCAGCGGACATGTGGGAACATTGATCCTGAGTTGAATGATGATAGAGTCTACATTACGGAGGATTAGCAAGACGAAATTCGCGTTCGCGTTCGCAAACATTTTTCAGTTCGCGAACTGGATTGCGAACTTTCGCATTTTTCGTTCGGAAAAGTAGTCGGAACACGAATCGTGGATTCGTGTCAGGGCAGTCATAAATTTACCACGCTGTACTGCCTACGTCGTGTCAACATCGTGCATGTGCGAATTCTGTTTGCTAATCCTTCTCATAACGCGAATTCCGTCACTGAGTTCGACTTTCTTTGGAGAGCGAACGCGAACGCGAATTTCGTCTTGCTAATCCTCCGTATTGTCAGCTGGTGGTGTGGGGCAGTGCCAGTGGCACCTTCTCCTCTCACGTCCGCTGCAGCATTTCACCTTGTCAGCCAACACCTTCACTGCTTCAGCGAGAATGGTACCGTAGGAGTAGAGTTCTGTTCGAATGGCGCGCATCGAGTCAGAATAAAGTTCAGAATACCGGCACTTCAGCTCATCATTACAGTTTCGACACGTCCATGTTTGCCGTCGTTCGTTTCGGATGTCCTGTCGTCAACGTTCTCGTTAGTCCGTAACGTTCTGTTATCGCCGTCGTGTATCCTGTGCTGCCCAAGACAACGTCTCGTTCCAGTGCCCGCAGGAATAAGCATCGTTTGCACCGTTGGAGCAAGGTTGCCGACTGGTCTTCGCCGACTCTTCGCCATCAAGTCATTCACGTTTACGATTGTACTGAAGGAATCGGGAAAAAATGAAGTCGCGAACAGCCACTACTATGATCATGATGATGGTCGTCCTACTCGTCGTGCCACTTCTAAACGGTAAGCTTGGACCAAAAAGTATAAAATTAATGATAATTTTAATGTTACAGCAAGTAACCCACTCGGAACATTACGGAGGATTAGCAAGACGAAATTCGCGTTCGCGTTCGCTCTCCAAGGAAAGTCGAACTCCGTGGCGGAATTCGCGTTATGAGAAGGATTAGCAAACAGAATTCGCACATGCATGACGTTGACACGACGTACATTGTGTACAGACAGTACAGCGTGGTAAATTTATGACTGCCCTGACACGAATCCGCGATTCGTGTTCCGACTACTTTTCCGAACGAAAAATGCGAAAGTTCGCAATCCAGTTCTGAAAAATGTTTGCGAACGCGAACGCGAATTTCGTCTTGCTAATCCTCCGTAGTTGTACGTGTTCTCTTTGCTATCATATAATTATGATGTAGACCTACACAGACTCAGTCTACAGGTGCACCGGTGGACATGTAGAGGAGACGGTTCGATACCGGAACGGTTTGACAGCCAAATTTGTATACACCCAAACCGATCATCAGCGTAGATTGTTCACTCGAAATATGTTTTTGGAAGGAAACTGGCATGTTGAAGTTTGCTATGAGGCCAGAGTCAATCGAACTGAGCCACTCCTTTGTGTTGGCCCATTGCCTCCAAGTTGCCCAATTTTTCGCTTCAAATCAGGGGTGGTTCCAAACCGGAAAGGTTTTAGAGTGCACGTCAAATTCGCTCTGAGTTCTGAAATTAGGTAATTGCTATCGCTCCACAACGGCCAGTACAGAGTTACAATAAGCCTTGTGTGTGCTTCCATTAGTTTTTATTGGCATAAGGTGCTTTATTGGCGAGAGGCGAGCCGCTGTTTACCTGCGACAAGAAGTTGATTTTTCAAAAGACGTAAAACTCAAGTCGCAGAGCGAAGCAACACGTCAAAAACTCACCTGCTTGGTGTGGCGCGTCTGGTCACCGCAGAGCCATATGAAATTTTGACTCGGAGTAAAACACATCCTAGTCTCACTGTGACATAATGTTTTCTAATCCAAATACCAAGAGAGAAAATAAATATTGAGTCCGTTCCGGTTTGCAACTTATTTCCTATTTGAAACCGTCTCCTCTACAATCATGTAGTTGTACTAGTTTTTGTAGTTCCCCTCTCGCCCTGCGTCTGACACAGCCAGGATTAGGAGTCACACACTCACCACATAAAGACATATGCAGTGTGACCCCTGCCCCTGCACGCCTTGCCATTCTACCTTCCCCAAGCATCCTGTACATACTGTGCTGTGGTAACCTGAATATCAGCTATGCGTGTCCACAGTGTGTATATCAGAAAGTCTTAGTTTTAAAATGAGTCAGGGATAGCGAGAACTAGGGACAACATTTGTTGACATGTTAGTTGTAACCAATACTCGTTATCACTTATCAGGACGATGATTGGATAGACAGATTTAAAAGTTGTGCACACTACACAAACGAACTACCTCTTATCTGGATTTGGATTTACGACTATTTACATGTTCAATCAGGGGGATTTTGGTTCGTTGCCTAATGAGGTTTGTCTGGTAACTGCACACTAACAAGGGTAGACCTGTATTTTCTATAGAGCTCATGAACTTCAATTTAACACCATAGCATTACCGTAACTTCAACAGTGATAATGTTTCCCTAAGGGCGTGTTTTTTGTCTATGCTGTGCACAATCTACCTGTTATCCAAACGTGTCACTGGTCTACAACACCATTACGGATTGCGTACAGTTGAAGGGCATGACCTTGTTACAGCTGGTAAGAAATTGTATTTTGCATTATCTCTACTTCAACCATGTTTGAAGTGGACAGTGCAGCCTTGGCTACACCTTCATACTAAACAGGAATCAGATAATCTTGCTGGGATTGTCTGTGAATGGCTTGTGGAGACTGTGGGAGCTTGCATGACCTACCAAAAGAACAAATTACCTGTGATTTACTTCTTCTGTGTTGATCATTGTATACGGTGCTGTTTTTAGAAGCTTGGTGGACAACATTTAGGATACTAGTAGTTGAAAATCTGAATGTTGAATGTTTGAAGATACCTGGAGCAATTACAGACACCAATTCTGAACCCATATTCGGTGAACGCATACATGTATGCCTGAAATATCCACTTCTGTCACCCATCATTTCCCCACTCACTGCCTGGTGTTTCTGTTCATTTTCTGTATAGATGTCCCTACTACAACTCCCCCAGCCACTACAACTGCGTCTACCACGTCGCAGCCTCATCCACCAACGACACCCACGTCGCAGCCTCATCCACCAACGACACCCACGTCGCAGCCTCATCCACCAACGACACCAGCCACAATGAAGGCCACAGCAACTCCAGCACGAACACAAACCACAGGACCAGAGAAGGTGGAGTCAACTTCATGCACAACTAGCACGAGTGAGTTTGTTTAGTGAATCAATAAAGTCTTTGGATTTTGGGATGTGGTACATATCACACTTACTGTGATGCTTACAGACCCGCTCACAAGAGAGAGCGCGAAAGAGAGCGCGCTGAAGAGTTAGCGCGGGAGAGAGAGAGCGCGCGAGAGAGAGAGCGCGCGAGAGAGAGAGTGCGAGAGAGAGAGAGTGCGAGAGAGGGAGAGTGCGAGAGAGGGAGAGTGCGAGAGAGGGAGAGTGCGAGAGGGAGAGTGCGAGAGAGGGAGAGTGCGAGAGAGGGAGAGTGCGAGAGAGGGAGAGTGCGAGAGGGAGAGTGCGAGAGAGGGAGAGTGCGAGAGGGAGAGTGCGAGAGAGGGAGAGTGCGAGAGGGAGAGTGCGAGAGGGAGAGTGCGAGAGGGAGAGTGCGAGAGGGAGAGTGCGCGAGGGAGAGTGCGCGAGGGAGAGTGCGCGAGGGAGAGTGCGCGAGGGAGAGTGCGCGAGGGAGAGTGCGCGAGGGAGAGTGCGCGAGGGAGAGTGCGCGAGGGAGAGTGCGCGAGGGAGAGTGCGCGAGGGAGAGTGCGCGAGGGAGAGTGCGCGAGGGAGAGTGCGCGAGGGAGAGTGCTCGAGGGAGAGTGCGCGAGGGAGAGTGCTCGAGGGAGAGTGCTCGAGGGAGAGTGCGCGAGGGAGAGTGCGCGAGGGAGAGTGCGCGAGGGAGAGTGCGCGAGAGGGAGAGAAAGCGAGAGGGAGAGAAAGCGAGAGGGAGAGAAAGCGAGAGGGAGAGAAAGCGAGAGGGAGAGAAAGCGAGAGGGAGAGAAAGCGAGAGGGAGAGAAAGCGAGAGGGAGAGAAAGCGAGAGGGAGAGCAAGCGAGAGGGAGAGCACGAGAGTGCGCGAGGGAGAGAGAAAGCGAGAGGGAGAGCACGAGGGGGAGAGCAAGAGAGAGAGGGAGAGCACGAGAGTGCGCGAGGGAGAGTGCGTGAGTGAGAGAGAAAGCGAGAGCAGAGCGCGAGTGTGCGAGAGAGAGAGCGCGAGTGAGAGAGAAAGCGAGAGGGAGAGTGCGCGAGAGGGGAGAGCACGAGAGGGAGAGAGAGAGAGAGAGCAGAGCGCAAGAGTGCGAGAGAGAGTGCGCGAGTGAGAGAGAAAGCGAGAGGGAGAGTGCGCGAGAGGGGAGAGCACGAGAGGGAGAGAGAGAGAAAGCGAGAGCAGAGCGCGAGTGTGCGAGAGAGAGAGAGAGAGAGAGAGAGAGAGAGAGAGAGAGAGAGAGAGAGAGAGAGAGAGAGAGAGAGAGAGAGAGAGAGAGAAGAGCAGAGCGCGAGAGTGCGAGAGAAAGTGCGCGAGTGAGAGAGAAAGCGAGAGGGAGAGTGCGCGAGAGGGGAGAGCACGAGAGGGAGAGAGAGAGAGAGCAGAGCGCGAGAGTGCGAGAGAGAGTGCGCGAGTGAGAGAGAAAGCGAGAGGGAGAGTGCGCGAGAGGGGAGAGCACGAGAGGGAGAGAGAGAGAGAGAGCAGAGCGCGAGAGTGCGAGAGAGAGTGCGCGAGTGAGAGAGAAAGCGAGAGGGAGAGTGCGCGAGTGAGAGAGAAAGCGAGAGGGAGAGTGCGCGAGTGAGAGAGAAAGCGAGAGGGAGAGCACGAGAGTGCGCGAGGGAGAGTGCGCGAGTGAGAGAGAAAGCGAGAGGGAGAGTGCGCGAGTGCGCGAGGGAGAAAGCGAGAGGGAGAGAAAGCGAGAGGGAGAGAAAGCGAGAGGGAGAGAAAGCGAGAGGGAGAGAAAGCGAGAGGGAGAGAAAGCGAGAGGGAGAGAAAGCGAGAGGGAGAGAAAGCGAGAGGGAGAGAAAGCGAGAGGGAGAGAAAGCGAGAGGGAGAGAAAGCGAGGGGAGAGAAAGCGAGGGGAGAGAAAGCGAGAGGGAGAGAAAGCGAGAGGGAGAGAAAGCGAGAGGGAGAGAAAGCGAGAGGGAGAGCACGAGAGTGCGAGAGAGAGTGCGAGAGAGCGAGAGAGAAAGCGTAATTCCATTTATTTTTGAACTGATTTCAGGTTTTTTCTACTGATCTTGCACTGTGCAGAAGAGGATGCAACGGCTCTATCCAGAGGTCATTACGTGATAAGTGTTGCGGCGCTAGTTCTCTCTATCTGTCATCTTGCTCTCCATCTAGCAATGTTAATCTTTGATGATGAATACCCACTAAGATTCCGAGGTATGAGTACATGAATTTTGTAGTGACAGACGTGTTGGAAGCGATCTTGTTGGTTAAGCCATATCCGAACCAACCTCCATCCATTTAGCATTTCAGTGCAAAGTCGGGTTGATGCCCGTTTTGCACACGCACCACACACACACAAACATACACACACATACACACACACACACACACATACACACACATACACACACACATACACATGTACACACACACACACACACACTGTTACATGTGCATTGTGTGTATAGAGCGCTGTTCATGGTATGACCTGTGCTCAGTATTTTGTGACTACATATACTTTGTCATGCAGGTACGGTTCATAGTAAGTAGTAACTGGACATTTTCTGATTTTTGTGCAGGGCTCTTCAGTGCGCCATACTGTACTAGAACTCGAGCTGATGAGACTCATTTTGCCAACTCCTTGATTTTGCTCTCAATTGTGTTCCCAAGGGAAGACGGATTGACTGCCGCCAGTATGGAGATGATTAAGACTGAGCATGCAAGCCACGCAAGCACTTCCTCTTTGGATATCACATTTGTCATCTTGCTCATCTGGTGAGTGCAAACACTTCGGCACCAAACAAAAGCACACATGATTGTTCCACTTCTCAGTGGCCTGCCGTTTTTTTTATTATATTTCCTTTATTTCATCGTCCAGTGGCAAAAGCCAATACAAAGGGGAGGGCGTTAGCCAACCATGGAAAAAGGAGGTCAGAAGTTTGGGGTTGGAGCAGAACCCTCCCACCGACCCTCATGCAATACACCCACATTCGATGGAGAGTTCAGGAATGATGTTGTTCTGATTCTCACTTTTGTTCGTGTGTTTGTATTTTGAATTCGTTCATTTCATTCGCCTATGCTACGGTGTCCTGAATTGGCTCTCAGCGGCCGCGAGTGGTAGGGAAACGTAGGGGTTATCCGCAGGTGACATGTTTGGAGATGTCGCTGTTGCTGATGTTTGTATGCTTGTGGTTCTCTTACGGGAAATCTGGTGTGCCTGTTTACCGTAAGACTCTATTAGTCCAATGTGCTAAACGGCTTGAATACAAAGGAAGTATTTCTCTTCAGGCTTTTCCCGTTGCAGCTCCCTCAAACTATCTCTCTTCAGGCTTTTCCCGTTGCAGCTCCCTTAAAAACTGTCTTTTCTTTCCCATTTGTCACAATAATGCAATGTGTGTTTGAATCTACTGTGTATTATACTGTTGATCTACAGGTTGCCATGCCAATGCCCTGTAAGGTTGTGTTTCAAGCCGGAGACTATTGAACACTCCCCATCATAACTACAGCTACTAGCTGCCCTGCATACAGTGAAGCTACTTGGATGACCACATCTTCATGCAATGCTGCTGCTGTTGCTGGGAAAGTAACCGCGGGTAGATTTCAACACATTGTTCATTCAACCTATCCAGTACATTACATACTTACTCCAGTTGCACATACTCTTTTTGAACAGTACATGTACTCTGTAGCAATTCTGTCACTAGCTCACATCAAGTCCTGCAGTCTGATCTTTGTTCCATGCAATCAGTTTGTGTACTCATTGTAGTCAATGTAAGATTAACTGCCTGACTTCAAAGCATTGTGCCTTTGTTTGTCCTTTTTCTATGTTTTGTCCCAGCTATCTAGTCAGCGCAGTTCGCAGTTGTGCATAACCTGTTTCTAACCTGTTTCTACTGTACTGTGATATTTTATTATATTCATAGTTTTACACGTACATGTAGCTGCCACCTAGCACCCATCACTGTGCGGGTGTACTCCACTGGCTCATTTTTCTTTCGTGGGACTTGCATTGAAGACAAGTGCATGCAATAACGCATACAGGCATAAATATAAAATACTATTGTCGCAAGTGAATCCTACTGAAAGCCATGAATAGCAGTTGAGAGGTACTCTAGCGATCACAACAAATAGTACATTTATGTTCAGTATGTCCGATATCACTTGCTCAAGCAAATGATACCATAGTGGCATTAGTCAATGAAAAGAATTCGGGTGGACACACCCATTCCCATAGCGCTGCACATCACATCCGAACCAGTTCCGTTATTTTTACAACGTTTCGGCACTTGGCCATCGTCAGGTAATAACAATGAATACCGTGGAAGCCACACAAGAGCAGTATATACGCAGAGTGTAGCGCCAAAAAAAAGATGCGAATTATGTCACCTAGTATGCAGAAGGGGGGGGGGGGGGACAGAGAGAGAGAAAAGGCGCAACTAGCACATCACGAAGGAGAAGCAGCAGAAGGTAGCGCGCATTGTGCTCTGTGAATGGCGTTACGCAGAGTGTAGCGCCAAAAAATAAAATGATGCGAGTTATGTCACCTCTATACAGAGGGGGGGGGGGGGGGGAGAAAAGGTGCAACTGTGCACATCACGGAGAAGAAGAGCGCGCCGTTGTGCTCTACGAAGTGAGGGTACATGCCAAATAATAATGGTGTTAATTCTAGCACAGGAGGGGAGCACGGAGCCCCATGTGTCAATGCACTATGAGGTTAAACTTCCATGCCAAACTGTTACCACCAGGGACGCGACGAGGCATCAGGAACAGAATATATTTGAGTGACCCGCCTCATATTATAATTATTCAGTAATATTGAAGTAGCAGCAGGGGAAGCTGAGAAAAATTCACAACAAATCCCATCCGGTGCTTATGTTCACATAGGGCTTGGCATCACGAATCTCAATCGCCTCGAGCAGTTTGCGACGGGCTCGATCAGGCTCTCTTCCTATTACTTCAACTGCAGAGAATGCACTTTGCCCATAGCTAAGCTTACATCCAGGGTGAGTGGTACGAAAATGTTGGCCCCATGGCTTGTCGAGTTCCTGTCGTCTGCTTATACATAACATCACCAAACGAGAACTCTACGCCACTTGTCACCATCAGCATCAAACGTCGAAATGCCGTCTCCGGTAACCATGGAAGATCAATGTCATCATCATTGTGGTATACTCTTCGCGCGCAGATATCTATTGTCTCGTCTAGTGGTACGTTTGTAAACAAGCTTACAACATCGAAAGAGCACATGTGGGCTGTAGGTGGGATAGGGTTGTCACGAAGGATTTCAACGAATTCAAACGTGTCCTTAACGTTGTGTTTACAATAATGCTCTAATACCGGTTGTATCATGCCGCAGAGCCACTTGGATATGGCGTATTGGGGCGATCCTATCATGGAGAGTATTGGTCTAAGCGGGCAGGATGGTTTATGTATCTTGGGGAGGCCGTACATGCGTGGACGTACCGAACCGATAGGCTTGATTCGGAAAAACTCGGATTCTGTTATGTCCTTTGCTGCTCGGAGTTTCTTCAGATAGGTTACTATTTCCTTCTCCCGAGCCAATGTTTTATCATGTGTTGAAACCGGACCGAGTTCCACAAATTTACACCCGTCGTCCAGTATGGTAGCCATTTTTGTATTATACTCCATTCGCGTTAAGATAACTGTTGCCCGTCCTTTGTCTGGCCGAGTGATGATGATATCATTGTTCTTTTTCAGCTCTGAACGAGCTTTCATGTGTTCGCGAGATAGTGAAAATGTTCTCCGTTCAGCTGCCACATTCATCTACTGCTACCATTCTCAGATACACTGCAAAGGTTCACACTACACGCGTTATGCATAACCGCGAGCTGTGCTGCATTCTCGCGCTTCTTTTCATATTCTAGCTACATGTATATAACTGGTTGTTTTAGTGATTCTTATTATGTGACGATGTTCCACTGATGATAGTCACACGAAAAGGTTCACAATTGATATTTTTCATTGCTATTTTACGACTGTTGTCTCCTCGTCGGTTATTTAAATATTTTATTATTTGAAACTCGGATGTTGAGCCATAAATAAATGTAGAAGAGAAAAGGACATGTGGATACGAGTTAAGAGTAACTCTCCATCACTGTAACATGATACTATATACAGTCAGAAAGTGCAATAACTAGGCACAAAACTGACAGAGTACTGAGACATTCGACGTTCTGACACCTAGCTTCAACACATGTCAGTTTTGTGCCTAGTTATTGCACTTTCTGACTGTATATAGTATCATGTTACAGTGATGGAGAGTTACTCTTAACTCGTATCCACATGTCCTTTTCTCTTCTACATTTTTATAATTATAATAATCGCTAAGTCCTCCTGGGGTTTGCCGCTCTCCGGTCCTCTTTCATCCCGTTCTCCCCTCTTTTTTGGGGATTCTTTGTACTTCGTCTTTCTTGTTTTTCTTGTTCCTTTGTTTTTTTGTAGGACAGATTTTTGGTGTACTGATTTCGGTTGTTGTCATGTCTGACTCTATTCCCAATATCTAATTCTGTGTTTGGTTTTCCAACTCATTGGGTTGTAGTTTCCATCATGAGTTTGATTCCATCGTGAGTTTGACTCCATCGTGAGTTTTGATTCTATTTGCTATTTTTCGTTCCATTTTTGAGCTCACATCTATCTGCGTTTTTGGTGTTATTGGCCCGGACAAGAGGCTTCTTTCATGATATAATAATTATTATTATTATGAAATGACCCAAAGGTAATGTGCCTATCGAGGGGTTCATTTGATTGAAAGAACAGTAGATGTAGATGTATGTACAAAGACAAGTAGGGATTGATGAGGAGAGAAATGGGGAAAATCAACTGCAAGGCGGCGGAATTCCGTTGATTGCATAAGCATGGTCAGCTGTAAATTTCCTGAGGGCAGCTTTGAACTTATAGAGCGAGGCTTCCGATGTTAGACTGGGGTGTAACAGTTCCCTGTTAGCGCTAACCTTATCTGCCCTCTAGCTCTGTATCTTGCACCTTTCCCTATCCTGTCAGCACGCGCGTTATCACCTTAGGGCACGAAGTGCCCTATATCAGTTGTGTTGCCTTGAGCAAGCATTGTCTTTTCCAAGAATACCTTCAAACGGTTACACTGGTAGCAGAGGATGGTTTCGATCCATCGACCTCTGGGTTATGGGCCCAGCACGCTTCCTCCATCACGGGCTGCCTACCGTCTCCCCAAACCCGAGATGGACGAATTGCAAGCCCAAGGTGTAACAGTTCCCTGTTAGCGCTAACCTTATCTGCCCTCTAGCTCTGTATCTTGCACCTTTCCCTATCCTGTCAGCACGCGCGTTATCACCTTAGGGCACGAAGTGCCCTATATCAGTTGTGTTGCCTTGAGCAAGCATTGTCTTTTCCAAGAATACCTTCAAACGGTTAACTGGTAGCGGAGGATGGTTAACATGGTGTTCTTGGAGCTCGCCATTGTCGTGGCGATCCTTGTTTTTTCTGTGTTGCTATTCAGGTTGGCCAGCGAGGTCCGTGAAGCCAGTCGCCAAGTCAGCGCCCGTCTGAGCAACCGACAACAACCGCTCCCTGTGCCGCCCGCTCATTCGTCCGGGAAGCCTCGGCACGCTAAGGAGCCGCCGATCTTCGATGGCAAGCCATCGCAGTTCAAGGAGTGGGCTTTCTCCATTGAGCTGGCGATTCGGTCACTGGGAATCACCGACTCATCGGTGATGGTGGATTACGCAGCGGGCTTCCTGAGCGGCAACGCCAAGCTATGGCTCATCGCATCGTTGGATACGGGTGTGGAGTTCTCGACGTGGCCAGCGCTGCGTGAAGCCCTCGCCAAGGTGTACGGTCCGTTGCATCATCAAGAGCGGGTGCGACTGGATCTCTTCGCTGTCAGGCAGCACTCAAGCTTGGAGAGCTATGTCACCGAGTTCTCGCGCCTAAGCCTACAAGTGCCTGAGATCGACGAGCTGACCCGAGGACTGCTGTTCGTAAATGGACTGCACCCATCTGTCAAGACCCGGGTGCTGCGAGAGCACCCCACTGATCTGAGCCAAGCGATCAGGTCAGCGCAAACGGCGGACCAACAGCCGAACCCGATTCAGCACCGAAGTCAGCCCGTACGACCCCAAAGGTTAACACCGGAGGAGAGGCGTCACCTGAGTCGGCAGGGTGGATGCTTCGCTTGTCGGAAGCCAGGTCACCTAGCTCGGGATTGTCCCAGCAATCAACACCCAAACGCTGGTCGCCAGTGAAAAATGGCGTGCGCTCGCTGGCGACCAAGCGGAAAGCACCCAACGGTTACCCGGTTGACATACGCAACCGTTACAGCGTACTAGAGCTGGAAGAACCGACGCTGCAAGCTGATTCGGAAGATGTTGCCGAACAGGAATCCCATGTCAGCAACGTTGATATCGCAGTACAGGACACGGAGCTTCCTTTGGAGCATGACCTTCTCCGTGTTGAGGGCAGGATCAACGGCCGCCGGGCAATTATGCTTATTGACTCGGGATCGACGCACGACTTCATATCGGAAGCTTTCGTGCAAAGAAACGGCCTTGTTACGGAGAGCAAGGACGAAACACTGAAGGTAACCCTGGCTGATGGCTCATCGACATCATCGGAACTGCAGAGGACCGGTCCGGTAAAGGTTATCGTGAAAGACTTCAGCGACACCCAATCTTTCACAGTTTTTCCGTTGAGCCGCTATGATGCTATCCTGGGCAAGCCATGGCTGACCAGACACAACCCGGATATCAACTTTCAGACCAACGAAGTCAAACTGAACGGTGAGCCGCTCGTTGCTAAACCCCCTTCCGGCCAAAATAGTGATACGGAGCGTCATGAGTCGCCGCCAATTGAGAGCATGCTCATATCTGGTTCTCAGGCTCGCCGCGAGTTGAGGAAAGGCGCGCAGGGAATCCTGGCGTGGGTCAACGCTACTGACGACGAGGAGGAGGACAGCAAGCCATCAGCCGCCAGACAACACCCAGATCATCAAGAGCAGCTGGCTAACCTTCTGCGGCGGTACTCGGACATCTTTCCAGACGACCTGCCGACCGAGCTTCCGCCAGAGAGGGATGTCGACCATGAGATTGTGACTGAGGAGGGTGCCGTTCCTCCATCACGGGCTGCCTACCGTCTCCCCAAACCCGAGATGGACGAATTGCAAGCCCAGCTCACGGAACTCCTCCGCAAGGGCTTCATCGAACCCAGCAAGTCACCATACGGTGCCCCAGTCTTTTTCGTTAAAAAGTCTGATGGCTCATTGCGCATGGTTTGTGATTGGCGGAATTTGAACAGGATCACCATCAAAAACAAAGCTTGCCTCCCAAACATTGACCTGTTTGATACCATTCAAGGTAGCTCATACCTGTTTGATACTATTCAAGGTAGCTCATACTTCAGTAAGCTGGATTTACGCTCGGGATATAATCAGCTTAGGATCCGTCAGGAAGATGTACCTAAGACGGCTATCAATACTCCCTTCGGTCATTTCCAGTTCCGGGTTATGGGCTTTGGATTAACTAACGCCCCTGCCACGTTTCAGTCATTGATGAACAGTATTCTCCAACCGTACTTACGGCGGTTTGTGGTAGTGTTTCTGGATGATATTCTTATCTTCAGCAAATCCTGGCAAGATCATCTTGAACATATCCAGACAGTTCTTGAGACGCTCCGGAAAAATAGGCTATTCTGTAAGCAGTCGAAATGTGAGTTTGGTGTCAAGGATGTTCTGTTTCTAGGGCATCGCATCGACGGTGAATGTATCGCTCCGGATCCAAAGAAGCTTAAAGCAGTGAGGGAATGGCAGCCACCGACGACAGTTACGGAGGTGAGACAGTTCCTTGGTTTTGCGAACTACTTTAGAAGATTTATTGAGCACTACTCTACTATATCGCGGCCATTAGAGGAGATCACTGGCAAACATGCCAGGTTCGAATGGAGTGGCCCCCGTCAGCATGCATTCGAATCCCTGAGACAGGCCTTGTTGAGTGCACCGCTGTTGAAACTAGCAAACGTGCAGAAGCCTTTCAGAGTTGCAACAGACGCAAGTGATTTTGCAATAGCAGGCGTCCTTCTCCAACAGGGGGAAAGCGATAGTGCTTGGCATCCTGTGGCATATGCCAGTCGTAAGCTGTCACAAGCGGAGCGAAATTACACTGCTGCAGAACGCGAAACCCTGGCGGTGGTGTTTGCACTGCGATCCTGGAGAATTTATCTATTCCAGCATTTTGAAGTGTTCAGTGACAGCATGGCCGTAGTCTACTTGAGCACAAAAGCCAATCTCACTAAGCGCGAAGCTAGATGGGTTGAATTTCTTGCAGACTATGACTTCACAGTTAATCACAAACCCGGCAAGGAAAATATGGCTGATGCGTTATCCCGCCGCCCTGATCTGCGCGGGTCAGCAATTGGCAATGTAGTTGAGGAAAAGAATTGCCCACCCATCCTACCAGCACCCCATTTGAATACGATTGAGTTTGCTTTGGAACTGAGTGATAGGGTTGCTGAGATGATTTCGGAAGCATATCAGAATGACGAGCAGCTTTCCCCAATAATTCAGCGGCTGCGCGGCGATTCCTCTGATAATCTACACGAGCGGTACTATTGGGATGAAGAGTCCAGGTACCTATACCTCCGTGCAGCACCAAACAATCGCTTGTGTGTACCCAAGTGTGCAGTAAGGCTTCAGCTCCTGCAGGAGTACCACGACTGTGTTACGGCAGGCCATCAGGGACGGGATCGTACATATTTCCGGCTTCGTCAATTCTTCTACTGGCCCAAGATGGGCCTTGACGTGAAGAAATTTGTTAAGTCTTGCGGCATATGTCAGCGCACTAAGGGTGGGTTGCCTAGATCCGGTTTCCTGCAATCGCTCCCAGTACCAGACACCCCCTGGAAAGATATTTCCATGGACTTTATCGTTGGCTTACCCCAGACCCCTCAGGGCTTTGATGCAATTTATACATTTGTTGACCGGCTTACAAAATGTGTCCATTTAGTCCCCACGACTTCCAAAATTGACGCTAAGGGTTCTGCTGATTTGTATCTCCAGAATGTGTTTAGATTACACGGTTTGAGTTCCACTATTGTTTGTGATCGGGACCCAAGATTTACTTCTGAATTTTTCCGGGAATTGTTTCATCAATTAGGTACCACCTTGTCGTTTAGTACTGCCAATCACCCACAGACCGATGGGCAGACTGAGAGAATGAATAGAGTAATTGAGGATGTGCTTAGAGCGTTTGTTAACCACAAACAAGATAATTGGGACAAGCTTCTGCCTCTTTGCGAATTTGCAATTAATAGTTCATATCAGTCTTCCACTTCTAGCACGCCGTTTTATCTAAATTATGGACTTAATCCCAAGTCCCCACCAGATTTCCTGGCACGGAGGGGAGGAGGGAGTGCCCCAGACTGGATCCAGGATCGGGCGGATGCCGTCAAGTTGGCAAAGGACGCCATGATTGCCGCTCAGGCTAGACAAGCTCAGTATGCAGACAGGGGAAGGGTGCCCAGCAACCTGAAGGTTGGCGACATGGTGCTGGTGTACAAGGATTTCCTAACAACCGCAGAAGCCCGGGATCAGCCTTCACAGAAGCTACGCCCTAAGTGGTTCGGGCCCTACCCAATCATCAAGAAGATCGGACCCAACGCCTATCAGCTGGATCTACCCAGCGCTATTCGGTGCCACCCTGTCTTCAATGTCACTGCTCTGCGCCGGTATGAGCAGAATACTATTCCCGGCAGGCGGCAGCCACCCCCGCCACCGTTCACCGACTTGCACGGTCAGACCAGATACATGGTGGAGAAGATTCTTGACGATCGCCAGCGAAGGCATCAGACTCGGTACCTTGTCAAGTGGCAAGGATACCCAGACGACGAAGCGACCTGGGAGCCAGAAGAGAACTTGCTGGACGAGGCCGGTAGGCCAATAGTTGCTCTGAGGCGTTACAGGGCGTCCAGGGCATGTTAGTGACACTATGGTTACAGCGAAATGTTCTCGCTCAAATTCAATTGCACGTGTACCTTGAGAATTCCCACTTGATCCTTGTTGTGTTAAGCAATCCATTCCCCTCCTGTTTTAGATTTTCCCCATTTCCGTTATCTTCACTCGCCTGACTGTCCTTGGTTACCTTGCACGGTGCTTCAATTAGATGAGCGTTGTTGGGTTGACACGATTTCATTTTGATTATTCCCTTTCCACATATTCCTCGACTCCCTGGAGGCACATGTGCCTCGCTTAGGAGGGAGGGATGGTGTAACAGTTCCCTGTTAGCGCTAACCTTATCTGCCCTCTAGCTCTGTATCTTGCACCTTTCCCTATCCTGTCAGCACGCGCGTTATCACCTTAGGGCACGAAGTGCCCTATATCAGTTGTGTTGCCTTGAGCAAGCATTGTCTTTTCCAAGAATACCTTCAAACGGTTACAGGGGGGTAAACAGTTCCATAGAATAGCAGTTCGGAACATGAAGAGAGACTTAGAAAATGATTTAAATTAGGGAAGAATGATTTTATTTGGTCGTCGCTCACTATTCGTAATCTTGAAATGGAAATCAGCAAGGTAATCACGATGATGAAAAACATATCTGTGAAAAGTACTGAGACTGATGATTTGACGACGATAGGCTAGTGACTCTAGGGAGCATTTAGAATTTAAGACAGATTTGGAAGAAGTGTAATCAAATGCAATTTTTTTCTTTTTCAGTAGAGCTCTAGCAAACCTTGCCTGTAGTTGATCAAGAGTGGTCATGGGTTTCTTATTAGATCCAAACGACCACACCGTACAGCTAGATTCGATCACAGGACTTACGAACCCTTTGTACAGTATGATCATTGCCGAAGGCGTAAGTTGCTGGGACATTATTGACAGTAGGTGCACTCGATATCTGAACTTCGAAGTTATTGAGGCGACATGTTTGCGGAAATCCAGGTTGTCGGTCAAGGTGATGCCAAGATGTTGCAGTTCAGAAACCACCGTTAATGGCTCATTGTACATTTGGTATTGGATTCCTGCAGTAGGTGTATCATTGATAGCTCTATGGCACAGCACGGATGTCTTGCTTGCTGAGAATTCACCTCCATTGTTCCTGCCCCATGTTTGACATGCATCGAGATCAGACTGCATGTTCGCTCTACTGGCGAGGGTGTCTTCAGGCTTGTAAGCCAGTGGAGGGTGACATCATCTGCAAATAGATTATTGTGTGCAATGTTGCATAGCGTTGGGCAGGTCATTTATATAGAGTAGGAATAGGAGTGGTGAAAGGTGGGAACCTTGAGGCACTCCGCAGTTGATGTTCCGCTTCTTCGATTTAGTGCTATGTACCTTTACTTCAATTTGTCGATCCCCTAAGAAGCTCTTCAGCCATTTTACTGACGAAGCTGTAGCAATCTTACCGAATTTCTTTAGGAGTATAGAGTGGTCGACCCGGTCGAATGCTTTCCTGAAATCTAGAGATATCAGGTCAAAATTAGTGCCATTATCAATATTTACAGCCATTGATTGGGTTAGCAAGATAAGTTGGTCCGTTACAGACTTGTTGCGTACATATGCGAATTGACCTTTACAAATTACACCATGGGTCATCAAGTATCGAAGTAGACGTTCCGAGAGAATCTTTTCCATTAGTTTTGCTATGCATGGGAGAAGGGATATATGCCTGTAATTGGTAGGCTCTTTGGCGCAACCTCTATTCTTGTACACCGGTATTACGGTGGATGATTTCCAGGAGGACGGGGACACACCATCATCAAGGCTGTAGTTGAACAATACTGATAGTGATTGGGAAAGGATGTCTGCGAATTGCTTTAGTATACGGTTTGTCAGGTTGATGTTTGATGATGATTTAGGTTGTTGCAGCCTCCTTGCTGCATCGAAGACTTCAATAGGGCGTATGTTTCCGAATCCAAATTTGTTGCCATCGACGTCGGCTTCATTGATTGTCATACTAGTTGCTACAGTATTCGGCGGCGTTGTCTGTGCGTTGTCTGTGCATTGGCGAGCAAAGAAGGTACACAGCGTTTCGGCCTTCGATTGATCTGTTTTGTGAATTTCATTGCCGTTCTGCAGGTCTGGAATTGCCTTTTTATTTGTTTGGTCAATATTGCATATTGCTTTGGCACGTTTCCACCACGCATAGCCACCCTTTCTTTCCTTGCCAAGCATTGTGTCTCCGAGCGTTGACAAGTATGTGTCCTTGGCGGCTCTTAATGACCGGTGGTACAGGTTGCGCGAGAGTTTGTATGCAGCTCGTAAGGAATCGTTGAGTGGCTCCTTTCGGTGGAGCACATAGAGGCGGTTAGTTCGCTGACGTTGGGTCTTAAGTTTCCATGGTTGGTTCGACTGGGTGTTTTTCCGGCGTGTGATGGTCGTTGCTGCCTGAATTGCTTGGTCCAGCAGTGCAGAGTAGGCCATGCATCTGAAACTGATGTGAACGTTGGTGCCCTGCATGCATTCGGTCAATGGTAGTGTGCTCAGTTTCTGCCTGAGGAGGTGCATGTCAACCTTTATGGAGACTGCGGCTGCGTTGACAGTACTTCTAGAGTGGCGTTTCTCTGGTGGAGAATATGCGCAAAATAGAGGACAGTGGTCTGCAATGGGCATGGATGTGTAACATGAAGTGACAAGATGGGGCATATTAGTTAAAATCAGGTCTAGGGACGGATTAGAATCTTAAGTTGGCCTCGTTCCATGGTTCTTGGAGACCATAGTAAAGCCATAGTCGTCAAAGGCAGACTGCATGTGTCTACCTGCAGTGTTCGTAGGGTCTGCGTTGTTCCACTCATTGTTCTTGGAGTTAAAGTCTCCCACGACAATTACTGGACGGTTGTCAACGAGGGGGTGAAGAGGACTGAATGAGTTGCAGAATGCAAGACTATCATGTCTTGGAGAACGGTACATACACTCCCTTTTGAAATTCGCTTCCATAGAATTGGGCACCATTGCCCGTTTGGCCTTGCGAAGTAAAATAAAAATCAACAACAACAATACAGGAAATGGTTGTAGCTCCTTTTTCGACAGTTATCATCTCTGAATTGTTGCACTCTAGATCCCGGCGGCGCATAGCACAAAGGGCGGACGAAGAGAAGACTGCTACCCCACCACCACCCAAGTCGCTCCATGCAGTGCTGCACAGGGACCGGTCACGACGGAACAGGTCATAACCCGGTATCTTAATGATCTCGTCTGGGATACACGAATTTAGCCATGTTTCCGTTATACACAAAATGTCTACTTTATGGTGGTCAAGGAGGTCTGTAATATCAGGCAATTTATGTTTCATACTACGACAGTTCAGGGTACATATCCGAATGCAAGAATTATTGTTATTGTTGTGGGGGATGCGTTTACTGGTGTGGTATCAGGTGGAGGTTGTTCTCTTACACACGTTGAGTGGGGTTGGGCACGATAGGTGCGAGGTATGAAAACTGGTGCATGGGGATTGAGTGGGAACACGGTCGTGGCTGCTGTTGAGCGGGGTTGGGCACGATAGATGCGAGGTAAGAAGACTGGTGCATGGGGATTGAGTGGAAACACGGTCGATTAGTTGGTGGCTGTGGGCCTATTTGCCTCGCTGAAGTCCCATGGCCGAACCTGAATGGGCGCTGGCCAAAACCCATCTGCCTCTATGGCTGCACATTGGTCTTCACGGACTGTAAGCTTTGCTGCTTTTGTGCCTACATGCTTGCGAGAAGGAAAGGTGCGGCAAGCTGTGGGTGTGATGCCATTCTGGACACAGTGTGACGTTATGGAGTCTGCGTCGCAACTGTCATCAATATTGCCAACAAAGTATACTTTTCGCAGGGAGCCAAGAGAACCTCTCAGTTTGCGGCTGGTAACTGTAGTCCATTGCTCGTCGTGTTGCGTGGGAAATCTGAATGCTGATTGCACAGAGGAGCGAGTGCAGTGACAGAGTTCACTCCGCAGTGATCTGTGGCCGTGGCCAAATCCGTCAAGGTCCATGAGTACACCACCAAGAGTACAATACTCTTGACACCACGGAAGACGGGAAAGTCTCCGCCCGATTGACGCTCGACGCCACTGGCTTAGAAACAGTCACTGCTGCGAACTTCTGGCCACAACCGCTTTACGCTCGAGCCTGGCGACACCGCAAACGGCCGCAGGATGACAGCTCATCTGGTGCATCTGGCGCCGGCAACGTGCCATGGGCAGCAGAGGCGATAGGGACAGTGAGGCAAAGGCTGCCTCAGCTGGAGCGATTCAGGCACGCAAACACCAATGAACACCAGCTGCGCAAGGACATACCCAGTAATGAAATTACTGCTGACAAATGCTTTTGGGCTGCTGTCAAAGTTTGGAGCCTTCCAGCATGCTGTTGCACGGAGCAGATCTGACATCGCCATCGTAACAGAGACTAAATTCACCCCGGAGAAAGCCTCACTATCTGAATCCTCCATGCCGGGCTTCCACCTACCCCTCCGGCTTGACCGATCTGCGCAAGGCGGCGGAGTTGCAGTCTGGGTCCGGGACTCCCTCTCCTTTGACCACCTGAGTGACATCAACTGCCATGGCCATGAGGTCATCTGGCTTCGCCTGCACCTGGACAATGGCCAGAAAGTAGTTGTGTGTGCTGTGTACCGACCTGGGTCGTGCCCTGGACAAGATGTCTCTCTGTTTGAGTATCTTGACTCAGTCATGGATCTAGCTCGATGCCTCGGGAACAGCGTTGTGATAGCTGGTGATTTAAATGTTCATAATGAAAGCTGGCTATGCAGCACGAAGACTACACCAGCTGGTGAATACATGGAAGAACTCTCTGCATTCCACGGGCTCCACCAGCACGTTACTCAACCGACACGTGGTGAGAACACCCTGGATCTCATACTCAGCGACTTCTCGGAGACCTCAGTGGTGGTAAATGTACTGGACCCCATTGGAGCATCAGACCATGCTACCGTTGTGGCCACTTTTGATGCCACCCCACTCCGCGAACCACCGACTAAACGGCGCGTTTGGAGGTATGCTCAGGCAGACTGGCCCTGCCTCGTCATCGGGAAGTACTTTGCCCAGAAGTGCAGCCTAGACGATGACTTTGCAGAACAGTCGGGGCCGTTCCCGCATGTCCGCCGGCGCACCGCAAATACGCTTGCAACAGTCCACTTCCGCCAAGCCACCGTACGCCGGACACTCCGAGCCCTGAATCCAAGTAAAGCCACAGGGCCTGATGCAGTACCCTCTAGAGTGCTGAGAAAATGTGCCGACTCTCTGGCCCTGCCCTATCCAAGCTGTTTACCCTGTGCTTCTGCAGTGGTCATCAACCTGCCATGTGGAAAGTTGCCAACGTCGTACCGGTACACAAGAAAGGCCCCAAGTCGAACCCCAGAAACTACCCACCGATATCACTACTGCCCATAATGTCTAAGTGTATGGAGTCCATCGTTAACCGCAGCCTGTCCAACTTCCTGAAGAAGAATGACATCCTTTCTCACAGGCAGTTTGGCTTTCGCACTGGACTGGGAACCTCTGATCTGCTGATTGCTCTTCAGCATGAGTGAAGTATTGCAGCTGCCGGTGGAGGCCTCGTCAGGGTCCTCGCAGTAGATACTGCCGGGGCCTTCGACAAGGTCTCGCACAACGGCGTCCTACACAAGACTGAGCGGTGCGCATAAGTGGCCCCCTCCTTGCCTGGCTCCGGAGTTACCTGACAGACCGCCACATCCGTGTCGTCATAGTCGGCCAGTCTTCACCGACCCATCGAATCCAATCTGGTGTGCCGCAGGGCAGCATCCTCGGCCCCACCCTCTTCCTTCTGTACGTCAATGACGCAGAAGACCACCTGCCTGATGGGGCGAAGCTGGCTGTATACGCCGACGACACAACTCTCTACAAGTGCATCACCACCCGACTCAGAATGCCAGAAGAGACAGCAATCCTCCAGCAGGCAGTAGACTCACTGGCAGCATGGGGAAGCAGGTGGAGGATCAAGTTCGAGCCCACAAAGTCGCAGGCATTGACCATCAGCCACCACCGCTCGCCAATCCCCCCCCCCCCCGAACGCAATACGCTTCCAAGGAGCAGTCGTGCCAAAAGTAGAGGAGCTCAAGCTTCTTGGCGTCACCTTCGACAGGCACCTGGCATTCCGCAGCCATATCCGACAGCTTGCAGTACGCGGAGGCCAGCGGCTCGGCTTCCTCCGTAAGGCATCGCCTGTGCTAGACCCAAAGCACCGGGCAATCGTGTACCGTGGCTTTGTTCGCCCTGTGTTAGAGTATGGCATGCTGGTGTGGATGAGTGCAGCCCCCACCACCTTGGCCCGCCTCACTGCCATCCAGCGCCGTGCCCTGCACATAATTGGAGATAGATTATACCTCCGAGCCTCGACATTCGCCGTACCGTAGCAGGGCTCTGCTTTCTGTACAAGCTGCACTTTGTGGAGGGTCCGGAAATGGTGAAAGCCATTCTGCCACCATCACCAGCCGCACCGCAATGCCGCATATCCACTCGTGAGACAACCAGATCTGCAGCACATCATCCATCACAACTCACCAGTATCCTTCCTCCTCAGGCACGAAACAACACGCTCCGCTCATTTCCCCACTCCCTCATCGCAACGTGGAATCAGCTCCCACCTACCCT
>NC_088643.1:83877845-83960345 GCF_964019385.1 Sycon ciliatum
TCGGTAATGGCAAGTGGGCTGGCCGATCAGGGTCAGTTACAATGTTGCTAAATGCCACGCTGACCTTGTTCACATCACATGCAGGGTCTTGCTTGCTTCATCCTCTGCCAGTGATGGAGTTTAACAGGGACCACATCTTCCTTGGATTGCGATTGTTGACAACACATTCATCACTGAAGTACTGGCTTTTCCTCCGTCTGACAAGGTTTGCTGCCGCCGTTCGAGCACGTTTGTACTGGTGGAATAATGCTATGTTAGCCCGGTCTCGCAGCCATCTTCGGTGCAGCCTGTTCTTTGCCATCGTTAGATGGTAAGTGTCTCTGTTAAGCCATGGCCTTCTTCTGGAACGCTTCTTAACTGGGGTCATCGGGGCATGATGGTCCAGTACACGCATTATGCTAGCGTGCCAAGTGGACCAGTCCGTGCGCCAAGTTCAAAAAAGTCGTCTAAAAGTTGCACTTTTATTTGCAACCGCGGGAAATTTGAAGACGAATTTAGTGACATACCGAATTATTCTCAATTTTCGACTATTGGTTACCTCGAGAATACAGGCTTACCCTCCTATATCGATTGCTTTTGCGCCGTTATGGTGTTATAAGGGTGAGCGATGAGCACATTTTTCGAAAGTGCACCTCGATATTCGACATCTCAAGTCGTTGCGGTGCCTTTTTGTTTCTCTTCTCAATTTCCCATTTCGTAGATACGTCGCAGGAGATTGTGGGCCGTCTTATTTTGCAAGGCTCTATCTCTGATAAAACTACGCGAATGGGCGGACAGATGGTGTTGCTATAGGCCAGGAAGAAACCACGAGTGTCCGCACTGTGACCAAGTCCAAATGGGCCGCCAAAGCCAGAGCTCGAAACTGCATCCTGACAGGCAATGCGGACCATGTGTAGCCTGCCAAGATGTTCCCCTTGATGGCAGATATGCCCACCCCGATACCACGCAATGCTGGGAATATGCACATCACCCTACAATACCACGAAATGCATGTATCTGCAAGAAATGCATGAAAAAGCTCATAAATCATTCAGCAGAGCCAATGCCTGTCACTGACAACGTGCAGCCTACAGAAGCGATGCCTGCACAGCATGTTGCAGCAGCAGCACCGGCACCAGCATCCGCAACAATACCAGACTGCTCAGTAGATGGTTGTGATTTGCCACGGCATGTCACAGTTTCATTACAAGCAGTAGAGCTGGCCGAGAAGCTTAACGTGAAAGTAAACGCAAACGATCAGCCAGCGGGTCTCTGCAACCGGCATAACATGCAGCTACATGACAGCAACAGGCCCACATGCACCATGTGTGGCGCACAAATAAGGGGTGTTAAGCGTAAATGTCCGAACGTCGGAGCAGTTCAGCGTCAGCTGCACGCTGAGCGTGGTCTTACGGTCACCGCGGATAGTGCTTTTTGCCTAGCCTGTTATAAAGGCCAACTGGATATGGTGGACAGTCAGACTACTGACTTCAAGCTGGAGAGCCTGGTGCGGAGTATAACAGACGAAATGCACCAATGCACCTCACCCGAGGAGTCCGCATTGCTGGCAACAGCAAGATTCGTCTGTCTTGCATTCCTCGAGAACCGTTCTCTTCTTCTGGCAACGGCTGCTGATTTCTTCACCTCTTCTTCACCATCCATCGACTGCAACAACCGGTGGCTACTGTCCAGCCTTATTTCGAAGCTTGGCGCTCATCTCAGCCATGGGTCATATGGTACCAGTAAGAAACGAGGTACGCTCCTGTATCGTACAGGGTGTGACACAGTTCTGTGCTTATACAATTCCCTCGCCGTTGCACGATCCCAGACCCTGAAACACAGAGCACAAAATGAAACCCAGCACACACAGCACACAAGCCAACCCAGTGGCCCATCATCCTTCGTATCAGAGCTGTCGGCTGCAATGCACTCATAAATCAAAAGTCAAGCACAAGAATTCAAGCACAAAGAGCATAACGACCGAACTTCACTGTCGGAAATGAAGCTGGACGCAGTGGTGGATAGTGTGGACAGTGAGTTGTGGGGACACATTTGGCTGATGATGTACGGCCAATCGGAGTCAGAAGGAAGTCAAGCATCCAACCGCCGTGCAAAGAGGATCCGGTGCTTGTTTGTTCTATCATGCATGATGCATGCAAGCACACCAGCATGCACTTACCCTTTCCAGCTTGTTCTTTCGGACTTTGTGGATGCACATAGCAATTCCAGCGAGCTCATGCGAGTACTAGCTCGAGTCGGCGCAACAGCAGGTGGCGACTCCTACAAGCGATATCAAAAGACCATCATTGATAAGAAATCAGAGCTCGGAATGAACAGTGAGATATCTCACGCAAAGTTCTCCATTGCAACAGTGGATAATATCGACAAAAACGAGCCAGGCAGGCGAATGTACTACAGAGACCAGTCAAGAGGCTTTCATGGTACATCTATTCAGAGCATCACACCAAAGCCCATCAGTGGCAATATCGTCGCGTGCAACAACATAGACCGAGTGCCACATCAAGGATTCCACTGTGCATCACAGCCTGCCAACACGAGTGAACCACAGGGTATGCGAGGCAGGCTGAGGTCCCGTGCAAGAACAATGATTGAAGGCCAGAAGCCACAAGTCGACCATCAGAGCACGCAGAGACACTTACCTACACCCCAGTAACAGCTGGATGATGCCATTCAGTCTGATTGGCCCACTGGACCTAGTGCTGTTGATGACGAGCGCGCAAGACCATCTACATAAAGCACAGAGAATCCAGAAAATACGGCAAAAACCTGTGACACAACTATCACACATGATCAAGATAAGGCTGCAAGTACAGAATGTTCAGTATGCAACACCCAACCCGCAACCCGGGCCAGATGACGCGCGCGCGCGCGTGTCTGTGTGTGTGTGTGTGTGCTTCTATGGCTTCTGCTGTAGCATCTTTATCATCGCCTCCGGCGATGGGCGTCCAATGGTCCAATAGTGTGTGTGTGTGTGTGTGTGTGTGTGTGTGTGTGTGTGTGTGTGTGTGTGTGTGTGTGTGTGTGTGATACGTGTTTGTATGTGTGTGTGTGTGTGTGTGTGTGTGTGTGTGTGTATGTATGTGCGCGCATGCGCGTGTGTGTGTGAGTGTGTATATGTGTGTGATGCTGAATTCGAAGCCACATGCTCTCACAATGCTTTCACACATGCTGCGGACCCTGCGTCTCCAGCGCTTGCTTTTCTTTCAGGCCCTGCACTTCTGTGCAGTTGTGCTAAACTACATAACAAGTTTCTTTGACTATGTACTCCATCTATAATTATGTAATGAACGTCCTACCATGGTACATACAAAAGAAACTGTTCCACAAACTACCTTCAGCCAGAACTTTAGCAAACTAGATCAGCAGCCAGGAATACTGCTGGATTTTGATTAAAATCTGGGCCCCAATCACACGACTTACATAGAAATTCCGTATAGATGTCAAAGACAAAACAGCAAGGGGACTAGTTTGCAATGTAGAGGTGCCCAAGGAAATAAGCAGCCAAAACGTCCTTGTTCAAGCACAATTACTTTAGTGCAAAATTCCACACAATTCGACATACCTCCACGAAATTGTGGGCCGCTCCATTTTGCATAGCCTGATTGGGATGTGCTTTGGGAATCCAAACCCAAATATATCTACCTTTGGCTTAGAGCATAAGCCGAGAGTGTCCGTTATATGCTATCCACTCCAGCACGACAAGCAAGTTGATGGTACGATTACGACGAAAAAATGTATGGTGCAAACACAGGTCTTCATGGTCTACAGTTGGGCGCAACGAACCTCAGCTAAAGTGCCATAGGTGACAAAGGGACATACCTCAGCAGCAAGCCAAGTTATGAACAAGGATTCCTCCAGCACACGCCAGTTCAGATCCAAATAAGGTTGCAAATTCCCAACAAAACAATAGACCAATCCCGAAAAGATTGTCTGGGTTCGTGAAAGGGGGCACGCGTGCAAGCCAGAATGTGTGAAGTGTATCGTTTTGTATTCAGTTTGTGTGTGTCAGCTCATGGCGGAGGAGAGAGAGACTTTTGCTCGCCGAGCTGAAGCGAAAGGATTTGATGGAGTCCTGCCAGCAGCTAGTCAAAGGACCTTCGGTACCTTAGGCAGACCCTGACGGAGTTTGGAGGCCAGCTAGCTCTCGGTGAGGAGAGAAACATTCGCGTGGCGATCGACTCTCCGTAAAAAATGCAAGCTCCATAGCGCCGACATACTGCAACAGCTACGATTTCAGCTAACTAACTTCTCGATCTGCTGCTTCACATAGTTCAACTATTTACAAGTCCTGACTGTTGTAGTCTGAAGCTGGAGTCTCATCGCCCACCTACAGGTAGCTTTTGGAGCTGATGGATTTCCCGACTTGGACTCCTTCCGCAAACTCTCGCAACATTACTACAGCGTATGCTGTGTTTCCGCACGCTCGTGTCGACATGTCATCTATACTGTACATGTACCGGGTCGCGGAGGAGCTGGACGACCTCCGCTGACTCCAGGTTTCCGAAATACTGCCGTCGTCTTCGTTGATGTCGCTGGTGACATTCTCCCCTTGCAGGACGTGCGCATAGTTGTCGTCCCGGGGGTAAAGACTATGTTGTCTTTCGAAATAGTTCTTCATCACGCGCGAATGATGTTTCTCATCATGAACTCGTTCCGACGGTGTGACACGGCGATGGTCTTTGGTGGGGCACTGGCTTGGCGAAAACGATATCTTCTTGTGCAATATAACATTGATCGGCTGCAGATGAGTACAGTCACTTCGTGGTTGATCCTATAGGAGGGCAGCGGCCAGGAAAGAGGCAGGACTCAGCGAAAACGAAGCGCTCGCAACAAACAATAGCACTCGAAATATCTCGTAAGATTTAGGGCCTATCGCTTTGAGCCACAGCGCTCACAGCCTTGCCTACTTCATCAAAGTGAGCTCTACATGTTCGTTGACCTCTTCACACTAACCAGAAGAGCGAAACAAGGATTATGTCTTAGCATTTCAACTCCAACAGCAGACCATTACCAGTGCGAGAGAGAAAACTACGAAGGGCTTTGTTTTCTGTCGCATCGTCTCTTTTGCATGCAACTAACGAGAAAACCGTGTACTTACCCTCGCATTCACACGCGAACTATCAAACACGTCCTGTGCCGCATGCTGATCAGGTAGTGCCATGTATGTGTTGTACAGTGTACTCTCAGGTGACATGCCCCCTTTCGAACCCAGACAATCTTTTCGGGATTGGTCTATTGTGTCGTCGAGTCGTCATCTTTTTGCACCTCGATTTTTCCCGCGGTTGCAAATAAAAAACAGGCTACTCAAGGGCTTGGCGCACGGACTGGGACCACATATCGTCGACGCTCGCATGTGGAGGAAAAATGTGAAGGTCTGCTGCAAGCAGGTCAGCGCGGAGAGCTGCTATATCCACTCTGTGCAGCTGCCTAGTGAGGAGCGAACTCGCTGGCTGGCTTACTTCAGTAGCACAGCTGAGTGAAGCACTCACAGCAAAGTGATCGCTGATGTCACATGGTACGATGTTCCAGGATGTTAAGCTGGCATGGTTGACCAAGACTAGATCTAGTATGGTTCCACGCACACATTGGGGCAGAACACGAGTTGGTGCTGTCACGACGTTCTGCAGTCCATAGCTTCCACACGTGTCATGCATGTGGCGCAATTGTGGGCCAGGAGAAACTGGGTCAGCATTTACATTGAAGTCGCCCATCATAGTGACCGATCCGGTGTTGTTGGTGGCTGCCTGTAAGACAGTCTCTAGTCTGGGCCAGAACGCAACTGTTTCACTTGGCGGCCGGTACACACACCCTAAGAGATGAGGCGCCCGGGCACCTTTAAGCTCGATCCAGGTGCACTCTACATCATCCGCCGTCAAATCCGGGTGAGGCTTCACGGGGAGGGTCGACCTGAAGTAGATACATGTTCCACCTCCTCTTCCACCGGCACGGTCCTGACGGGCAATACTGAAGTTTGGGATCCGGATTTCTCCATCAGACACTGTGCCATCAAGCCATGTTTCAGCAACACCGACTATGTCCCAGCACTGGTCCGCGATCAGCTGCTCCAGGGCGTCGACTTTGTGCCAAAGGCTACAAATGTTGATAAAGCCAAAGCGTACCCAGGAATTTGCTGGGGCGCCTTGATGGGACCGTGGTGTAAATGGTATGGCATTAGGGTTGAGATGTCTAGTGAAAAGACCCGGAATAGATGGGGCGGCATTAGGATTAGGTTCGAGTCCTGTTGGAGAATTAGGGTCACCCAGTGCTGCCATCATTCTTTATCACTGGTCGGATCTGTGGTGGAATGTTTACCATTGCTGCTGCCAAGATTGTCTTGTGATGCTGCATTCTGATGTTGGTCACGGTCTTTAAACTGCCATGGTCTGGCGTACAGAGGTCTTGGCCAGAAGTTTGGGGATACAACAAGCAAGAGGGCACTTGCTTCAACCATTAGTCGTGCTGACACCTTTCCATTTTCTGCTCTGTGCATGCTGCAGTCATGCACAGTGGTCTCTGCTCCAGCCTTGGCTGACCTTTGTTTCACGAAAGCTGCTAGACTCTCCTCAGTGCAGGACTCCCCAGATTCCCAACGTACAACATGGCTTTCTTTGGCCTGGGTGGCTCCGCTGACACCAACTGCCAACTGTCATCTGCAATGACATCCAGGATGGCTTTACAAGTACTTCTTCCGTCATTGCGCTTGGCCTGCTGGAGCTTGGAGCCTTTACCTGCTGCAGGGTGTGTAGCTTCCTGATCACTGCTTTCAGTGTCGTCAGTGTCACTGACGCTGTCACAGACGCTACGGTGTGCAGTTGTAGTACTCATACAGTTACTGGGGTCATTGGTGCCCGTAGCGGCACGGCCAGCTTTCCTGGCTGAGCGTCTACGGGATGTCTTGCTCGTACGCTGGCACTGGGCCTGGGGAGAGACACTCGCCGAAACAATGGCGGCTTCTTTCAGTGAAACAACATCCTCACTGAGTGCATTCACTTGCTTCGTCAACAGGTCGATCTTGTTCAGCAGGCGTGTCTCCCGGTCGGCCGACTGTGACACGAGGGAGGACAGTGTTGTGACTAGTTCTACGACAGAGGTCTCAATTCCTGGGAGGGAACTCAACAGTTTGATCTTCGACTCGGTCATCCCGCGAAAGGCGGTTTTTCCAGATCGGGACATCTCGGCCCACTAAATGCTTCTGCTAGGCTGCTACCTAATGAACTATCTATTACTAATAAACTATCCAGTACCTACCCTTCTCCAGACCGGCCTACTGCCGGCTGGCTACTGCAAAACCTGCGAAAACTGCGGAGCTCAAAAAAGCTAACTGCATGATCCAGTAGCAGTGGACATATGGCATTCAATTGACCGTAACTTTGGTGTTTCTCAATGGATTTGAGTGAAATTTTGACCACACACTCCTGCCACTATGCTGGCCCTCAGGACATGATTTACAAGTTCTTGCGCCTCACTGACAGGCCTTCCAGGCCGGAAAAACTCAAATTTCCGGCACGGTGTGCGAGCCACCCAGGAGCCAAACAAATGCATTTACAATTTTTTCACATTTTCGTGCTCATTCTGTTCGTGCGTGGGACTCAAACCTAGAACAAGTCCAGAAGCAGCCATGGGTGATCATGGTGATGGGGTAGGGCCCCTCAACGAGGCCCTGGAATCTGTCACAACGGAACGAGTGGGCGTTCAGACATGGCACGTGCTTGTTGCCAGGAGACGGCCAATGAGCGGCCAGAATAAGCAGTCAAGATCAGTCGATCTTGACCGCTTAGCCGGTCAAGAACAGCAGTCGTACAGCATCGCGCCGCACATGCGCATTTACCATTTTTCGAAGTCCTTGCCTTGGGCAACATCTCCGACGAGGACTAAAAATTTGTTTCCCTTCTCCAAAATTATTATACTCACTACTGTCTTGAACGTCTGCAGAGAGACCAGAAACGCCAACCGACCTTGCAGCTGGTCCTGTTTCTCGCGGAGAAACGTACACAAGGGAAGCAGACCTCCACAAGTACATTTTGTACCTGCCCTAAGGCCGCAGTGCAGCTTCTCAGCACTCGCATTTGAACCTTACTCTGGCAATCATCAACTCGAAGAACGGGTTTATTCCGAATCCGTCATATTACTGTACTAACGTTACTACTGCCTTCACTGTACTTGAATACTTTCATCTCAAAACTGGAAAGTTGTTGTGACTAGAGTCTAGACTCTCTTAGTTCCACAACATAACTAACTTCATAAGGACTGGGATTAATTCTCATTCAGTACTACATGACTTACTCTAATCTCTAATCATCAAGAAGCTGGGTAAAACCATAAAGCCATCAAAACAAACAAAAGGGCTAATGCTACGTGGACGATAACGTCACACAAACATACACGTGATATTATGTACAACTTCGTGATGTAATCACGACATTCCCACACACAGGTGGAGCGATCAATCACAAAAGACCTGGTGACCAAAGGGAGAAAGATTATAATAGCGCATAAGAACCGCGTATTTAGGTGATTATTATTATTTGGGTATTGTTAATGTTAACTAGGGCAGTCCCCACAGACGCATGTCTCCTGACAGGCTACGCTAATGATGTGACATATCTTGTGAACCAAATTGCGAAGGTACTGAAGAGCAAGGACACATAAGTCATGGAGCCCATACTACACCCTAGTGCCAAAGTAGTGAGTGGGAGAGCAAGTTGGCAGAGGAAAAGAAAACTCGAATAAAAAGGGGGGTGAACATAATTATACAGCTTGAGTGGATGATAGCTGATTGAGACAGACACCAGCATGGTGAACTAAACCAAGTCTGCCTCGTGCAAATCCAGGACACGTCCTAAGCCTTCGATAGCAGCTCGTCTTACCGGTCGAGAAGCTGTTGCAGGGACGTGTGCGTCGTTGGTTACAGCGGGAGGCTGTGGTTCATTCGACGAGTGGTCAGCAGGTCGAGCAGACTCACACTCCAACGGATATAGGTGCTGTAGTGAGCGCCGTAGGAGCTTGTTATTGGGCGTCCTCACAGTGGCGGAACGCGTTTCTCCATCACGACTAGCGTGAAGTTCGCTGATGATACCCAGTTTCCACATACCTCTGGGCGCGTCATCCTTGATGAGGCACACATGTCCAATCCTTGGCTTCACGGTAGAATGAGCAACCTGTTTCAACTGCGATTGTTGCCGTTCTCGTAGACTGGTTAGGTATTCAGATCTCCAACAGTTCCAAAACTCATTCAATCGCTTCTGACCTTTCTTCCACGTAGAAAGTAGCAGTTCCGCTGACGACATTGTTGGGGCGAAATCAGGGTCCTCTTCTACATGCCCTTGGGGTAGACTGATTTCGGCTGATAATGATAAGAAGTGGGCAGGTGTCAAGACCGTATAGATCTCATCGCTTACGTACACCAGCGGTCGTGAATTTACTACTGCTTCAACTTCGACGAGAATGGTTGACAGCTCCGTTGTTCCGAGAACTAGTCTGCCAATAGACTTACGGAGGGCTTTCTTCACGATTCCAATCAACCGTTCATAGAACCCGCCCATCCATGGGGAGAGTTGCACAATGCAAATCCATTCGATTCCATGGGAAGCAGCATAATTAAGAGTGTGGTCATCCTTCACAATGGCTTCCCAAGCAAGCTGTAGAGTCGATTTCGAAAGCAGGAATTGCTGAGCGTTGTCAGAGAAGATCTTGCGCGGTACTCCTCTTCTTGCCACAAATCTGCGCAATGCCATCAGGAACTGTTCTGTGGTCATATCAGCAACAAGCTCGAGGTGGATGGCACGTGTGACCATGCACGTAAATAGGCACACCCATACCTTGTGGATGAGTCCATGTTCTCTGACTGTCATTGGGCCAAAGTAGTCGACGCCAACGTGTGTGAACGGTTTAGACTCAGCTACGCGCTCTGGAGGGTAGGGTGCCATTTTCGGTAGCGAGTACGGCCGACCATTGAACCTCTTGCATACACCACATTTCTTGAGTACAGTCTTGACGGTTTGTCGTCCTCTGGGGACCCAATAGTCATACCTGACTCGCGATAGGGTATGGTTAGTTCCACTGTGCAGCACCATGCGGTGACAGTCATTGATGATAGCTGTGGTTACTGGATGTGAACGAGGTAGAAGGATGGGATACTTCGCTGAGTATGGTAGGGATGAATTCTCCAATCGACCCTTGCAGCGGATGAGGTTATGTTCATCTAGAAAGAGCGCAAGGTTTTGGACCAGCTTGTTCTTGGCGTTGCTTTTGATAGCCTCAATCTCCGGTGTATAGTGTGTTGCTTGAACATGTTGAATCCACAGATGTTTGGCGTTGTCGATTTCAGCAGCAGACAAATGAGTGCCGCATGTGGTCTGTTGACGGCATCTCTTGACAAACTTGATACCGTATGCTGTTACACGGGCTAGCTTCTCAAACGAAGTATACTTGCTCTCATCTATACTCAGCGGTGATGGCTTGCTGCTGGTCTCGGTTTCCGCAGGACCCTCCGCCGCGAATAGTACTGTGGAAGGAGCATCGATGACGTCTTTGGGCCAGTGTACAGGAGGATCTCGAAGCCATTCTGGACCACACCACCAAGCTGTACTGTCTGTCAGTGTGGCTAGCGATGCTCCACGGGATGGTAGGTCGGCTGGGTTGTCGGCTGTACGGATATAGTTGAAGCACACACTCTGGTCTGCACGGATTTCCTTCAACCGATTGGCGATGAAGACAGGGTACGATTTCTCAGTATTCTTAATCCAGCCAAGCACGCACTGTGAGTCAGACCACAGGTGGGTAGCTGAGATGTGAACTGCGCCCAGAAGCTCTTTCTTCAGAAATTTGATGATCCTGGCGCCGATGAGTGCTGCTAGGAGCTCTAGACGTGGTATACTTGTTGCCTTGATGGGCGAGACTCGTGTTCGGCTGTAGATCAGGTCAACTGACGAATAGGCACCGTCAACTTGTCTCACACACAGGTACGCGGCTGCACCGTAACCATCTTGAGACGCATCACAGAAGACGTGGAGTTCATAGGTGACCTTGTCGACGTGGATTTTTGGTCCAATGAAGCGAGGAATGGCAACGTCACTTGCGCAGGACAGATCGGACAGGATATCCTTCCATTCATGAACGAGAGCGTCAGGCAGCGGAGAGTCCCAGTCTACATGTAGCTTCCATATACTCTGTACTAGGATCTTCGCACGCATGATGACCGGGGAGAACAGGCCCATCGGATCATAGAATTGGGCTATGCTGCGGAGGACATCTCTTTTGGTAATGACGGAGTACTGGTTTGTGGCTGACTTTGCCGTCGACAGAGTATCGCGATTGGTATCCCATGACATACCCAGTACCTTCATTACATCACAGCTAGACTTGTCTTCAGGAGCTAGAGCATCTCTGAAGTCAGGATCGTTGGTACCCCATTCACGCAAGTTCATGGTGGCACTGGCAAAGGCGTCCTTTGCCTCTCTGTAGTATGCAGTAGCATCCTGGACGCTGCTCTGCCCGGTGACAACGTTGTCAACATAGATACTGCGACGTACATCATCGCATGTCCCTGTCTGTTGCTGTTGGAGATGGTGGTCAACTGTGGCGGCGAGAAGAAACGGGCTAGCGACAATGCCAAATGGAACTCGGCAAAAGCGGTAGATCACTAGGTTGGCTGTGGTGACGGGTTTTGTAGGATCGCGAAGCCATAGGAACCGTGTTACATTGCGATCTGTCATAGATAGACCTAGCTGAAGGAAGGCCTTCTCAACATCACTGACAATGCCAATGGGGTGTAGCCGAAATCTCACCAGGATGCCACACAGATCCGGCAGAAGTATCGGACCTCGGTGCAGGCAGTCGTTCAGGCTGTTGTGTTCTGCGCGAGTTCTGGCGGAAGCATCATATACCACACGGACCTTTGTTGTGGTACTGCTGGGGCGAACAACACAGTGGTGGGGGATGTAGTGAATCGGCCCATCCTGGTGATCAAGGTTCACTTCCTCGATAATGCCATTGGCTAACTGCTCTGTGATGGTACAATGATACTTCTCTAGCACTTGTGGTGTCTGCTGGAGTCGTTTGACTAAGGATTTGAGACGGCCGAAGGCGAGCTCGTAGTTCTCTGGTAGATTAGGTTGTGGAGTATGGCTATCTTTCCATGGCCAAGATACCATATATCGGCCGTTGATCAGTTGCAAGGAGCTGCGAAAGTGTTCCAGGGCAATGTCGTCCGCTGTCTGCGGATCACTGATGTCATCGGTGATACCAATATCTTCAAGTCGCCAGAAACGTTGGAGATCAAATACTGGGTCTGGCAAGGTGGTAGCATCTGTGAGCATTATGTGGCCCGCAGTGTCATCTGTCTCTGTGTCAGTAGGGCCTGCTGGGACAAATCCCAATTTGGAGTTCAGCAAGACCAGGCCATTGTTGAGTTGGATGTGACCGTTACCCATGATGGAGAAGTAGAAATCCGTGCCGATAAGGAGGTCAATTTCTACCTCCTCACGCTTGGTGACAATGGTGTCAGCTAGTTGGATGTTCTTGACTTCAGGGTACTGGTCGATGTCGATTGGGGATTTGACAACAGGACAACAAATCCACGGCATAACATTGGCGGTTACGGGCAAGGCTGATCCATCTCGACATAGGAGGGAAAACTCCACTCTCGGCAGGGTGACCGTTCGCCGGGACGCAGATCCAAAACTAGCGATGGACAACACGTCTTCACCGACAACAGCTGCGTTGACAGAGGCAGCTAACGATTCATGAATAAATGTGCGAGTTGAGCCGGTGTCAAACAACAGTCGGCAGTCTGAGATGTTGCCTTGCCCGGCGACAGTTGCGATGGCGGTTGGGAGATTCACACCTTTGGACTGGACGTGCACCGTAGCGGTAGTATGTTTCTGTGGCCCTTGCTGCTGCTGAGTAGGATAGAAGGTACTTGCGGCAGCTGACACTGGTGATGAGCCAAATTTCTGAGGGCACAGGGCACGGTGATGGGTCAACAGATTGCAGTGATAGCAGGGTCTTCTAGCAGTACAGTCCTTTGCCCAATGTCCCTTCCGTAAGCATACAAAGCAGTGGTCTTGTAGCTGCTGCTGTCTGGTAGAAACCGTGTTGAACGTTGGGCAGGTGTCCGAGAAGTGTTGCAACTTGCAGAAGAAGCATCTCGGAGTGGCGCGCCGCACAGAGCTAACTAACGTGGCTGCCGTGGCCGGAGGTTGGGAGTAGGCAGCATGAGGCTGTGCGGAAACAGGCGGTGGTCGTGGCAGAGTGCTCTCTGGTTTGCTGGCTGTGTCTCCTGCCAGTCGCTCGGCCGATTCACGGACCTCCAGGTAGATTCCCAGCTGTTTCCGCAGCTCATCAACAGTCCAACTCTGATTGTGGGGTTTCTGTGTCTCAAGTTGTACGATGACGCACTTTGGTAACTTGGAAGTGATGACAGGAATCAGCAGTTCCTGTTGCACACTTTGACCTTCCGCTTGCAAACAGCGCAAATTAGCCTCCACCTCGTTGTAAAATCTCCGCAACATGTGAGGTTTATTTGATGGCGCTGGCATTTCGGTAATTGCGCGGTATCGGGCTGCGATGATGGCATCCTTCTTGCCAAAGCGATCCTTCAATAATCCTAACGCCACGGGGTAATTTGAATCGGTGGTGGGAATACCGGCAATAACATCCAGGGCCATGCCTGTCAAATGACTTCTCAAATACGACAGTTTCTGTACGGCAGACAGGCTTTGATTTGTACCGATCGCAGATTGAAACATGTCAATGAACTCAGTGAAATGAAGTATGTCACCATCAAACTTCCTGATTGTGAGCACGGGCAATTTTACAGATCCATGAGCACTCTGTGCAGGCTGTGCCGAGTTGGCCGCCAGCTGGCCAACCGTGCTGGTGTGCTTCCCAATGGCTGACAGCAACTGCTGTGTTTGTTGCTGAGTTGCGGTGTGCATTGTCAGCAGCTGCTGGACGTCAATTCCAGGTGCTTGACTGCTGGTACTGGTGTTGGCTGTGGCCCTTTTGGCTTGAGCACTCAGCAGGGACAGATTTTTGAAGTACGACGGTAACGTACTGGCCATACTTTCATACTCTTCTTCATCTTCTTTCTTTTTCTTTTTTTGAGTTGCTCCACTAGCCACGAAATCGTATAACGCAGCGCCGTACTTATCTAGGTCAGCATCCAACTTCGTGAGGGCATCTCTATGCTGTTCACAAAACTGGGTCCGAATCCCGACCCACTGGTCTGCGTCGTCAGATGGACAACTTTCTGAAACTAAACGTTGGCACTTCGTATCGTCATCGTGGACAGTAGAATACAATGCACTGATTTTATTTGCTAAAACTCGGAGACTCCCTGGATACTCGGACATGGTTTCGGCACCAATTTATGTTGTGACTAGAGTCTAGACTCTCTTAGTTCCACAACATAACTAACTTCATAAGGACTGGGATTAATTCTCATTCAGTACTACATGACTTACTCTAATCTCTAATCATCAAGAAGCTGGGTAAAACCATAAAGCCATCAAAACAAACAAAAGGGCTAATGCTACGTGGACGATAACGTCACACAAACATACACGTGATATTATGTACAACTTCGTGATGTAATCACGACAAAAGTTCCGACCAAACATATAGCTGTTTGTTATGGTCACTGCACACAATGTGACATCAACTCATTTGCCGTCAAGGCTTTCTTTCTGTTTGAATCTCTCTACTGTACTGGGCCTTGTTGTTTGTGAGGTGGGCCTTGTCTGAAGCGCAATCCTACACAGTTGCGTCGGGCATGCCGCTCTGATCAGGCCCTCGGTCATGTGAGTGATCTTGCCCTCGGTCGCGACGCCCTCGGGGCTACGCCCCTTGGGCGTCGCGACCTCGGGCAAGATCACTCACAGACCTCGGGCCTGATCAGAGCATCATGCCCTCGCAACTGTGTAGGATTATGTATTTCTCTCACACACTCCCACAGACCCAAGTCAATTTTTGAATTTTTTTAGGTTTAGCACGTGCTACGAGGTCGTACCTTTGATACAACATCCAGTGCTGGGACCTCCAAAGCAAGCCATTTCCACATAACAGCGCTGCACACCAAATCCAGGATACCCTCAGAAACCGGTAAAGACTACCACTCACGTTTCACTACTGCCTAGTACTGAATCCTGCCTGATGTAGTGTATCCACTAGGGGTGAAACGGTTACCCTTTAAAGTAACAAACGGGTATCTGGCTTAACGGGCGGGTTATCGGGTACCCTTTATCCGCCATACTTTTTCCAAAAACATTGCATTTGCTTGTGATCGTAAGCGCAACATGTCTTTTACAGGCATTCTGATAGGAGAGCAATTTTCGGGCAACAATTGCTACAGTAGCCTTCCGGACTTCACGCCAGGAGGATATGCGAATCATATAAGTACACTACACCGCAACAAGCACAGTGTGCACAATCACTGTGTTACATGCTAACAGTCGAAATAGTCGTAGCTACAATGGATACTGTGATATGTAGCAGGATTGAACGAGGAAAACACACTCAAAACTGTGCACTGAACTGTACAACTGTACAAGCAAGCTTCTAATACTGTACCCTACGATCCTACACGACTAACGGGTACTCGTTTGCTAACGGATCAGCAGCTAAACAGACGGGTACCCGGGTTACCCGGATCACCCCTTTCACCCCTAGTATCCACTCCAAACCCCATGGAGATTTCCGTCAAATTTGTCTAAATCGCAACTTGTACTCTTGACCTTTCCTTACTTTTTGGTCCCGTATATCCATAATCACTCTACTCTAGTTTCTGCCGATCCCGCGTACCCGCGCGCGGTGTTCTCACGCACCGTATTGCGTGGTACGATAATGTTGTACTTTCCTATGCCGCGTACCCATTTTTGGCTTTCTTCTCCCTTTTTCTGTATTCTCCCTTCGACAAGAAGTGCTTCTCTTCCCTTGGTAGTTAGGAGACGGTTGTCGTTTTTTCTCTCTCAACTTCAGTTTATCCATGTAATTCTGGTGCCCCTGGCTTGCTGTGTCGTGTGGTGTTGGATGTGAGGAATTTGCATGCTTCCCGAAGATTCCCACAATTGGTGACCCCGATTTTGCCGTGTTTTACTACTTCGAAGTATGTCTACGCCGGTTCGTCCCCCTGCCTCTGTCAGACGTGGACGTCCACGGGGTTCCGGAGCTGTTTCAAATACGCCGCCCCAGCCAACTGCGTCCAGTCCCCATGCCACTGACGGACAACCTGTACCAGCACCTCCACCAGCAGCAGTAACCAGCGTTTCTCTCAAACTCCCACCTTTCTGGCCGAACGATCCGCAACTGTGGTTCACGCAGGTCGAAGCGCAGTTTGCCATAAAGGGCATCACCGTGGAGAACACCAAATACCAATACGTGGTGAGCTCGCTATCCCATGAGTTCGCTCATGAGGTGCGCGATGTTCTTCTGCAACCGCCAACTCAGCAACCCTACACCAACTTGAAGCGGCACCTCGTGGAGCGTTTGTGCGCCAGCGAGCAGAAGCGCATCCGCCAGCTTCTCACGGAGGCACAACTCGGAGATCGCCGTCCATCGCAGTTCCTCCGGCATCTTCGCCAGCTACAGGGCACCTCTACTGTGGAGTCTGCAGTGCTCCAGGAACTGTTTCTGCAGCGACTCCCACCCCATGTACGAATGGTCCTCGCCTCCGCATCCTCACTGTCTCTGGAGCAGCAGGCCTCCCTCGCTGACAATCTAATGGAAATCGCCAGCACTCCGCAGCCGGCCCTACATCATGTCGCCGCTACGCCTGTATCACCCAGCCCTGACGCGTCCATGGAGCTTCAAGAACTGCGTGCCGAAATTTCCTCCCTCCGCCAACAACTGGATCGTGCCAGCTCGTCTCAGCAACGTGGTCGATCCCAATCACCAGGGCATGGCCGTAGCAAGTCCCCACGACGGCCACAGAAGGACCAGTCGGACGACACTCTCTGCTTTTACCACCGTAGATTTGGCGATAAAGCCCAGCGCTGCACGATGCCATGTTCCGAGTCGGAAAACTTCCGCGCCAGCCATTAGCTGCGGCGTCATGTGCTGGCGAGCAGTCACCTAGCCGCCTCCTCCACCTGACTGACCCCACAACTCGTACACGTTTCCTGGTCGACACAGGAGCTCAACTTAGTGTTTTGCCGGCCACTCGCACTGATCGCCGCGGCACATCGTCCCAGTCACTCCGCGCTGCCAACGGTACACCCATTGCTACATATGGACACCGTAGTGTTACTGTCGACCTGGGACTCCGGCGCCGTTTTCAGTGGGTCTTTGTGGTCGCTGAGGTGGAACAGGCCATTCTAGGAGCGGATTTCCTCCATACTCATCACCTGCTCGTCGACATTCGTGGCAAGAAGATCGTTGATTGCCTCACAAATCTGTCTACAACTGCACACACCATGTTTACCGCTTCTCCTGTGCGTCCGGTCGTTAACCTCCTGTCGGCACCTCCTCCTGTCCAGGAGTTGCTCGCCGAGTTTTCAGGCATTACTCGTCCGTTCTCCGCAGTTCAAGAACCCCAGCACTCAGTCGCTCACCATGTGACCACCAAGGGTCCCCCGGTTCACGCCCAAGCTCGCCGCCTCGCACCTGACAAGCTACAGTCTGCCAAGGCGGAGTTTCAACACATGCTGGATCTTGGAATTATTCGTCCTTCGTGCAGCCCATGGTCCTCACCATTGCACATGGTCGCTAAACCTTCTGGTGATTGGCGGCCGTGCGGAGATTACCACGCACTGAACAATGCCACCGTCCCCACCGCTACCCCATTCCGCACCTGCAGGACTTCACAGGGCAACTTCATGGCTGCACAGTATTCTCGAAGTTGGACTTGGTGCGCGCCTACCATCAGATACCGCTACATCCTGACGACATCCCGAAAACGGCCGTCATCACGCCTTTGGACTGTTCGAGTTCACCAGGATGCCATTTGGGCTACGGAACGCCGCCCAAACATTTCAGTGTTTCATGGACCAGGTGCTACGTGGGCTGCCATTCTGTTTCACCTACATTGACGACCTTCTCGTGGCTAGTACTGACATGAAGAGCCACATGGAACACCTTCGTGCCGTCTTCCAGCGCCTGGCTGACCACGGAATTGTCATCCACCCAACCAAGAGTGCGTTTGCTGTATCCTCCTTCGATTTTCTAGGACATCATGTTAATCCTGTAGGTATTACTCCCTTAGATAGCAACATGTCCTCCATTCAATCTTATGCACAGCCCACTACTACTCGTTCTTTGCGTCGTTTTCTTGGTTTTGTGAATTTCTATCATCGTTTCATTCCTCACTCTGCTGTCATTCTCCAGCCATTGCATGCATTGCTGTCCTCGCATCCTGCCCGTCGTAAGTCAGTGCCACTGTCATGGACCGATGATGCAATCACTGCTTTCACTGACATCAAAGCTGCTCTGTCACAGGCAACTCTCCTGGCTCATCCACATCCCTCTGCTCCTATTTGCCTCATGACCGATGCCTCGAATTCTGGCATTGGCGGTGCACTTCAACAGTTTGTGGATGACCAGTGGCAACCTCTCGCCTTCTTTTCTCGTAAGCTCACGTCTACCCAGCAGCGGTACAGCACCTTTGGCCGAGAACTCCTCGCCATGCATTCCGCTGTCAAGCATTTTCGTTACTTGCTGGAAGGTCGCTGCTTCTTCATTGCCACTGACCATCGCCCCTTGACTTCCGCTTTGGCTGCACCTCCAGAGCGCTACTCTCCACGCGAGGTACGTCATCTGCAGTTTATTTCAGAGTTCACCACTGACATTCGTGTTGTCCCTGGCCTGGAAAACCCTGCTGCAGATGCCTTGTCCCGTATCAACAGTGTCTACCGCCCTACAGGTCGTATTGACTTCAGCGCATTGGCTGCTGCTCAGCGCAATGATGATGAGTTGATCGCCCTTCGATCTCGACCAGACACCAGCCTCGTGTTTGAAGATCAGCCCTGCCCTTCCGCTGAGTCTACGCTTGTTGTTGATACCTCTACCGGCACAGCCCGCCCCTATGTCCCGCAGCTGTTCCGATGTTCCGTGTTCGATACCTTACATGCCCTGTCCCATCCTGGCATCCGTGCGACGCAGAAGTTAGTCTGTTCTCGTTATGTTTGGCCCGGCATGAATCGTGACATTCGTGACTGGTCCCGCGCATGCTCCTCCTGCCAACGCTCCAAGATCCACCGTCACACCCGCAGCAAACCTGGCATCTTCCCATTGCCTGAAGCCCGTTTTCAGCAGGTGCATCTTGATCTTGTCGGCCCATTGCCCATGTCCAATGGCTACACGCACTTACTGACATGTGTGGACCGTTTCACCCGCTGGCCTATCGCTGTCCCTCTCTCGAACACAGTCACATCTACTGTCTTGGCTGCATTTCTCTCTCATTGGATAGGTAATTTCGGCGTTCCCACCCACATTGTCACAGATCGTGGTGCCCAATTCGAATCCATTCAGTTCACCGCCTTCCTTCGTGATTTCGGCATCAAGCGTCGTCGCACAACAGCATATCACCCCCAGAGTAATGGTCTCGTTGAGCGTTTTCACCGGACCCTGAAATCTTCCCTCATGTGCACGCCTCATCCTGAACGTTGGTCTGAGAATCTTGCTCTGGTCTTGCTTGGCCTCCGGTCGACTGAGAAGGCTGATTTGGGTTGTTCTCCGGCAGAGCTTGTTTATGGTAACTCTCTCCGTTTGCCGCAGGATTTCTACCGCGCCGCGCCGGAGGTTACACCCGACCCTGCCAGCTACGTGTCCCGCCTTCGAGAGTTTGCTCACACCCTTCAACCTAGTGCCTCTCGTCCTGCAGCCACACCCGTTCACTTGTCTCCTGACCTCCGGACCTGTACTCACGTCTTCGTCCGGAATGAGAAACGTCGTTCTCTGGAGCCACCGTACGACGGCCCCTTCCCTGTTCCCTCTCGGTCTGATAAGTACTTTTCCGTTGATATCCGTGGTACCACTCGGGTCATATCAATTGATCGTTTAAAGCCTGCCCGTCTGCCAGTGCCTGCTAGTTCTGCTCCGCCGACTGCAGCCCCTGTCCATGTTGTGAAGCGAGTCCATTGGCATTGATCACTTGCCATATCTGCCATGTTCTCCGGCCATTCCTTTCTGTTCTCTCTCCTGTTCTCTACATCTACTCCTAATCTCATTCTTCCTCTCTCTTCCTCTCGCCTTGATATTCTTTTAGGGGGGAGGTACTGTAGTGTATCCACTCCAAACCCCATGGAGATTTCCGTCAAATTTGTCTAAATCGCAACTTGTACTCTTGACCTTTCCTTACTTTTTGGTCCCGTATATCCATAATCACTCTACTCTAGTTTCTGCCGATCCCGCGTACCCGCGCGCGGTGTTCTCACGCACCGTATTGCGTGGTACGATAATGTTGTACTTTCCTATGCCGCGTACCCATTTTTGGCTTTCTTCTCCCTTTTTCTGTATTCTCCCTTCGACAAGAAGTGCTTCTCTTCCCTTGGTAGTTAGGAGACGGTTGTCGTTTTTTCTCTCTCAACTTCAGTTTATCCATGTAATTCTGGTGCCCCTGGCTTGCTGTGTCGTGTGGTGTGGGATGTGAGGAATTTGCATGCTTCCCGAAGATTCCCACACTGACTTCTTGACACGACTCAAACTTGCCAAAGTCACTAAATCAACGTCAACTACAATATTAATCAATAAACAAGCCACATATCTGCAACGTCACGAGGGTGCTGGCAAAAGTCCTGCTGGCCCAATACGTGGCTAAAAAACCTGATTTTTTGGACTTGGAGCAAAATTCTGCACACTTTCACGTGTTTCCATGATACGACAAGTAACATAGTTGCGCACGGTCTGCTCACATTCAAATACAGTGCTGCCAACAAATGACAGCGTGCAACAAAAAAATCTTTCCTTGCAGGGCACATTTTCGGCCATAACTCTTGAACGGCCGGTCAGATCGGGACACAATTTTCAGAGAATTTGCAGCTATTCATGCTCTTTCAACTGACGTAGCACTAAATATGAATTTACAAATTTGATTTTTCAGCGAATTTTTGGGTAGTCTGCCACCTTAACCTGGCATGTGGACTGGTCACCAGTGAAAGGATTGCCGTAGATCTACCACTCAGTACCAGATCTACGGCTGCCGGGCTGGGATGCTGCGGGATCGCGGGTAGGCTGCTACTATTGTAGCGCTAGTCCTGGTGCATAGGTCTGCAACTATGTGTCAAAGACGATGGATCTGAAATAATGAGATCAGAGAGCGAACGGCCTCCAGCGGACATGTGGGAACATTGATCCTGAGTTGAATGATGGTAGAGTCTACATTGTCAGCTGGTGGTGTGGGGCAGTGCCAGTGGCACCTTCTCCTCTCACGTCCGCTGCAGCATTTCACCTTGTCAGCCAACACCTTCATTGCTTCAGCGAGAATGGTACCGTAGGAGTAGAGTTCTGGTCGAATGGCGCGAATCGAGTCAGGATAAAGTTCAGAATACCAGCACTTCAGCTCATCATTCCAGTTTCGACAGTCGATGTTTGCCGTCGTTCGTTTCGGATGTCCTGTCGTCAACGTTCTCGTTAGTCCGTAACGTTCTGTTATCGTCGTCGTGTATCCTGTGCTGCCCAAGACAACGTCTCGTTCCAGTGCCCGCAGGAATAAGCATCGTTTGCACCGTTGGAGCAAGGTTGCCGGCTGGTCTTCGCCGACTCTTCGCCATCAAGTCATTCACGTTTACGATTGTACTGAAGGTATCGGAAAAAAAATGAAGTCGCGAACAGTCACTACTATGATCATGATGATGGTCGTCCTACTCGTCGTGCCACTTCTAAACGGTAAGCTTGGACCAAAAAGTATAAAATTAATGATAATTTTAATGTTACAGCAAGTAACCGACTCGGAACATTTGTACGACGTGTTCTCTTTGCTATCATGTAGACCTACACAGTCTACAGGTGCACCGGTGCGGCGGTGGACATGTAGAGGCGACGGTTCGATACCGGAACGGTTTGACAGCCAAATTTGTATACACCCAAACCGATCATCAGCGTAGATTGTTCACTCGAAATATGTTTTTGGAAGGAAACTGGCATGTTGAAGTTTGCTATGAGGCCAGAGTCAATCGAACTGAGCCACTCCTTTGTGTTGGCCCATTGCCTCCAAGTTGCCCAATTTTTAGCTTCAAATCAGGGGTAGCTCCAAACCGGAAAGGTTTTAGACTGCACGTCAAATTCGCTCTGAGTTCTGAAATTAGGTAATTGCTATCGCTCCACATCGGCCAGTACAGAGTAACAATAAGCCTTGTGTGTGCTTACATTAGTTTTCATTGGTATAAGGTGCTTTATTGGCGAGAGGCGAGCCGCTGTTTACCTGCGACAAGAAGTTGATTTTGAAGTAACACGTCAAAAACTCACCTGCTTGGTGTGGCGCGTCTGGTCACCGCAGAGCCATATGAAATTTTCACTCGGAGTAAAACACATCGTAGTCTCACTGTGACATATGTTTTCTAATCAAAATACCAAGAGAGAAAGTGAATATTGAGTCCGTTCCGGTTTGCAACCTACTTCCTATTTGAAACCGTCTCCTCTATAATCATGTAGTTGTACTAGTTTTGTAGTTCCCCTCTCGCCCTGCGTCTGACACAGCCAGGATTAGGAGTCACTCACTCACCACATAAAGAAAATAAATATGCTGTGTGATCCCTGCCCCGCACGCCTTGCCTTTCTACCTTCCCGCAAGCATCCTGTACATACTGTACTGTGGTAACCTGAATATCAGCTATGCGTGTCTACAGTGTGCATATCAGAAAGTCTTAGTTTTTGAATGAGTCAGGGATAGCGAGAACTAGGGACAACATTTGTTGACATGTAAGTTGTAACCAATACTCGTTATCACTTATCAGGACGTTGATTGGATAGACAGATCACTTATCAGGACGTTGATTGGATAGACAGATCACTTATCAGGACGTTGATTGGATAGACAGATCACTTATCAGGACGTTGATTGGATAGACAGATCACTTATCAGGACGTTGATTGGATAGACAGATCACTTATCAGGACGTTGATTGGATAGACAGATCACTTATCAGGACGTTGATTGGATAGACAGATCACTTATCAGGACGTTGATTGGATAGACAGATCACTTATCAGGACGTTGATTGGATAGACAGATCACTTATCAGGACGTTGATTGGATAGACAGATCACTTATCAGGACGTTGATTGGATAGACAGATCACTTATCAGGACGTTGATTGGATAGACAGATCACTTATCAGGACGTTGATTGGATAGACAGATCACTTATCAGGACGTTGATTGGATAGACAGATCACTTATCAGGACGTTGATTGGATAGACAGATCACTTATCAGGACGTTGATTGGATAGACAGATCACTTATCAGGACGTTGGTTGGATAGACAGATCACTTATCAGGACGTTGATTGGATAGACAGATCACTCATCAGGACGTTGATTGGATAGACAGATCACTCATCAGGACGTTGATTGGATAGACAGATCACTTATCAGGACGTTGATTGGATAGACAGATCACTTATCAGGACGTTGATTGGATAGACAGATTTAAAAGTTGTGCACACTACGCAAACGAACACCTCTTATCTGGATTTGGATTTACGACTATTTACATGTTCAATCAGGGGGATTTTGGTTCGTTGCCTAATGAGGTTTGTCTGGTAACTGCACACTAACAAGGGTAGACCTGTATTTTCTATAGAGCTCATGAACTTCAATTTAACACCATAGCATTATCGTAACTTAACAGTGATAAGGTTTCCCTAAGGGTGTGTATTTTGTCTATGCTGTGCACAATCTACCTGTTATCCAAACGTGTAACTGGTCTACAACACCATTACGGATTGCGTACAGTTGGAGGGCATGACCTTGTTACAGCTGGTAAGTAATTGTATTTTGCATTATCTCTATTTCAACCATGTTTGACGTGGACAGTGCAGCCTTGGCTACACCTTCATACTAAACAGGAATAAGATTATCTTGCTGGGATTGTCTGTGAATGGCTTGTGGAGACTGTGGGAGCTTGCATGACCTACCAAAAGAACAAATTACCTGTGATTTACTTCTTCTGTGTTGATCAGTGTATATAATGTGCTGTCTTTAGAAGCTTGGTGGACAACATTTAGGATACTAGTACTACTAGTAGTTGATAATCTGAATGTTGAATGTTTGAAGATGCCTGGAGCATTACAGACACCAATTCTGAACCCATATTCGGTGAACGCATGCATGTATGTCTGAAGTCGATGTTGAATATCCACTTCTGTCACCCAACATTTCCCCACTCACTGCCGGGTGTTTCTGTTCATTTTCTGTATAGATGTCCCTACTACAACTCCCCCAGCCACTACAACTGCGTCACCCGCGTCGCAGCCTCATCCACCAACGACACCCACGTCGCAGCCTCATCCACCCACCACACCCACGTCGCAGCCTCATCCACCAACGACACCAGCCACAATGAATGCCACAGCAACTCCAGCACGAACACAAACCACTGGACCAGAGAAGGTGGTGTCGATTTCATGCACAACCAGCACGAGTGAGTTTGTTCAGTGAAACAATTTGTTAAGTCTTTGGATTTGGGGATCTGGTATATGTCACCATTACTGTGATGCTTACAGACCCACTCACAAGAGAGAGAGAGAGAGAGCGAAAGAGAGTGCGCGAGAGAGAGAGAGTGCTCGCGAGAGAGAGTGCTCGCGAGAGAGAGTGCGCGAGAGAGAGAGAGTGCGCGAGAGAGAGTGCGCGAGAGAGAGAGTGCGGGAGAGAGAGAGAGAGAGAGAGAGAGAGAACGCACGCGCGAGAGAGCGAGAGAGAGAGTGCGAGAGAGAGAGCAACTCGCATGACATTTTCTCAAAAGTGGCCTTGAGTACTGAGAGAGAGAGAGAGAAAGAGAGAAAGAGAGAGAGAGAGAGAGAGAGAGAGAGAGAGAGAGAGAGAGAGAGAGGGAGAAAGAGAGAGAGAGAGAGAGAGAGAGAGAGAAAGAGAAAGAGAGAGAGAGAGAGGAGAGCGAGAGAGAGAGAGTGCGAGAGAGAGAGAGAGTGCGAGAGAGGAGAGAGAGCGAGAGAGAGAGGAGAGAGAGCGAGAGAGAGAGAGGAGAGAGAGCGAGAGAGAGAGAGGGAGAAAGAAAGAGAGAGAGCGAGAGAGAGCGAGAGAGAGTGCGAGAGAGAGAGAGAGTGCGAGAGAGCGAGCGAGAGAGCGAGAGAGAGCGAGAGAGAGCGAGAGAGAAAGCGAGCGAGGGAGAGAGGAGAGAGAGCGAGAGAGAGAGAGGGAGAAAGAAAGAGAGAGAGCGAGAGAGAGCGAGAGAGAGCGAGCGAGAGAGTGCGAGAGAGAGAGAGAGTGCGAGAGAGAGAGTGCGAGAGAACGCGCGGCGCGCGCGAGAGAGAGAAAGAGAGGGAGAGAAAAAGCGAGAGGGAGAAAGCGAGAGGGAGAGAGCGAGTGAGGGAGAGTGCGAGAGAGAGTGCGAGAGAGAGAGAGAGCGTAATTCCAAATATTTTTGAACTGATTTCAAGTATTTTCTACTGATCTTGCACTGTGCAGAAGGGGATGCAACGGCTCTATCCATAGATCGTCATCATTACGGGATAAGTGTTGCGGCGCTACTACTCACTATCTTTCATCTTGCTTTCCATCTAGGAATATTAATCTTTGCTGATGTATACCAACTAAGATTCCGAGGTATGGGTAACTGAATTTTGTAGCCACAGACGTGTTGGTTAAGCCATATCCGAACCAACCTCCATCCATTTAGCATTTCAGTGCAAAGGGGGGTTGATGCCCGTTTTGTACACGCAACATTAACACACATACACATACACACGCACGCACACACACACACACGCACACTCACACACTGTTACATGTGCATTGTGTGTATAGAGCGCTGTTCATGGTATGACCTGTGCTCAGTATTTTGTGACTACATATACTTTGTCATGCAGGTACGGTTCATAGTAAGTAGCAACTGGACATTTTCTGATTTTTGTGCAGGGCTCTTCCATGCGCCATATTGTACTAGAACTCGAGCTGATGAGACTCATTTTTCCAACTCCTTGATTTTGCTCTCAATTGTGTTCCCAAGGGAAGAAGGATTAACTGCCGCCAGTATGGAGATGAGTTAAGACTGAGCATGCAAGCCACGCAAGCACTTCCTCTTTGGATATCACATTTGTCATCTTGCTCAGCTGGTGAGTGCAAAGACTTCGGCACCAAACACAAGCACACATGATTGTTCCACTTCTCAGTGGCCTGCCGTTTTTTTACTATTATTTCTTTTATTTCATCGTCCAGTGGCAAAAGCCAATACAAAGGGGAGGGCGTTAGCCAACCATGGAAAAAGGAGGTCAGAAGTTTCGGGTTGGAGCAGAACCCTCCCACCGACCCTTATACAAGACACCCACATTCGATGGAGAGTTCAGGGATGATGTTGTTCTCATTCTCACTTTCGTGTGTGTGTTTGTATTTTGAATTCGTTCATTTTATTCGCCTATGCTACGGTGTCCTGAATTGGCTCTCAGCGGCCGCGAGTGGTAGGGAAACGTAGGGGTTATCCGCAGGTGACATGTTTGGAGATGTCGCTGTTGCTGATGTTTGTATGCTTGTGGTTCTCTTACGGGAAATCTGGTGTGCCTGTTTACCGTAAGACTCTATTAGTCCAATGTGCTAAACCGCTTGAATACAAAGGAAGTATTTCTCTTCAGGCTTTTCCCGTTGCAGCTCCCTCAAACTATCTCTCTTCAAGCTTTTCTCGTTGCAGCTCCCTTAACTATCTTTTCTTTCCCATTTGTCACAATAGGGCTTGAAAGTGCAACGTCACAGCATAGCAACAATTTCAAAAATTCAAAAACTGGATCCACTTGGATCCAGTTTTTGTATGGATCCAAGCACATTTCAAGCAGTCTTACCCACAGCATGGTGATGTAGCCAGTGTAACTGACTGATTTGGCTACTGGGGGCGGGGTTACAACTGGTGGCGAAATAAAAGTCACACCTGCATGCGGCATGAGTGGGTTGCTATGCACCCACATACTTAGGCAATAGCAAAGTCACACCTTAGTGGATCCAAAAATAGAAATCTGATGTCAACTTACTACTCCCTGGCCGTTTTGACGTCATCACTTTCAAGCCCTATAATGCTGTGTGTTTGAATCTACTGTGTATTTTACTGTTGATCTACAGGTTGCCATGCCAATGCCCTGTAAGGTTGTGTTTCAAGCCGGAGACTATTGAACACTCACCATCATAACTACAGCTGTTAGCTGCCCTGCATACAGTGAAGCTACTTGGATGACCACATCTTCATGCAATGCTGCTGCTGTTGCTGGGAAAGTAACCACGGGTAGATTTCGACATATTGTTTATTCAACCTATCCAGTACATTACACACTCACTGGAGTTGCACATACTCTTTTTCAACAGTACAATCATCACTCTGTAGCAATTCTGTCACTAGCTCACATCAAGTCCTGTAGTCTGATCTTTGTTCCATGCAATTAGTTTATGCACTCGTTGTAGTCAATGTACGCTACCTTGGTGAACTGCCTGATTTCGAAGCATTGTACTTTTGTTTGTGGTGTTTTTGGTTTTTCCTAGTTATCTAGTCAGCGCAGTTCTCAGTTCTGCACTGTCATATTATACTTGCTGAGCTGCCTGGTTTCCATAGCATTGTGCCTTTGTTTGTCATTTTTGTTTGTTTTGTCCTGGTTATCTAGTCCTCTCAATTCTGCATAATCTGTTTCTATACAGTCATCCTGTACTGTGATATACTAGAATATTCATAGTTGTTTGAAGTACATGTACATGATGTACATGTAGCTGCCAGCTAGCACCCATGTCCATGACTGTGCTGGTGTACTCCACTGGCTCATTTTTCTTGTCCAATAAATCACAGGCAATAATACTGTGCAAGATAATGTGACTTGCATTGAAGACCAGTGCATGCATTAACGTACTATGCACGCGGGCATAACAATTCTTGTAATACAGTTATCCAACATGCCTGATTCCTGAAGTGGTCGGAAAAGTGACATTCGACTGTACTGTTGTCACAAGTGAATCCTACTGAAAGCCATGAATCATGAGCAGCAGTTCGGGTGTACTCTAGCGATCACAACAAGACTAACAGTAGTACATTGCTTTGTATATTATTATGTTCAGTATGTCTGATAGCACTTGCTCAAGCAAATGATACCGTAGTGACATTACCATAGTGACGACATTAGTCGATTTATCTAAAATTGTCCTGCTGCCTTTTGAAAGCCCCATTTTGTCGGAATTGAGGCGCAAAAACACGTCATATTTCCGCCTTCAAATGTGTTTAGCAACTCCACTTCTCAACTCCAAAAACGGTCTCTTCATTGCGACCATCATCAGGGTAATGGACCGTGATGATACCCTGATGATGGACAAGGCCAGAGAGTTTGGTGTAATGTTAATTTTAATTAATATTTGAATGGCAGTGAAGAGACCGTTTTTGGAGTTGAGAAGTGAAGTGTGCTTAATGTGTAAGTGGCTGCGTTGGAGTTTGCGGACAATTAGAAAAGTTCAAATGTGTTCTTTATAATTATAATTATTAAAAAAGGTGACTTCATGTACTCAGCGGATGACAGATTTAGCAGCGAACATCATGCATGGCTCCCGCAAGCCAAATCGTTCTCCCTCAACCCCAGGGCCCACACGCAAAATATCATCCACGGGTTTCCACTGAACTACGCAAGGCTTTAGTTGAAGCGTGGCCTATTCAGCCTCTCCAAGAAATTCCCTACGGACTACAACCTATCAGCATATAAGGCACAGCGGAACAAGGTGAGACATCTCTCCCGCTCGTGCCACCGCCAGTACATTCGTTCAATCACAACAACACTTACCTCAGGCAGCAGCACTACGCTTCACCAGTTAAACTGTTTGTCAGCAGCCAGCGATCGCACGAAGTAAAACCTGGCATCCCTGATGCTGGTGTATGACAGCTTCGAAAAATCAACCATCCTCAACAAGCAGTTTACCTCTGTCGCGGTGCCTGATGACCCACGTTTCGTTACATGTATACCCCTCTCCAATAATCATGACATTCCTCTTACTCGCCAATTCACCACCGTTCATACCACTACAGCAGATGTTCGTAAAGCAATCTCAAACATGAAATCCGGGAAAGCGCCAGGGTTAGACGGTATCACGAACAATAATATATTATGACAAAGAAGCTAGCTCCTGCGATTTCTTTTCCACTAAAAGCCGCCTATTTAACCCTCTCCTTTACCACAGGCAAGTTCCCTACCGACTGGAAACTGGCTAAAATTGTGCCTATTTAAAAGTGCAAAGGCAGCAAGTCCCAAGCTAGTAACTAACGCCCAATTTCCCTCCTGTCCTGTATTTCCAAACTTTGCGAATGGCTCTTCTTAAATCAATTTTATAATCATATTTCTCCTGCTTTGGATCCCGCGCAATCTGGGTTTCGTCGTGGCGACTCGACCGCTCTACAGCTTACCAAGCTGATCCAAGACATTGCCGACCACCGTTTGCTTTTTCGACCTCGAGACCGTGTGCTCAACTAATACTGTAACTTTCCAAAGTTTTCGGTGTGAGTGGCGCAGCGCTGGAATGGATTACATGTACATGTACACAGACTACCTATCCGGCAGAACGCAAGTTGTCTTTGTAGGATCAGAAACTGGCCGCGATAGTCAAACAATTTGACCGTCAGCACAGCAAAGCGAAGAGCAAGAAACAACAGCATGGCGAATTGGAGTAATGCGCATGCTCCGCACAGTCCCGTGCGGAAACGCGGGAATTCGGAGTGCGTTCATGTTATGCATGTACAAGTGTTGCTTATGGCAAGGATGTTGGTGTGTTGCTAACTCCACTTACCGTGCCATGCACGGAAACTTATATTTATGGAGGATCACGAGATCCGCCGAATCCGCTATCGGCAATCCACAACAACAAGGCTTCGGAGTGATGGAGAACACTCCTTCTATTCAGTTTTGAACTGCCAATAATTTCCCTGTAGACACTCATACAACACACGCCTTTCGATAGGCGTTTTTCTTCGATCTTTTCACACAAGTACAAGAAAAAACGTAACACCGACTCTAGCAACAACTGCAAGAATGCTTCATCACTGAAGGAATAATGGGAGCGCAGCGGTTCTTATGGTAGGTTGAAAGCACACAGCCAGCACATCAGGAGCCAAACACAGACGAAAGGAAACAATTGGAATAAACAATACAGTGAACAATTCCGCTGCACGGTTAACAAAGAAAAACCGCAGATAACCGCTCAGACAATCACCGGGTGGTCGCCGTCTGAGGCACGTCAATGCACAAAGGTACAAACCGGCCAATATTGCAGAAGTATTCAATATGGCAGGAAACTACTAACCAACTCTCCGTCCGTGTCCAAACACCTACATTTAGAAGCTACATGCTACGCGTATTTACTTCGGTTAAATGTAATGGCTTTCGTAACCTGCTGATGAGTGATGAGGCTCGATAGAATCATGCTACGATGACCCGACTTGAAAATTTTAAATCCTTTTTTTCTGCTCGTCTAGACCCTGCCTCCCCTCATTGCTACTTCCATTTTCGTATTTTTATTTTCATTTATTTTCTCTTCATTTCTGACTCTTCTTACTGGTTGTCATTGCTTTCATAATATTGGGCAGAACTGCCCGTTGCCATGCGATGTAAAATAAATAAACACAACAACACCCAGATGGATAGGTGCGTTGCCCGCCTCACCAAGAAAGTCGGTGTGCTGTGGCGGATGCGCCGCTGCCTCAGCATGCAAAGCCGCATCCAGTACTTCAAGTCGGTGATCATGCCTGATTTCTCATATGGCTCCAATGCCTTCTCAGCATCGCTGGCGGGTAAGCACCTGGACCGTCTCCAAGTTCTGCAGAATCGTGCGGCTCGAGCTGTGTACGGATGCTCGCCGCGCACCTCTGCCAGAAACCTGCTAGTCCAACTCGGCGCCTACCGTGTCCGGGAGATCTTCATCCAGAAGCTCATCTTCCTGGTTTGGCGCTGCCGCTACTCCCGTGCTAGCCCCACACTGCAAGTGCTGTTGCTACCAACCAGTGGCGCTCCTACTCGGCTGCGATTATCTATGGGTCTAAGACCACCGCCAACCCGCACTGAGCTGGGTAAGGGTTGTCTCGCGTTCCAAGGAGCTAGGCTCTGGAATGCGTTGCCCAGCGAGGTGCGGGCCATACCGCACCCGGCCCAATTTCGCACTGCTGCTGTTCCACACAGCATGAACCCTTGAGGTCAGACGGATCACTATCGCCATATTTTCATTATATGCCTGCCTGTTGGCCTACCTGCCCGTCTCTCTCCCTGTTCTCTGACAACTTGCTTGTTAATTCGTGCGGTTGTTTTCAGACGTAAAGCCCTGCTGTAGAGGTCTCAGCCCTCATTTGTTAGTCTCTCTCTCTCTCTGTCTCTCTCTCGCTCTCGGATCTCTCTCTCTCTCTCTCTCTCTCTCTCTCTCTCTCTCTCTCTCTCTCTCTCTCTCTCTCTCTCTCTCTCTCTCTCTCTCTCTCTCTCTCTCTCTCTCTCTCTCTCTCTCTCTCTCTCTGTTTTTGGTGGACAAAAATATCTCTGGCGTTGATTGCTTTCTTGCTTCGACTTCTGCCGCGCCTTTGTTCTCGTACTCCCCTTTATGTACAAGTGTTGTGCAGACCCTCCCTTAATATAGTCTGTCTCATTTTGTCCTGAGATGTTTTGATGCATAGTGATTATGACGCTCATCATTCGCTCCCTTGTCACTGGACAGTTCTGTCCGTTTGGTTTTAGCGAATTCAAATAAAGAAAACAACAAACAACAACAACAACAACAACAACAACAACAACAACAACAACAACAACAACAACATGGAATACTGTGGCTGTGGTATATCAGAATACATACTGAATGACAATGCACAACAGAAACTAGCAGTGTCCTCCTGAACAAGTGTGTCCTTATTTGCTGACGATGCTGCACTGCTCCGGCTCAATGAGAGTCTAGACAGGCTTCGTGACAGTCAGAGTCTCCAGCGCGGTATCAACGAAGTCCATCAGTGGATGACTACCTCGAGACTAAGACCTAATATCGCCAAGACTGAGATATTTATTCCTGCCGAACTCAGAGCCAACCCCTGCATTCACTCTTCCCGGATCCCTCACAGACTTCACAGTGGTAAAGCAACACAAGCATCTTGGTTTGGTCATTGAATCAGACTTATAGTTTAGTAGACATGTCGACTATATCTGTAGCAAAGTCAGTAAAGCTGTTGGCTACCTCGTGTCTCACTGCTCCCACCTACCGCTTGAATGCATTCGCCTTTTTATCATTGCTACATTCTCCCCATTTTTCTCTATTGCTCAACCGACTGGTCATCCCTACTAAGTAAAATTTAGTCGTTAATGAGTACCCTGGAAGGCCACAATAAGAGGATACTGAAAGTCCTTTTCTGCAAACCATCATACTTTCCTTCTGCCGAGAGCTGTATGATATGTTTAACACCGTCCCCATCTCTAGTCAAGCGGATCGAAAACGGTGTATAGTTGTTCATTCTATTCGTCTTGACAAAGCCCCCGCCACACTTGCCTAAAATAGACCGTGTAAGTAGAAATTTTCGTTTGGAATTAACTTTCGCTATATTCGTGATCCACGTGATTCCGCCAGACATGTTGTATGCATATTCTATTTTATTTTATACTTTGGATGAAGTTTTCCATTAGTCCTATTTGTATTGTTGCGAACGGCTTTTGTTGACGTCACTTCTGTTATTTCATTGTATCGTATTACCCTTGTTAGGAATGGGTTTGCTCCCACACTGGAGCTCGCGCTATTCCGCGGACGACTTGACACTTGACTGACTCTCGACTGCCATCCAGAGAACACGAGAAGTCCATCCAACCTTCAACTCGGCAAACCTGCAAGAAAGCACCACTCCCTGCTCAATACACAGTGTTTCGGAGAATTCACCCCTCATCAGTTGAGCTTGAGTAGGCTGAGGAAGAGTGTGCCTGAAGAGCACCACTTATATTATAGTGCTGTCCAGGCACAAACATCACCAGGGATACAAACTTAGAGAGACACTCCGTTTCCAGCGCGACAAACACCTTGTGAACACCAGATAGCAGCGTGATTCAGTTATCGCTCCTGGACGGTGAGAACAGACGAAGAAGACCCTCGGTCATTCACAACGCTGTCACCTCCAAACCAGCTAGTCGCACGCCCGCGCTGGGCACAACAGTACGAAATAGGGTGATGTTTGGGGGGTTTTCGGAGTTCCGTCGCCGACTCCATGGGCTGACTCTTTGCGCTTGTAATTGTACTGGCACCTTCGGCCGTAGCTGGTACCTCCATGAAGTCCTTCTTGACATCGTCTGCGGAGGCCATGACTGCGCTGGTTACGCTTTGTACACTTTTCGCGAACTGACTAACGACGAGGAAACCATCCTCTGCTACCAATGAACACACGAGTGGTTCGAAATCTTTACTACTTCTAATATTTTAAAAACAGGCTCATGGAAACAGCAACGGGGAAATACAATTGATAATCATGGAGAACACAGACTCAACTCCTCAGACGTTCTCAAACTAACTCAATAACTACATGATTGTACTCTAACCAAGGAGAAGCAAACTCCAGGGCTATAATGAGGAGAAAAGGCAACAAGGCGGGTAAGATGAACGTGAATGCGGATGACAAAGCTGGTCAATGGAGGAAAAGGTGCTAACGACTTGGCGCAAAAGGCAGTGCATGGCTCTACTGGCATGCATCGCCAGAACCTCACATACTCATGAACACACCTCTTCTGCTCACCACTGTTCATCCAGCCCTTGCCGCTATCGCGGCGCGCGCTGAATTCGGCGGTAGATCCACTGCCCTTGTAGTTGTACTCGTGCAGGAACCTGTTACCGGCGCTATGTACATTCCTCACTCCGTCACCCGGCATGTGTACTGGTCACCATAAAGTGAAAGGATTACCGTAGATCTACGGCTGCCGGGCTGGGATCGCGAGTAGACTAGCGCTAGTCCTGGCGCATAGGTCTACAACTAAGTGTCAAAGACGATGGATCTGAAATAATGAGATCAGAGAGCGAACGGCCTCCAGCGGACATGTGGGAACATTGATCCTGAGTTGAATGATGGTAGAGTCTACATTGTCAGCTGGTGGTGTGGAGCAGTGCCAGTGGCACCTTCTCCTCTCACGTCCGCTGCAGCATTTCACCTTGTCAGCCAACACCTTCACTGCTTCAGCGAGAATGGTACCGTAGGAGTAGAGTTCTGGTCGAATGGCGCGCATCGAGTCAGAATAAAGTTCAGAATACCGGCACTTCAGCTCATCATTCTAGTTTCGACACGTCGATGTTTGCCGTCGTTCGTTTCGGATGTCCTGTCGTCCACGTTCTCGTTAGTCCGTAAAGTTCTGTTATCGCCGTCGTGTATCCTGTGCTGCCCAAGACGACGTCTCGTTCCAGTGTCCGCAGGAATAAGCATCGTTTCCACCGTTGGAGCAAGGTTGCCGACTGGTTTTCGCCATCGAGTCATTCACGTTCACGATTGTACTGAAGGAATCGGAAAAAAAATGAAGTCGCGAACAGTCACTACTATGATCACGATGATGGTCGTCCTACTCGTCGTGCCACTTCTAAACGGTAAGCTTGGACCAAAAATATAAAATTAAACAGCAAGTAACCGACTGGGAACATTTGTACGTCGTGTTCTCTTTGCTATCATGTAGACCAACACAGTCTACAGGTGGACATTGTCATGGACATGTAAACTAATTACTTGTTCTAGTGTTTGTAGTTCCCCTGGCCCTGCGTCTGACACGGCCAGGATTGTGAGTCACAAACTCACCACATAAAGGAATATGCAGTGTGACCCCTGCCCCTTTCTACCTTCCTGCTAGTATCTTGTAGATACTGTACTGTGGTAACCTGAATATCAGCTATGCGTGTCTACAGTGTGTATATCAGAAAGTCTTAGCTTATTTTGAGTCAGGGACAACATTACATTTTTATGACTAACCAATACTCAACTTTGATTGGAATGGCAATGAAGTTTGTGTACACTACACAAGCGAATTACCTCTCATCCGGATTTGCATTGACGACTATTTACATGTTCAATCAGGGGGATTTTGGATCGTTGCCTAATGAGGTTTGTCTGGTAACTGCACACTAACAAGGGTAGACCTGTATTTTCAATGTAGTACATGAACTTCAATTTTACATCCTAGCATTACCGTAACTTCAAACAACAGTGATAAACATGTTTCCCTAAGGGCGTGTATTTTGTCTATGCTGTGCATCATCTGCCTGTTATCTAAACGTTTTACTGGTCTACAACACCAATACGGATTGCGTACAGTTGAAGGGCAAACAATTTCAGGTCGTAAGTAATTGTATTTTGCAATATCTTTACTTCAACCATGTTTGAAGTAGACAGTACATCCTTGGCCACAGCTTCATGCAGAACAGGAATCAGATAATGTTGCCCCTGGGATTGTCTGTGAATGGCTTGTGGAGACTGTGGGAGCTTGCACGACCTACCAAAAGAACAAATTACCTGTGATTTACTTCTTCTGTGTTGATCTGTGTATTCTAAAATAATGCGCTGTTTTTAGAAGCTTGGTGGACACAATTAGAAAAGTTGAAAATCTGAATGTTGAATGTTTGAAGACAAGTAATACTCGGTGAACGCATACATGTATGTCTGAAATCGATGTTGAATATCCACTTCTGTCACCCAACATTTCCCTAATCATTTAGCATTGTAATGACTTGCAAATGATCCGATGCAGCAAACGGGGCAGCATCGTCAACAGAACGCACCGAGAGGGGGCGGATCGTAACAAGCAAGTCCAGACAAGACAGTCTTCCATTCGGAGCGACACGGGTGGGGAAGCTGCTGGTGGCGAAAGCTGGAGAACACGTGTGATTGCTCCGTAACAGCACGTGACACCACATCGCGTGCTGATACGGAGCTATCACGCGTGTTCTCCAACTTTGGCCTCCAGCAGCTTGTCAATTTCCCCACCTGTGTTGCTCCGAATGGAAGACTGTCCTGTCTGGACTTGCTTGTTACGAACCGCCCCCTCTCTGTACGTTCTGTTGACGATGCTGCCCCGCTTGCTTCATCGGATCATCTGCAAGTCATTACAACGCTAAACTACAACATTGCCACTGCAAACACCTCTTACAACTGCTCCCAGACTCCTACCCCTCCGCGACATGCCTTCCGCAAGGTTACATCCTCCACCTGGTCAATCATCAACTCTGCACTTTTTGCCAGTGATTGGCATCCTTTATTCACCTCAACTACTGTTGATGAAGCTGTGGAGAAGTTCACCACAGTTCTTGATGACGTGCTCTCCTTCTATGTGCCACAATATGGAGCCAGATCCACAACACCCAAACATGGCAGCCACCACCCTCGTCAGTCCAGCCGTAACCCCAAGATCCCTTGGCTCGACAACGATCTCCAAGGTGCAATTAAACTCAAATAAGACTATTACAGCTTAGCAAGAAGTACTCCACCTATGCTAATATTCCTTTGTACAAAAAAACAGCGCAATCTGGTGAAGTCATTGTCACGTTCTAAGTATCGAGCATGTTTACGTTCGCTCACTACCACCCTATCTCACCCCTCTTCCAGGCCTAACCTGTATACCTTTGTTCGCACTCAAAGGAAGTACACGTAAGACATACCTCCGTTATAAGCTTCCAATGGTTCGATGGTGACTGGCCAGGCTATGTACGGAAGCTCCCATCGACAGCAGAAGCCTTTCCTTGCAAGCTCCCGATGTTCGCTGACGACATGACGTTGTATGCCTGTACACAAGCTGAGGCCGTCGCTACCGTTACTGATTCGTTATCTGCAATTTCTGTGGATCTAGACGAGCTTGGGCTGCGCATTAATACAACAAAGACTGTAACTTTGATGATTTCTAGTCTTCTCAACCCCTCTCAACTCCAATCGTTTTTAACCAACAGCCTCTGACTCAAGTGTCTAGCACGAGAATCCTGGGAGTCATTGTAGACAGTGATGTTTCTTGGTCTGGTCACATAGACTTTATCGTTAGGAAGACTTGCACAAAAGTTGGCGCTCTTCGACGGTGTTTTCGGAAACTAAGTTTGAAGGCAACACGGCAGTTTATCCTCTCTGTTATCCTGCCTGACTTACTATACTGCTGCTCTTGCTTTGCGATGAATCTATCCGCAAAGGACCGACAGCGACTCTCGTCCGTTTATCGTCATTTTGACGAGCTGCTTGTGGCTCGAAACTACAAGATGACGTCATGCCGCTGTTAGCTAGATTGTCGAGTGAAAAACTTGTCAGCGCCTTCTAGGTTCAGCCTGGTCCCATAGCTCAGTGGTTAGAGCATTGCTCATCACAAGCAGGGTCCCAGGTTCGAGTCCTGGTGGGTCTGGCGTTTTTTTCTCTTTTCAGGCAGTTCACTTCCCTGACTGATAATAATAATAATAATAATAATAAAAATAATAATCACTGCCTGGTGTTTCTGTTTATTTTCTGTATAGCTCCCCCTAGGACAACTCCTATGACAGCTCCTAGGACAGCTCCTAGGACAACTCCACAGGCCACATCCGCTTCACCCACATCGCAGTCCCAGCAACCAACGACACCAGCCACAATGCATGCCACAGCAACTCCAACACGAACACAAACCACAGGACCAACGGAGGTGGTGTCGACTTCAGGCACAACCAGCATGAGTGAGTTTGTTCAGTGAAACAATAAGTCTTTGCATTTAGGGATCTGGTACAAGTCACACTCACTGTGATGTTTACAAACCCGCTCACAAGTGCATACCCGCCATATGACTCTACTTGCACAGATGTGTTGTGTTCACACACACACACACACACACACACACACACACACACACACACACACACACACACACACACACACACACACACACACACACCTGGTCCTGGTAAACACTGCCATTACGGTCACGTGTCCCCTCGCGGGGCCGACAACATGGAAAACGACGCGCGTCGGCAGAAAGTCGGCAGTCTGCCGAGAGATCAGGGACCATGTTCAATCGGCATGACGAGAGAGCCATCTCCGGCAGCTATGGATTTGGAATCCACGAGTAGAGCGGCAGCATCGGCCACAGGCCCCACAGTGGGCCTTGCAGCATGAGAGAGCGAGCCGCACACGCTGCGGCGGTGGAGTCGCTGAGCAGCAATGGTAGACACCGCCGCCCGGCACGGAGCCCGAGACGATGTCGCGGGGAGCATCCGGGAGTTGGGGCACTTGTGGACCGCCAAACCTCCGGCACTGCGGAACCAGCGCTCGCAGGAAGAACATTGTCGGCTACCTCTCTGTTCTGATACAGGTTTGCGGCGCTCATCGAGGCATTTATGGCGAGGCAAACCACTCCTGGAGAAGAGACGGCCACACTCGGCACAAGGTATCCGCAGGGGCTCACAAACGGGTTCGGACGGGGGCAGAACACTGCAAGCGGCCCGCCATTCCCGTCTGTCCTGGGCCAAGTCATACCATTCGTCGATGCCCAACGCCGCCAGATCCTTCCGCGCAGCATCGCGCCACCTTTTCCTCGGGCCGCACATTGGACGGACAGGATGTAGGGTGCCAAACAGTAGTTGACGCGGGGCACGCTCCTCATGCATTCGCACAACATGCCCAAGCCACTCCATGCGGCGCGATGTCAGCAGGCTGGGGATGTCACGGGGCTGACGCGGATTCCACCGCTCCAGAACATCAACCCTGGTCAGTCGTTCGTCCCAGACATTCCGCTGGCTGATACCCATCACGGAACGGATGCAGCGCAGATGGAAAGAGCACAGTGCATCAAGGTCGGGCCTCAACGGCACCCAACACTCGGCACAGTACAGAAGCAGAGACAACACGCATGCCCCGTACACAAGCCGCTTCGTAGCAAGCGAGAGGTTGCTGTCAGTGAAAACCGGCTGGCGCAGGGCTCCAAATGCACGTGATGCACCGGCAATGCGCAAGCTGATATCTGGGGTAGATCGGCCATTTGTGTGGAGGAGAGAGCCAAGATAACGGAAACTATCTACACACTCGACCACCTCACCCGCCACGTCCAGGGGCAGCCGGTCTGCTTCCGCGAGTCCATATCCAGCAGCCATCACCTTTGTCTTGTCCAGGTTGACTGTCAAGCCGAAAGAATACGCTACATGTATGAATTGGTCAAGGGCCCGCTGTGCACCATCATGAGTGGTAGCCAGCAGAGCAGAGTCATCTGCAAATTGACACTCGCGATGGACCTTGCTCTTGTCTGTTGACTTCCGACTGAATAGGAGACTGCCCCAGGGTTTGTTGCCACAGGAATACCAACGCCAGGAATGTCGGCAACAGCACGATGCCACTGCTGGAAAACGGCCCACATCAACAGATTGAAGAGTACCGGTGCCATGCAGCAACCCTGCCGAAGGCCGTTCCGCACCTCAATTGGTGGCGCATCAACTCCCGGGATCTTCAACGTTGCTGTCATATTGGTGTGGAAAGAGCGTATGATATTGATGAGGCGCTCAGGGACACCTGCCTTCTTGAGGATAATCCATAGGCATTGGCGGCCGACAGAGTCATACGCCTTACGGAGGTCTACGAAGACTAGAAAACCCTTGCACCGATGTTCGTAGAGCTTCTCTGCGACCTGCCGAACGGCGAAAACCATATCCGTGCATGACCGACCCTTCCTAAAACCACATTGGGAGTCGGGAAGGATGGTCTCGGCCAAAGATTGCAAGCGGCGCTGAATCATGGCAGCAACGACCTTGCCAACCACCTCCAACAAAGCAATGCCCTGCCAATTATCGCATTTGGCAAGGTTGCCCTTCTTCGGGATGGGGACCAGATTGCTACACACCCACTCTTGAGGGACTGCTTCGGCCTCCCACACGGTACAGTCCAAGAGGGCACATATAAGAGCGGGGCCACCGGCCTTAACCATCTCAGGTAAGATGTCAGAGCCGCCAGCCGCCTTCCCATTGCTCATGGCTGACACCGCACGCTGAAGCTCAGCAAGGTTCGGTGGTTCGCCAAGCTCCTCGACGATGTCCTGCTGTTCCACCTGATCGATAACACCGGAGTCGAATGTGCTGGGGATGTTGGAGACCTTGGTAAAGTGGCGCGACCATCGCTGTCCCTGCTCCGCCGGAGAAGTACAGATGTTGCCATTCTCATCTAGGATTGCCATACTTGGGATTGGCTTGTGGCCAGATCGGGCATCTTGTAAGGACCGTATTCCGGCCCACACGCGTGCGGAATTAAACCGGCCACTCTCAACCCTGCCCGCAACTGTGGCGAACCACTGGTTCTTAGCCGTGCGCACTGCCTGCCTAGCCTGTCGTCGTGCCGTGCGCAGCTTCTGGTAGTCATCGTTCCGACGGCCATTCGTTATCCAAGACCGATGGCAGGCATTACGTTCCACCAGTAGCGGCTTCAAAGTATCCCTGCTATCAGCAAACCAGTCCGGCTGTCGGCGACCCTGGCGGCCCAAGGCAGACTGTGCGGCATCTGTCATAGCACTACGGATGTTGTTCCATTTACACAGTGGAGCAGGGGTCGGCGGCACCCCTGAGCCTGGCAGCGATACTGTCTTGATACTCGTCAACAACACGGCGGACCTGACCATTGTCATCAGTGGATACAATATCCGGTAAGCGGCACGTTGCAAAACGAGCCCTCTTGGTCTGTGCGGCCGGCTTACGCCACCTGACACGACCCAGCCGGAAGCGCATTGCGAGTAGACTGTGATCACTGCCACACTCAGCCGATGGGATAATCTGTGAATCCGTACACCGGTGACGGTCCCTCCGAGCAACTATGATGTAGTCGATGCAGTGCACATGGCGACTCCTAGGGTGCATCCACGTACCCTTCAACTCTGCTTTCTTACAGAACCAAGTGTTACATATCCAGCCCTCATGCATGGCCAAGAAACTGAGGAGGTGCTCACCAGAAGAGTTCAAAATGCCAAGGCCATGTGGGCCACGCACCCTGCACCAGCTGTCCTGACTGTGTCCACTTCCGACCCTGGCGTTTTTCGTCAAAGTCCAGGAAAACTTCGGTGTAAACAAGGAAAGGAGATGGTAACCTGCTGCACAGCATATTTCATTGCCGCCCAGCAAAAATTTTTTTCACTCGGGGCGATGTTGTTCATGACATTCTGGAGCGACGCATAGAACTCGTCCTTTGCAGAGCGTTTGCTCCGAAAAGTCGGGGCATACGCGGTGACAATGGTAATCCAGTCTGTATTCACACACACACAAACACACACACACACACACACACACACACACACACACACACACACACACACACACACACACACACACACACACACACACACACTTGCTATTGTAATTCCATTTATTCCCGTGGCTATGCAAGAGACGTAACTTCAGTAATGTCAGCTTTAATCCTGTGTTTTTGTGTGTTTGTGCCGTCGGCATGCCTGGCACTATCCCGCACATGGCCCGTACCATCAAAGACAGCTGGCCACAATATTCAAATAGGGCTTTCAAATGCAAGATCATAACATGAAGCAACTTGGAAGAATGAGTACTGTATGCATGCAAGTGTATCGGGGGAATGCATTTTATTATCATTATTTTTTTACAATGATCACCGCTCACAGGTAAAGACAAAAAATTGCACAGTGAGAGCATAGTGATGGTGAGGCTTTTTGCCCTCAGCCGTGAAAGGAGTGACCGGGACATGATACGAAATGTTAGGAGGAGAGACAGTACATTAGAAGGAGGGGAAGGATAAGACAGACAGTGCTAGGAGGAGAAGGAGAGAAAAGAAGAACAGATGTTATTGGGAATAGTATGTGGAGCGGAATTTGGAAGTCATGGGGTGAGGCAGATATGATGATGATAATCAGAGATGGTCATGTGCGCATGCAGGACGATAGTGGGGGTTTGAATCCTAGCTTGAGCTTTTTTGCCTAGGTCATCAACGTGGTGGACGGTGTCGTATTTATTACCCTCGAATGCAAAGAGAAAGTTGACACTCGCTAAGCAAAACAGCATAGCGTAGGGCCCTGGGCTTCCCAGCTCTCTCGTTTTTGAACTGATTTCAGGTATTTTCTCCTGGTCTTGCACTGTGCAGAAGAGGATGCAACGGCTCTATCCATAGATCAGCTTCATCGCAAGATGAATGTTGTAACAATAATCTCTTGTGTTCATCTGGGTGTCGATCTGCTGCTGGTCATAGGAATTGTAGTAATCGCAGTGATTCGTTCAGGGATTCTACGTAAGATTAATTGTATAGGTGAGTACATAGCAGACTCAGCGGTATGAGTAGGTATGAGTACATAAATATTGTAGTGACAGACGTGGTGGAAATGCTTGCTGGTCAAGCCTTATCCGAACCAACCTTCATCCATTTCAATGCAAAGTGGCGTTGGTGCCCGTTTTGCACACGCACACACACGCACACGCACACACACGCACACACACACACACACACACACACACACACACACACACACACACACACACCTTGAACCTTGACCCTGAACTTGCCCATAGGCAATGATAGCGAAAGAACTAATTCGGCGGCAACCGGCAGCAAGGTTTGTGGCGCTTGAGATAGCCGTGGTGGCGGCACGTCTTCCCGCAAGCACAACGATACTCTGGCCCGGCGGAGACATCACGGAGGCTGAGGACGACGGTGGATGACCTCCCTCCACTCCGAGCGGTTCTGGGCAGTGTCGAGCCATTCCTTCTCCTGGGCCGCTGGATGAATGCGGTTGAAATCGTCCTCAAACACATGCCGCCCACGCACACACACACACACACACACGCGCACGCGCACACACACACACACACACACACACACACATACTGTTACATGTACATTGTGTGTATACAGTCCCGGTGTTCATGGTATGACCTGTGCTCAGTATTTTGTGAGTACATATACTTACGGTTCATGGCAAGTAGCAACTGGTAATACAACTGGTAATACAACTGGTAATACAACTGGTAATACAACTGGTAATACTCTGATTTTTGTGCAGGTCTCTTCTGTGCACCATATTGTACTGAAACCAGACATTCTCGAGCTGCTGAAACTCATTTTGCCAACTCTGTGCTTTAATTTTTCTCTCAATTGTCTTCCTAAGGGAAGACGGATTGAATGCCGCCAGTATGGAGATGAGACTGAGCATGCCAGCCACGCAAGCACTTCCTCTTTGGATATCACATTCGTCATCTTGCTCAGCTGGTGAGTGCAAACACTTCGGCACCAAACACAAGCACACATGATTGTTCTACTTCGCAGTGGCCTGCTAGTTTATTTTATTCCTGTAGCTATGCAGAAGACGTTACTTCAGTAACGTCTGGCGCTAGCCAGGGTCCACATAGCTTTAATTTGGTGTTTGTTTGTTTGTGTCACGCCTGGCGCTATCCCGTATCTGTCCCGTACCGTACCATCAAACACAGCTGGCCACATACAGTTGGCCGCAATATTCAAATAAGGCTTTCAAACGCAATATCATAACGTGAAGCAACTTGGAAGAATGAGTATGAATGCGAAGTGTATGGGGGAATGCATGTAGGGCGATAATGCGGGTTCGAATCCTGATGCCTGAAAAAAGGGGAGAATTGAAAAAATTATAAACTCCCTTTTCTTTTGTTGCCGTCATCAAGGCGGTAGACGGTATCGTATTACCCTCGACCGTACCTGTCCCGTACCTATCCCGTACCGTACCATTCAAAGACGGCTGGCCACAATGCATATTTAAATAGGGCTTTCAAATACAAGATCATAACGTGAAGCAACTTGGAAGAATTGGTATGTATGCGAAGTGTATCGGGGGATGCATGCAGGGCGATAGTGCGGGTTCGAATCCCAGGTTATGTCTAAAAACAAAAAGTAGAACATTTATAACATCCATATGCTTTTTTTGTCTAGGTCATCAAGGCAAAATAGCATAGCGTAGGGCCCTGAGCTTCCAAGCTCTCTCGTTTATTATAATTTTATTTCACCGCCAGTGGCAAAAGCCAATACAAAGGGTAGGGCGTTAGCCAACCATGGCAAAAGAAGGTCAGAATTTTTGGGTTGGAGCAGAACCCTCCCACCGACCCTCATGCGATACACCCACATTCGAAGGAGAGTTCAGGAATTATGTTGTTCTGATTCTCACTTTCGTGTGTTGTATTTTGAATTCGTTCATTTCATTCGGCTATGCTACGCTGTCCTGAATTGGCTCTCAGCGGCAGCGAGTGGTAGGGAAATGTTGGGGTTATCCGCAGGTGACATGTTTGGAGATGTCGCTGTTGCTGATGTTTGTATGCTTGTGGTTCTCTTATGGGAAAGCTGGTGTGCCTGTTTACCGTGAGAGGTTTTTTGTGCACATTTGGCTCTTTGTGCCACTTATTTATAGGTCGTGGTGAAATATAGGAATTAAGGATTCGAGTTCAATGCAAAAACATCAAAAATAGAGAGGTAAAGATAGCTGTGTATATGCTGATAATCATAATTGATAAAATCCATTACCGGTCACTAGCTGTGCTACTCTATAAGTCCTATGATGTGCTAAACGGCTTGAATACAAAGGCAAGTATTTCTCTTCAGGCTTTTCCCATTGCAGCTCCCTCAAACTATCTTTTCTTTCCCATTCTACACAATAATGCTGTGTGTTTGAATCCACTGTGTATTTTACTGTTGATCTACAGGTTGCCATGCCAATGACCTGTAAGGTTGTGTTTCAAGCCGGAGACTATTGAACACTCCCCATCATAATTACAGCTCCCAGCTGCCCTGCATACAGTGAAGCTACCATGCATCTTCATGCAATGCTGCAGTTGTGCTGGGAAAGTAACCGCGGGTAGATTCCGACATATTGTTCATTCAATTTATCCAGTACATTACATACACACTGCAGTTGCACATACTCTTTTTCAACAGTACAATCATCACTCTGTAGTAGTTCTGTCTTTAGCTCACATCAAGTCCTGTAGTCTGATCTTTGTTCCATGCAATCAGTTTATGCACTCATTGTAGTCACTGTAGGATGAGCTGCCTGATTTCAAAGCATTGTGCCTTTGTTTGTCTTCTATGTTTTGTCCCAGCTATCTAGTCAGCTCAAGTCTCAATTCTGCATAACTTGTTTCTATACAGTTATCCTGTACTGTGATCATATAATATTCATAGCTGCCAGCTAGCACCCATCACTGTGCTTGGTGTACTCGACTGTCTCATTTTTCTTGTCTTATTTTGGCCAGCAATAATATAATGCTGGATCACTTGAACCCGTGATGGTTGTTAAGTCAATTTAGTCCAATAATACTGTGCAAGATAATGTGACTTGCATTGTGGACCAATACATGCATTAACGCACTATGGACGCAGGCATACATATTAATACTATTGTCGCAAGTAAATCCCACTGAAACTGCGGCCATGAATAGCAGTTCAGGTGTACTCTAGTGATCACAAACAACTTCACAAGTAGCACATTGCTTTGTATATTATTATGTTCAGTATGTCTGATAGCACTTGCTCAAGCAAATGATACCATAGTGAGATTACTCAATTCATCCAAAAATAGTCCTGCTGCCTTTTGAAACCCCATTTTGTCGGAATCGAGGCGCTAAAACACTTCATATTTCCGTCTTCAAATGTGTTCTTGTTATATACATGTATATATGTTGGACTCAGTAGAGCGTCCAGCCCCTATATGATGTCCAAGCCCTATATAGAGTCCATTGGTTCAAAATCCACTGTACAGAGTCAAAACTTGGAATCAACTGTGAGCTCAAAGTTTCGATGGACATCACTCCCTGTATAGAGTCCAGCCTATTGGCTTCACCCCCTATCGAGTTCGAAAATAGACATAGGATCTGCTGTAAGCAGTGAATATTAACCAGAAAACGGCCTCTCCCTTTAATCCTTTACATCATTCACTTCTCAAGATAAAAAAATATGTATTGAGGCGCCACTGCAGCCACTTCATTACATGAAAAACCCTACAAACACCATCCTCAAATCAAGTGGTCTCTTCACAGACGCTGCAAATTACAATATCTCAATTATGTAGTGTTGCCAAATTATTGTGCACGCAAACACACATGCACACACCCACACAACGCCAAGAAAATACCTAGAAAAAAACCAAGAATCGAAAGAGAATAATGGAGAGCCCAGGATTAATTATTTGTTTTCAAATTATTGTGTGCGCGCGCGCGCGCGCGCACACACACACACACACACACACACACACACACACACACACACACACACACACACAAACTTATACAACGCCAAGAAAACACCAAGAAAAGAGTAGAGACACAATACACACGCAACTCAACAGCCATGCAAACGTCCACCCATTTACATGTAAAGTCAAGAGGGATAACAAATAATTATACGAAACGAATGCGTACGGGGACGGGTATACGCACGTTTACATACACGTAGTAGTGTAAGAGAGTAACATAGTGCAGTGGTCAGCATAATACTAGCACATGCTGAGAGTGCAATAGCAAGCTTCACCATCGCTCATGGCCATGCAAATGTTCAGCAGCACTCAGTTCCGCAAGCTTCTGAAGATCAGCACACCTGCAACAAATAGATAGCACAAGGATACGCTTATTACCGTAATGATGCATGGGAGCACACAACTACCAAGTTCTCAACGAATGTGATGCTCAATGAAAATCAATCCACTCAAAGACCTGTGAACAGGTGATGGTGGGGACAATAATCTATTAGTAATACGAGGAATAAGATCGTTTGTGCACACTCAAGACGCACAGACACACCAACATACATGTAGTGTACACAGTGTTGCACTTCACTGCAACTAAATTGAAATGAGATGATTTGAACAATCTGTACAGCGTTGCTGTCAGTCAGTCTTCCCCAAGATGGAAATGCAATGATTTGTTGTCACGAGGCAGTTTCACTGACACAATGTCATGTTCGTGACATCAAAACGGTTACTTCAGGGAATACGAGTATTAGCTTGAGAAGCTTTTTCTTGTCATTGGCACACAAGCAATCCTCCTAGTCCTACTACTACTAGTACACTGGCACTGCGTTTGTGGATCCCATTGTATTTGACATCATACTACAGGAAGAGTGTCGTGGAGTTCACATAATTATCACAGGGATAAAAATACATTTCTCATGAAATAAAATAATAATTGATGATAGCTAGACGATCATACGATTGATGCAAAGTCCTTGCAGTCCTTGAGGACTATTACGAAGTGGTTGATTACTTTTAGGGCATTCATTTAAGCAACATCAAACAAACGCGATACGCTCCTTGAAAATGGAAAAAAAATTCAAGCATAACGACAGAACAGCAGACCAATCGAAACGAGTAAAAGCTTCCTTACCTCAGTCATCGTCCTGCCATGTAGTTGGACAGCCTTTTGACACGGTGGTACAGGCAGCTCTTGTCCAGTCAAACAGGGGTATCCTTGTGGCGTCGAACGAAAGAGAGTGTCAGTATCTGACTCGTCAGATTGCAACTGTGCTGAACTTTTCTCTTTCTCCGCTTTCTGCTTTCATCCCTCGCTCTGATGAAACCGTTCAAACGTCTTACTGGCAGCAATGGCCAGCCAAACAGGGGATCCTTGTGGCGTCGAACGAAAGAGAGCGTCAGTGTACCTGACTCGTCAGATTTGAACTGTGCTGAACTTTTCTCGTTCTGCAATTTCTGCTTTCATCCCGCGCACTGATGAAACGTCTTCAGAGAACCACAAGACGCTTTCCAGATTTGATTTTGAACGTCTCCTTATCCTCCTTGGTTAGCTCGAGACAGATTACTGTCAGCAACTGCACAGCAGAATTGGCAGCCGTGGCTGAAGTGAAGAAAGGAATGCGCTGCCACGAGGCAAGCAAAACTGAAAATGTGTTCTCTTTCGGGCACAACACACAGGACGGCGTGACTGGATATACTGGACTCCTGGACCGTGAATAGGGGACTTGTAGAAAAAGTGTACTCCTTATAGGGGATTGCGCGGCAGGATGAAGCTGATCAAAACTGAGTGGACTCCTGGACTCTGTATAGTGGATTTTGGACCAATGGACTCTATATAGGGTGCTGGACATCATATAGTGCATGGACTCTATACTGAGTCCTACATATAAAAAAAGGTGACTTCATGTACTCAGCGGGTAACCACATGGTAACAGATTCAGCAGCTAACATCATGCATGTGTGAATCATACGAGCATCAGCAAACTACTAACTTGGTCAACAATTTGAGGGTGGTAACCATTTTGCTCCAAGTCCAAAACATCACGTTTTTTAGCCATGTATTGGGCAGCAGGACTTTTGCCAGCACCCTCGTGACGTTGCAGATATGTGGCTTGATTATTGTAGTTGACGTTGATTTAGTGACTTTGGCAAGTTTGAGTCGTGTCAAGAAGTCAGGTAGGATTCAGGACTAGGCAGTAGTGGAACGTGAGTGGTAGTCTTTGCCGATTTTTGAGGGTATCCTGGATTTGGTGGAAATGGCTTGCTGTGGAGGTCCCAGCACTGGATGTTGTATCAAAGGTACGACCTCGTAGCTAGCCCTTTCCCAAAGATGCCAAAATATTTCGCAACTTTACCTGGGATGCTTTTCGCAACCATGCCAAAACAAGCGAAAGTTGCTGAAAAAGCATCCATATTTTCAGAAAAAAAGCTTGAAAGTTGCTGATATCGAAACTCAAATTGAGCGAGTTCTTGTGCATAATATCATAGCATTATTGCTCAGTGCTTACTACAACCATCCACGGTTGGCAGAGCCGGTTCAAATGGTCGCAAGACTGGGGCTCTGCCAACCGTGGATGGTTGTAGTGAGGTCACTGTTTCCAAACACAATGGTCCTCCGCCTTGTAACATGTTGTTGTTGACTTTTATTTTTACTTCACCAATGGCACAGGCATGATTGCCTTCTCACAGAAAGATGAAGGATGCTGTCAAACAACAATGCATGTAGTATGTGCAAGACTTCTGTTACATACATGTTCTTCGAGAAGTACACTTGTTATGATGATTTGATGCAATTTTTCAGCGCTTCAAATTGTAAATGCATTTTTTTGGCCCCTGGGTGGCTCGCACACCGTGGCACTATGCCGAATTTTGAGTTTTTCAGGCCGGGAAAGCCTATCGGTGAGGCTCAAGAACTTTTAAATCATATCCAGAGGGCCAGCATAGTGGCAGGAGTGTGTGGTGAGTAGGCCTGGGCGGATAATGCTAGTTATTTTGCGGGATAATGCTAATGGCAATGCCAGAAAAACTGTATCATAATGCTACTTATAATGCTGCTGTTCCTCTATAATGCCAGCAATTCACCAGAAGTAAGTATGGAAAAATGGCTTGGTTTGGGCAATAATGTGCACGTTTCATAGTTCTACGTAGCCGGCATGGAAAATGCTAGAAAATCATGATCATAATGCTAATTTTATGCTGCTATTGCTCCATACATGTATACAATCCCTTACAGCTAGATGTCCAGCGAGGAAAGTCTCGAGTGGAGGCCTCTCGATCTGCTCGCTCATTCGCCTGGCATTCAGTAGCACTTCATCGCAAAGGACTTCAATTCAAAACAGTTTTCACACTGCGCTTCAAGCCCTTTTCCTCGTGAACTCGCTGCAAACGTATGAGCTCTGCTGCGCGTGTTCCCTTTGTGTGAGGCCCAGAAACAGCTAGTATCTCCGTACTTTGATTGGCTGGATCGATGTCGTCCAGGTTCTCCTCGCTATCGCCATCACGACTCTAACTGGATACGATTTCTTCACCATTTTCCGCAAACAGCAGCTAGAGCAGAAATTTCGCCATCCCTGAGTGTAGGAGATGGAATCCGTTCGATCAGCCCAAAAACTCTTCGTTGTGACAAGAGGAGTAGCAGGAAATATTCTACCGGAAGCCCTTTGACTTCCCTGAATGCTGAAACCCTTCCTGCCTTGACCATGTTGACTGCTACTTCTTCAAACAAGCGAGATTCTCTTTGGTTCCACTTCACTGCACTTGAGCGTCCACGAGACACAACCTTTTTACAAAACAATTTTTCTCCAAAAAATGATTTTCACCCTAAGCCTGGTTTTCGCAGAAGTTGGGCCATTGGAGTATACCGGTAATGCCACTTCTGTGGAAATGTAGTGTTACAATGCTAGCATAATGCTCGTTGCAAATCGCACACTGTAATGCTACTTATAATGCTAGCATTATCCGCCCAGGTCTAGTGGTGGGAATTTCACTCAAATCCCCATCTTGTGGGGCGCAGTGGCCGCAGTCACCCAGTTTCGGTGGAAGTGCGCGAGTTCGATTGGGATTCAAGTAGGAAGGGAGCGTCTCCGCTTTCTCGGACCAAGACCATTCGACTCAGCACCCCGAAGACTACAACTGGTGAAATTTTAATTTTTGCCTTAACTTCCCCTCTAGGGAATCATCTCGTATCCTCTGATTAGGCATTGGCGGATAATGCTCGAAAAGGTGGCAGATTCTGCTCGAAAAGCAGTGAAATCGGTAGAACCATACAAACCTTATGGCCGGCAATTCCTCGAATTCTGCTCCATTTCTTTATCCACATACCAAACATGCACGAAACTTACCAGAAAAAGTACCGAATTCTGCCAATTTTTCTGCCGGCATTATCCGCATATGCCAACCTCTGATTAACCCTTGGCGGGTCGGGTTATGGTCGGTGTACGCGTGGAGACGCTTTCCACCGCACATCAGAAACCGAAACGACAACTTGCTCGTCTTCTCAAGAACTCTCAACAACGAAGACACTGGCGCACGCAAAGCTACGTGGCACACAGCGCTCCAAAGAAGAAATGCGTAGATCACGTGCATGCATATGAGAAAAACAATGATGTCACGCTGCCATGACGATACACAAGCTGTACTGGCACGCGCAGTGGACAAAAATAATGGAAAATCAAGAAAAGTCAGAAAATAATACAAACAGTGAAATTCGAAAGTAGAAGTCAAAGGAAGTTCAAAGAACAAGGAAAACGAAGATCTGTGCTGATGGGAACTCAAAGCAATTTCAACCATGTCCTGTCAGAGAGTGTTAGCACCCACAGGGTGAAGGCAAGCCTTGTCAGAGCAGAACCTACACTAGGACGGACTAGAGCTGCAGAACGGACTTTCTGAAGGAATGCAAAGATAAGTAACAATTCAAATTCGAGATAATCAACTTAGAAACAACACCAGCTGTTTTGTAACCTGTAAACTGCTTGTAACAATCAGCGATGTACTAGTAACTAACTCCTAGTAAACGCTTTGACTGTGCTCTCGGAAGAACGAAGGATTAACAAAATATAGAATAAACACAGTAGATAAATAATAGTGACACTCGTAAATTCTACAATATCTGGAGTCTTCTGCACAGTACATGAAGAACACACAGATCGCACAGGGAATACACAAGAGAACAGAGCGCACACAGATCGCACAGAGAACGCACAGAAAACACACAGAACGCACACCACTGCATACTGTCTTCAGAACATTCTCCCCCTCTTGATCAGACACGGATCAACCCTGCTTAGAACTCCAGTGGGCACAGCTTGGTGATTGGACGAGTGTAGCGCTTGCTGCCCACCAATACTTCGGCGACACGCACCTTGCCGTCTGCTCCTGGGAACACCTTGACCACACGTCCCAGAGGCCACTGTCCGCGCGGAGTGTCCGACTGCAGTACGAGAACGGCATCATCGGGCTGCAGGCTCTTCTGTGCATGCGGCCACTTGGTCCGACGGTTCAGGGCGGGCACCCACTCTTGCATCCAGCGCTTCCAGAAATGCTGGATTAACTCTTGTACAACTCGCCAACGGTTGCGAGGATGAAACGGCGTGTCATCCACCGACTCTGGAGCGAACCGACCTCCCGCTTGTCCCGTCAGGAAGTGATTTGGCGTCAGCACAGTCTGATCCTTCGGGTCTGCAGACTGATAACTCAGCGGACGAGAATTCAGTAGGCCCTCTGCACCACAAAAGGCTGTCATCAACTCCTCGTCGTTGACTTCTGCATTGCCCAGAATGTGCTGGATTGCTCGCTTTGCGGATTTCACCATCGCCTCGTGAGCGCCACCGAAGTGTGGAGCGAGCGGAGGATTGAACGACCAGGTGAGACCGCGGTTGGCTGCTGAGCGCTGTACAGCCTTCTGGTCCAGGGCGTTAACCAGTTCCTTGAGCTCTCGGTTGGCGCCGACGAAGTTAGTGCCGTTGTCCGACAACATCTGCATGGGCAGACCACGCCTGTCGACGAATCGAGACAGTGCGCGGAGGAAGGCATCTGTGTCAAGACCGTACGCCATCTCAAGGTGCACTGCTCGACTGAGTAGACATGTAAAGAGACACAAATAACGCTTCTCTCGCCGCTTGCCTCTGCCTTGGACTGTCACGAATGGCCCAGCAAAATCCACAGCTGTACGAGCGAATGCCCGCAATGGTGGTGATAGCCGCACCTTGGGCAGAGGCGCCATCTGCTGCTCCGCTGCTTTGGCTTTCTCTCTTCGACACACCGAACACTCACGCTCCCACTCTCGAATTGCTTCACGGGCAGACACTACCCAGAACGTTGTGCTTAGCGACGACAGCGTCTGGTTCGTGCCGCCATGCTGCTGCAGCTCATGATGGTGCTTCACAATAAGCTGCGTGACGTGATGATTGCGTGGCAAGATCACTGGAAATCTCACGTTGTGTGGCAGCCACTCGGCGTACTGCGTCCGGCCGTCGCATCGCAGCAACCCATCTGCGTCGACCTTGGGGTTGAGCTTCAGTAGCGCTGATCTGGCTGGCACTACTTGCTTGTTGCGCACACTCTTCAGCTCGTCGCTAAACGCCTCGCTCTGAGCTTGCGCGATCCACAACTGCTCGGCGTCACTGATCTCCGCTGCTGTCAGTTCACTTGTGATGCGATTCCGGCCAGCGGAGTTGCCGATGAAGCGCATAACCCACGCTGTCACTCGCACGAGACGCAACCAATCGGAATATCGTTCGTGCTTCAGGCGAAATCCTGGCGGCTGTGCAACAGTTACGAAGCTCACTGCTTCCGCTGCGCTGCTCTGCTTAAACTCTTCAGCGCTCGGGGCTGTCGGTGGTCCTGCTGGCAATGTCGGCCAGTCGGCTGAGTCACTGTGTAGAAATGACGGACCTTCCCACCACAATGAACTCTTGACTAATGCTGAGACCGTGGCACCACGTGACGCGAGATCCGCTGGATTGCTCGCTGTCGGTACATGCCGCCACTGTTGAGGTAGCGTAGCCGTCTGAATCAGTCCAATACGATGGGCAACGAATGGCTTGAACTTGCGACTGGCACTTCGAATCCAGTGGATCACGTCCATGCTGTCTGACCAGAAGACCACCTTGTCCATACTCAACTGCAACGCCGATGTCACTGAGGTTGCCAATTCCACTGCAATCACTGCTGCCATCAATTCCAGACGCGGAATGCTGGTGGCCTTGAGCGGTGTCACTCTCGTCTTGGCGGCTACCAATCGTACTTGGACAGTGTCGCTGCTCTTGCTTCTGGCATAGACAACCGCGCCATATGCCACACTGGATGCGTCAGCGAATACGTGCAGCTCCACATCGTCACTGCCGGGTGATCGAATGCAACGAGGAACTGCTACCTTGGTGAGATGAGGCAGTTGCTGAAACCACTCTGTGGCCGCTGCTAGTAGTGTGGGCGTCAGCGTGTCGTCCCAGTCCAGACCTGCTGCCCAGATATCCTGCATCAGGATCTTCCCCTGAACAACAAACGGTGCGATGAGGCCGAGGGGGTCGAACACTGTCGCCAGTTTCTTCAGGAATGCTCTCTTCGTGACGGACTGTTCATGCTCCGGACTGAAGTTGAAGGAGAACACATCGTCCTGAGTGGACCATGCCACTCCGAGTGTCTTTGTTGCCGGTAGCTCGCTGCTGCTCAGGTCAATTACTGAGGCTCTATCGTCGATCGGCACGTTCTTCAATACCTCCTCGGAATTCGACAGCCACTTCCGTGCTTTCATTGACGCTGAGCCCCACAGCTGAGTCAGCTGCTCGTATAGCTGCAGGGCGGTGACTTCATCATCCACAGAGTCGAGGGTGTCGTCCATGTACGTCGACTTCAGTACTGACTCGGCCGCTAGTGGAAGCTGGTTGGCATTGTTCTGGGCGTGCTCCCGCACAACGAACTGTGCCAAGAACGGTGACACATTCAGCCCGAACACCAATCTCTGGAACTGATAGCACTTGATGCGCTGCTGCTCGTCGCGATGAAGAAACTGTAGACGCTGACGATCATTCTCAGCCACTTCAATCTGCAGGTACATTTCCTGAATGTCGCACACAAGTGCCACCGATCGACTGCGGAACCGCAGCAGGATGCAGAACAAATCTTGCTGCAGCTTTGGCCCAGGATGAATTGCATCGTTCAGCGAGATGCCGCGGTGCTTTGCTGCGGCGTCAAAAACGATCCGGACCTTGGTGGTGTCTTTGTTCATCCGAACTACCGGAAAGTGAGGCAAATACCAGCTGGATGTGTCGGCTGGATCATACGGTATTTCCTTAATGTAGCCTTTCTCAGCGTACGCCTTGATTGTGCCGTTGTACGCTGCCGCTACTGTCTCATTCTTCGCCAGTCGGCTCTCCGTGTTACGCAGCCGCTGCGCTGCCATGCCGAAATTGTTGCTGAGCTCTGACACTTTCTCCGTCCAGGGGATAGCTACCTGGTACCGTCCTGCCGATTGCGTTAGTGACGATGTTGCTGTCTGCAGAGCTGCTGCGTCACTGACAGATAGTGCGATTGCTGGATCTTGGTGGGTACCACTCACTTCCACCTCCCAGAAACGCTGCATCGTGCGGTTGAGCTCTGCGGTTACATCTGACTGGTCTCGTACCCCTGCCGCATAGCTGTACTGGAACAATGACGATCTAGCCATTGTCGACGTCGTGGGCCCGACACATGTCCACCCTAACACTGTCAGACGCGCCACAGGTTCTCCAGGAGCTCCACGTATCTCCTCCAGCGCACAATGGATGTCTGGTTGGTCAATGCCGATGAGCATATCTACCTCTCTACGCTTCGGCAAGCTGGCAAATGTCACTTCCTTGAGATGTGGCCAATGCCGCTGCTCTGTTGACCAATTCACTGCGTGCATGTCGTCCGTGATTTGCTGTAGCGTGTTCGCCTGGATCTTGCGCTCCCAGCTGCCATCTACGCTGCTGAGCTGCACGTCGACGTCCTGGGTGTCGTACGTTGAGCGCTGTCCGTTTAGTACTCCGACTGATATCTTGGAGCTTGGTCCACTTAGCTGAAGTTCTGCTGCTACTCTGGCGCTGACATACGTCTGCGTGCTGCCGTCGTCCAGTAGGGCATTGATACGCACACGTCTGTTGCCATTGCCGATCATGACTGGTACGGTTCGCAAAGCCAAATTCCCAGCGCCACTGGCTTTCATGGTCGTTGCTGCTGCTTGAGACTCCTGCGCCTCCCCCTCAGTGGCGAGGTACACACCTTGCTTCTTTGTGCTTGGTCTGTCCTTGGGTGGATCTCTGTTCTTGATCTGCTGCTGCCCGTGCAGGAGCCTATGGTGCGTGGAGTCGCAACCATCAACGCCGCAAACTCTCGTCCGTTCACAATCATTGCCGCGGTGACCACTCGCCAGACACCGATAACACAGACGCGCTGCTTTGGCCTTGACCCAGCGCTCTACAACAGTCATTCCTTTGAACTGGTCGCACTGCCACACGCCATGGACATCGCCGCACACTTCACACGACTTTCCGCTACGAGCCACAAAAGATCTGTTGTATGGGTGAGATCCTGGCTTAGCTGGCCGGTTGACAGGCGCATGTGCTGACGCTGCTGGCTGGGATATGCTGATCCCGTCTGCCGTTTCTGCTGCCACAGTCAGGAACTCTGCCTCTTGTTCCAGCCACACTGCTAACATGGTGACTGTTTCTGGCTGCTGTTGCACGAATAGCCAACGCTGATACTGCGCGATCAGCTTCTCATCCAGCTTTCGCAGCAGCTGGTTATACAGAGTTCCCGGACCCAGCTCATGGGAACGCCCCGCATCCGTCAAGTTTACTATTGCGATCTCCAGCAGCTCAGAATACCGCACCAGTTCGCGCTGGCGACCACTGCGGACGGTTGGCATTCTCTCAATGTCCTCCAGCTGCAGAGCAATTTGTCTTCGACTGCCGCCGTACTTGCGCTCAAGCTTCGCCTTTGCCGTTGCATAAGCTGCTGGCGAGTACCCGAGGGCACTGATCGTCTCCAGCGGCTCACCCTTCAGGTAAGTACGCAACTGCAGCAGCTTGTACGCATCGTTGGCTGGCGAGACATCTACGCATGCGTTGAAGGCAGCTCGCCACTGCTCGTACTCTTTGCGGTTTCCGGTGAAAACTGGAATGCCGACTCGTGGCATCTGCCGCCATGGCTCTACCATTCCACCTGGTGGAAAGTTTGCGTACGGTGCAGGTGCTGTGAACGCTGCTGGTGCTGCGAATGGTGCTGGTGCTGCTACCGGTGCTGGTGCCACTACACTCGGTGCTGACACTGCTGGCGGAAGGCTAGTACTGGTCACTGGTGCTCTTACAGGCTGACTGGTGGCTCTGCCTCCGCCACTGGCTGTCAGTGGTCCAGCCTGACCCGAGTTTACAACCGAGGTTATGCCCCTTGAAGCTGTTACAACAGCCGGCACAGACCTCAACGACATACTATTACTAAAGGCGGCAGCAGGCACAGAACTAGCGGACGTACTGGTGGGAGCCGCAGCAGGCACAGAACTAGCGGACGTACTGATGGGAGCCGCAGCACTGCCACCAGGCACAGAACTTGCCAAGGTACTCGTACTACTGCTACTAGTACTACTGCTACTCGGAGCGCGAGCGGCAGTCCCCGAGCTGGCAGCAGTCCCCGAGCTGGCAGCAGTCACACTCAAGGAGCTCGGTGCCGACGACCCAGATAGACTACTCGGTAAGAGTCCTGACTCCAGACCGACAGGTCCCTGGTGCGGTTCTCGCTTCGGCACAGTATGCATAAATTTCTCTTTTTTTTCTTTTTCTGGTGCCTGTTCACTTTTTTCCTCCTTGTCAGCCTCGCTCTCAGCAACGATCTCCGATCTTTGCAGCAGATCCCGCACTTCCTTAATTCTCTGGGCTCGCTCCTTGCCCGCTGGAGATCTCCCTCCACGACTGGGCCGCGCGGAGCATATCTCGGCGAGCACTTCGCTGGCCTGCTCCAACACGTTATCGTACTTGCTTTGGAGCTCGTCCAGCTCATCGTATATTGCCTCAGTAGGGCGACCTGCCGCTCTCATCAGCTTGCACAGCTCAAGCATCACCCGCACTGCCTCCTCTGCCGCATTGTTCAGTGCATCTATCTCAGCGTTCAGGTCTCTGGCGTCTATGGGCGTGGTCTCACTGTGCAGCTTTGTCAGTATTCCACGTTTGATATTCGTGAAATTGGACTTCACTCGAATCTTTGCCGATCGTAGTTCGTCCATGGTACAACTAAATTTGATACATACACTACAACTAAACTAAACTGAACCTCTAACCATCCTCTGCTACCAGATAATGTACGCGTGGAGACGCTTTCCACCGCACATCAGAAACCGAAACGACAACTTGCTCGTCTTCTCAAGAACTCTCAACAACGAAGACACTGGCGCACGCAAAGCTACGTGGCACACAGCGCTCCAAAGAAGAAATGCGTAGATCACGTGCATGCATATATATGAGAAAAACAATGATGTCACGCTGCCATGACGATACACAAGCTGTACTGGCACGCGCAGTGGACAAAAATAATGGAAAATCAAGAAAAGTCAGAAAATAATACAAACAGTGAAATTCGAAAGTAGAAGTCAAAGGAAGTTCAAAGAACAAGGAAAACGAAGATCTGTGCTGATGGGAACTCAAAGCAATTTCAACCATGTCCTGTCAGAGAGTGTTAGCACCCACAGGGTGAAGGCAAGCCTTGTCAGAGCAGAACCTACACTAGGACGGACTAGAGCTGCAGAACGGACTTTCTGAAGGAATGCAAAGATAAGTAACAATTCAAATTCGAGATAATCAACTTAGAAACAACACCAGCTGTTTTGTAACCTGTAAACTGCTTGTAACAATCAGCGATGTACTAGTAACTAACTCCTAGTAAACGCTTTGACTGTGCTCTCGGAAGAACGAAGGATTAACAAAATATAGAATAAACACAGTAGATAAATAATAGTGACACTCGTAAATTCTACAATATCTGGAGTCTTCTGCACAGTACATGAAGAACACACAGATCGCACAGGGAATACACAAGAGAACAGAGCGCACACAGATCGCACAGAGAACGCACAGAAAACACACAGAACGCACACCACTGCATACTGTCTTCAGAACAGTCGGTAAATTGCTGAATTCAATGATGCTTTCCATTATGCCCAAATTAACGTTATGCCAGTGATTACGCTACATTTGTAATAGGTCACCGAGTGGTATCAGGAGGCACACAAGAAGACTGACTAATATTATGTTCTTCGGCTCAATCTGCCTGAAATTATGGCTCAATCTGCCTGGAGGAACTGAACTGAAGAACAACAACTACTGAACTGACACAATATAGAGTAAGGAAAAGGTTTTATAGCCAGCGATAAGAGTTCTGAGAAGTAACGGGTGTTGAGGAAGATACTAGGAAGACACTTAGGACAAGACCAATGGAAGAACTAGCTATTGGTGTAATGTGAGTCAAACGGGAGAATTGTAATGTGCAAAATACGAGCTAGTGTGCAGTGTATGTAAGTAAGTGCAGTAGATGTGAACGTGTTAGTAATAGTGTATGGGTGATACGAGTTGTCAACCGAATGTACAATGTGCAATGTGCATGACGGTACATGTATGACTCAGACTCAGACTCAGAGTGCTAAGGGACTGGCCATGCATCATAGTTATTTTTCGTTTACGTACATGTACATGCAGGATACTACTACTACAGTTACCAGCAAGGTAGGGATACTAGTACTACACATTATGCTGGAGTTATGCCAATGATGGTGCTATACTGTACCCTTGCACTCTTGTTGCACTTTGCAATGTTACACAGACTCTGGCACCATGGCATCACGCTAAGGGGGCAGCCTATACATAAATTTCATATTTGGCATTCAATTGACCGTAACTTTGGTGTTTCTCTATGGATTTGAGTGAAATTTTGACCACACACTCCTGCCACTATGCTGGCCCTCAGGACTTGATTTACAAGTTCTTGCGCCTCACTGACAGGCTTTCCAGGCCGGAAAAACTCAAATTTCCGGCATAGTGCCACGGTGTGTGAGCCACCCAGGAGCCAAACAAATGCACTTACAATTTTTTTCACATTTTCGTGCCCATTCTGTCCGTGCACGGGACCCAAACCTAAAACAAGTCCAGAACTGGCAGAAGCAGCCATGGGTGGTGGGGTAGGGCCCCTCAACGTGGCCCTGGAATCTGTCACAACGGAACGAGTGGGCGTTCTCTCACAGACTCCCACAGACTCAAGTCAATTTTTGAATGTTTTTAGGTTTAGCACGTGCTACGAGGTCGTACCTTTGATACAACATCCAGTGCTGGGACGTCCACAGCAAGCCATTTCCACAGCGCTGCACACCAAATCCAGGATACCCTCAGAAACCGGCAAAGACTACCACTCACGTTCCACTACTGCCTAGTACTGAATCCTACCTGACTTCTTTACACGACTCAAACTTGCCAAAGTCACTAAATCGACGTCAACTACAATAATCAAGCTACATATCTGCAACGTCACGAGGGTGCTGGCAAAAGTCCTGCTGCACGGCGGCGGGCAAAGCCCGCCGCCGTGCAGCCCAAAACGTGGCTCAAAAACCTGATTTTTTGGACTATGGTTATGCAAAATTCTGCACACTTTCGCGTGTTTCCATCAGGGAGTCGTGTAGCGACCTGATCTGCTGACTCACTGAGTATTACGTCATTCTACATACGCATGCGCAAGAAATAAAATCATTCTCTTTGGTCACAACTTCTTCGTTGTCCGGTTGGCCAAAGTAGCCGTCGTCTAGGGCCCGACGTAAAACCCTAAATTGGTGACCCCTGACGCTGCGCTCTTCGGAGTTTTGAGCATGCCATCCCTGAGCTCGGCCCGCCGCAGTTTCCTGCTCGCCTCAACCGTCTCGGGATCCCGTCAATCGCCGGCTGTTGACGTAAAACTTGAGCCTCACCACCACTCACCATCACTGGATCCGCCTCGGAGCTGCTGTGGCCCCTGCCACCCTCCCCGGCCCACCTGGATACCCCGCTATCCTGCCACGGCATTGTCCAGTCGTCCGTATTCGTCCATATTCGTCCTGGCCTCAAGCTGGAAATTGGCCACCTCCACCCGTCGTACCAGCTCACTCACCGTGCACGCACGCAGGCACACGCCCGGCACCGGACCCCATGGAGCTGCGCTCGCCTCCATCTGTCCCCGCCTCAATCGGCACGCCTCGCCCCAGTGCAGCGCTCCTGCTGGTATCCCGCCAAGCCTGCAACATGCAGCCGCCTCTGACATGATAATACTCCTCTGTCACGCGTACATTTCCTTTCTTTCCGCCTCTGACACGATAACACTCCTCTGTCACGCGTACATTTCCTCTTTTCTTTCTTTCTGCCTCTGACATGCTCTCCACCTCTGTCACGTAAACACACCTCTGACATGTTAACCCGCCTCTGTCATGCATCTCTCTCATTTCCGCTTTCTGCATTTTTGATTTTGTTTCGGCCTTTGTTGCCACGTCACAAACAAATTTCACGCACGCAGCGCTCTCGCTTGTACATATGTATCATATTTTTATATTTTTGCCTTTCCGCCTTGTACATGCTGCGCTTTCCTTTCTCTTCTCTTTCTTGTTTCTTGTTTATCGTGCTTCACTCCACCCGACCTCACCACTGGCGGGGGAGTACTGTAGCGACCTGACTCACTGAGTATTACGTCATTCTACATACGCATGCGCAAGAAATAAAATCATTCTCTTTGGTCACAACTTCTTCGTTGTCCGGTTGGCCAAAGTAGCCGTCGTCTAGGGCCCGACGTAAAACCCTAAAGTCGTAAAATACCGGTATTTTACGACTCCCTGGTTTCCATGATACGACAAGTATTAGTTGCGCACGGTCCGCTCACATTCAAATACAGTGCTGCCAACAAATGACAGCGTGCAACATAAAAATCTTTCTTTGCAAGGGCACATGTTAGGCCATAACTCTTGAACGGCTGGTCAGATCGGGACACAATTTTCAGAGAATTTGCAGCTATTCAAGCTCTTTCAACTGACGTAGCACTCGATATGAATTTACAAATTCGATTTTTCAGCGAATTTTGGGTAGTCTGCCACCGTAACGGCTTACTGTGCAATATGCCTGGAGCATTAATCGTCAGCCAGCATCCAGTCCGTGCGCCAAGTTCAAAAAAGGCGTCTAAAAGTTGCACTTTTATTTGCAACCGCGGGAAATTTGAAGACGAATTTAGTGACATACCGAATTCTTCTCAATTTTCGACAATTGGTTACCTTGAGAATACAGGCTTATCCTCCTATATCGATTGCTTTTGCGCCGTTATCGTGTTAGAAGGGTGAGTGATGAGCACATTTTCGAAAGTGCACCACGATATTCGACATCTCACGTCGTTGCGGTGCCTTTTTGTTTCTCTTCTCAATTTCCCATTTCGTAGATACGTCGCAGGAGATTGTGGGCCGTCTTATTTTGCAAGGCTCTATCTCTGATAAAACTACGCGAATGGGCGGACAGATGGTGTTGCTATAGGCCAGGAAGAAACCACGAGTGTCCGCATTGTGACCAAGTCCAAATAGGCCGCCAAAGCCAGGGCTCGAAATTGCATCCTGACAGGCAATGCGGACCATGTGTAGCCTGCCAAGATGTTCCCCTTGATGGCAGATATGTCCACCCCGAGACCACGCAATGCTGGGAATATGCACATCATCCTACAATACCACGAAATACATGTATCTGCAAGAAATGCATGAAAAGGCTCATAAATCATTCAGCAGAGCCAATGCCTGTCACTGACAACGTGCAGCCTACAGAAGCAATGCCTGCACAGCATGTTGCAGCAGCAGCAGCAGCACCAGCACCAACACCTGTACCCGTACTCGCAACAACACCAGACTGCTCAGTAGATGGTTGTGACTTGCCACGGCATGTCACAGTTTCATTACAAGCAGTAGAGCAGTAGACTTTCATTACAAGCATTAAACGATCAGCCAGCGGGTCTCTGCAACCGGCATAACATGCAGCTACATGACAGCAACAGGCCCACATGCACCATGTGCAGCGCACAAATAAGGAGTGTTAATTAAGCGTAAATGTCCGAACGTCGGAGCCGTTCAACGTCAGCTGCACGCTGAGCGTGGTCTTACGGTCACCGCGGATAGTGCTTTTTGCCTAGCCTGTTATAAAGGCCAACTGGATATGGTGGACAGTCAGACTACTGACTTCAAGCTGGAGAGCCTGATGCAGAGTATAACAGACGAAATGCACCAGTGCACCTCACCCGAGGAGTCCGCATTGTTGGCAACAGCAAGATTCGTCTGTCTTGCATTCCTCGAGAACCGTTCTCTTCTTCTGGCAACGGCTGCTGATTTCTTCACCTCTTCTTTACCATCCATCAACTGCAACAACCGGTGGCTACTGTCCAGCCTTATTTCGAAGCTTGGCGCTCATCTCAGCCATGGGTCATATGGTACCAGTAAGAAACGAGGTACGCTCCTGTACCGTACAGGGTGTGACACAGTTCTGTGCTTATACAATTCCCTCGCCGTTGCACGATCCGAGACCCTGAAACACAGAGCACAAAATGAAACCCAGCGCACACAGCACACAAGCCAACCCAGTGGCCCATCATCCTTCGTGTCAGAGCTGTCGGCTGCAATGCACTCACAAAATTAATCAAAAGTCAAGCACAAGAATTCAAACACAAAGAGCATAACGTTCTAACTTCACTGTCGGAAATGAAGCTGGACGCAGTGGTGGATAGTGTGGACAGTGAGTTGTGGGGACACATTTGGCTGATGATGTACGGCCAATCAAAGTCAGAAGGAAGTCAAGCATCCAACCACCGTGCAAAGAGGATCAGGTGCTTGTTTGTGCTATCATGTATGATGCATGCAAGCACACCAGCATGCACTTACCCTTTCCAGCTTGTTCTTTCGGACTTTGTGGATGCACATAGCAATTCCAGCGAGCTCATGCGAGTACTAGCTCGAGCCGGCGCAACAGCAGGTGTCGACTCCTACAAGCGATATCAAAAGACCATCATTGATAAGAAATCAGAGCTCGGAATGAACAGTGAGATACCTCGCGCAAAGTTCTCCATTGCAACAGTGGATAATATCGACAAAAACGAGCCAGGCAAGCGAATGTACTGCGGAGACCAATCAAGAGGCTTTCATGGTACATCTATTCAGAGCATCACACCAAAGCCCATCAGTAGCAATATTGTCGCGTGCAACAACATACATGTACACCGAGTGCCACATCAAGGATTCCACTGTGCATCACAGCCTGCCAACACGAGTGAACCACAGGGTATGAGAGGCAGGTCCCGTGCAAGAACAATGATTGAAGGCCAGAAGCCACAAGTCGACCATCAGAGCACACAGAGACACTTACCTACACCCACCCCAGTCACAGCTGGATGATGACGTTCAGCCTGATTGGCCCACTGGACCTACAGTAGTGTAGTGCTGTTGATGACGAGCGCACAAGACCATCTACAGAAAGCACAGAGAATCCAGAAAATAGGGCAAAAACCTGTGACACAACTATCACACATGATCAAGATAAGGCTGCAAGTACAGAATGTTCAGTATGCAACACCCAACCAGCGCCAGATGTGCGTGCGTGTGTGTGGTGTGTATGTGTGTGTGTGTGGTGTGTATGTGTGTGTGTGTGTGTGTATGTGTGTGTGTGTGTGTGTGTGTGTGCGCGTGTGTGTGTGTGTGTGTGTGTGTGTGTGTGTGAGTGTGCATATGTGTGTGATGCTGAATTCGAAGACACATGCTCTCACAATGCATTCGCATATGCTGCGGACGCTGAGTCTCCAGCTCTTGTTTTGTTTCAGGCCCTGCACTTCTGTGCAGCTGTGCTAAACTACATAAAAAGTTTCTTTGACTATGTACTCCATCTATAATTATGTAATGAACGTCCTACCATCTGACCATGGTACATACAAAAGAAACTGTTCAACCGACTACCTTCAGCCAGAACTTTAGCAAACTAGATTAGCAGCCAGGAATACTGCTGGATTTTGATTAAAATCTGGACCCCAACCACACGACTTACATAGAAATTCCGTTTAGATGTCGAAGACACAACAGCAAGGGGACTAGTTTGCAATGTCGAGATGCCCAAGGAAAATAAGCAGCCAAAACGTCCTTGTTCAAGCACAATTACTTTAGTGCAAAATTCCACACAATTCGACATACCTCCACGAAATTGTGGGCCGCTCCATTTTGCATAGCCTCATTGGGATGTGCTTTGGGAATCCAAACCCAAATATATCTACCTTTCGCTTAGAGCATAAGCCGAGAGTGTCCGATTATGCTATCCACTCCAGCACGACAAGCAAGTTGATGGTACGATTACGACGAAAAAATATGTAGTGCAAACACAGGTCTTCATGGTCTACAGTTGGGCGCAACGAACCTCAGCTAAAGTGCCATAGGTTACAAAGGGACATACCTCAGCTGCAAACCAGTTATGAACAAGGATTCCTCCAGCACACGCCAGTTCAGGTCCAAATAAGGTTGCAAAATACCAACAAAACAATTGTGTCGTCGTCATCTTTTTGCACCTCGATTTTTCCCGCGGTTGCAAATAAAAAACGGGCTACTCAAGGGCTTGGCGCACGGACTGGCATCATAAGGTTTTGCCGACCATCTGGTCTCAGAAGTCCTTTTATGCCAGGGCATAAGTTTGTGACAAAATCCGAAATTATGCCAGTAGTATAGTAGTGTTAGGTACCTCCTCCCGTACCTTTTCTAGCTGGCCTGCATGCACTTGCGTACGCACCTTTTGTCTCCTTTTGCTCCGTTGGCCATGGGTAGCTACTTGCGCGCCCATATTTGCCATAGCTACCCAGGCCCTTTATCTTGCCGTTTAGACTTGATCTCTCTCTCTCTTTTCTCACTCGTCAATAGAGAGGTTCCGGGGTACGATTTTCCGTGCCAAAATCCGTATGGGCGCTACGGATTTTTTCCAGGCGTGCTCCATACGATTTTTCGGCACGAGAATCCGTGTGGACTGGCTTTCATACGAACCATGCTTCGTATGGAGATTTTGCGTCATCGGGTGCAGAAAGATTTTTCGCGTACAAATTTGGTACGAGAAACATCGATTCTTCGCGGGAAGTTTTGATTTCGGTACAAATTTTCAAAATAAAAAGGCATAGCGCGGGAATGTGACGTGTTTGCGATCGTAACCTAGGCAATGACGGCAAACACAGTTCCGTACCCCGGAACTTTTCACTGCTCGAAAACGACGTATAAAAAATCCGTAGAGCCTCCACGGATTTTGGCACGAAAAATCGTACTCCGGAACCTCCCTAATAATCACCATGTAGTCGTTTCGTTCGTCTTGGTCTCTTGTCTCGTCGTCTATAATAAATGTCTTTCCCCCAACCTACCTGTTCCCGTTGTAATGTCTGGATAAGTGTCGTCAGTCGTCCTGTTTCGAACTCAACATTGGCGCCCGATTATTGATCGACCCACGACCCTGAGATCATCCCATGCCCAGCCGTCCTCAACCACCATTCGTCTCGTCTATGTCAACCTCGTCTCGTCCATGTCAGTCTCGTCTCTCCTACGCCAACCTCGTCTCGTCTCTATCAACCTCGTCTCTCCTACGCCAACCTCGTCTCGTCTGATGTCAACCTCGTGTCGTTCAAGCCATGCAGGTCAGCTACATTTCTCTCTTTCTTTTTTTTGTATGCGTTCCTTCTTCGTCAAATTTATTTTCGTGAATTTTTTTTGTAGTGTGTGTGCGCGCGGGTGTCCTTCATTAATATTAGGGGTCCGATCATGGTGAGCCACGCTCTCTTATTTATGTCGTATATTAAAGTGTAACTAGGCTCTATTAGCCGTGCAAAATACTAGTCATCAGAATACAATTCAAGTCCCTCGTTGAACTCCAATAGTTATTTTTTGGGCCATGTTTTGAAGGGGCGTTTGGGCCCGTTGTTATTGGCAATGTACACACTATAGTATGAGTAGTACAGAAACATTGACGGTTGTAATGATCTGTAGTGCATTTTTTAGTCCACACTTTTGTGAGGCCCGTGCGTTGTGTGCGTGTGTGTGTGTTTTCTCCACCAGTCATTTTTTTTAAATCTTTTTCTTTTTTTTCTCTCCGCGAGGACGCGGGATTTTTTTCATGGAGGGGTGGTATGTTAGGTACCTCCTCCCGTACCTTTTCTAGCTGGCCTGCATGCACTTGCGTACGCACCTTTTGTCTCCTTTTGCTCCGTTGGCCTGGGTAGCTACTTGCGCGCCCATATTTGCCATAGCTACCCAGGCCCTTTATCTTGCCGTTTAGACTTGATCTCTCTCTCTCTTTTCTCACTCGTCAATAATCACCATGTAGTCGTTTCGTTCGTCTTGGTCTCTTGTCTCGTCGTCTATAATAAATGTCTTTCCCCCAACCTACCTGTTCCCGTTGTAATGTCTGGATAAGTGTCGTCAGTCGTCCTGTTTCGAACTCATATGTTAGGTACCTCCTCCCGTACCTTTTCTAGCTGGCCTGCATGCACTTGCGTACGCACCTTTTGTCTCCTTTTGCTCCGTTGGCCTGGGTAGCTACTTGCGCGCCCATATTTGCCATAGCTACCCAGGCCCTTTATCTTGCCGTTTAGACTTGATCTCTCTCTCTCTTTTCTCACTCGTCAATAATCACCATGTAGTCGTTTCGTTCGTCTTGGTCTCTTGTCTCGTCGTCTATAATAAATGTCTTTCCCCCAACCTACCTGTTCCCGTTGTAATGTCTGGATAAGTGTCGTCAGTCGTCCTGTTTCGAACTCAACAGTAGTATAGTATTGACATATCCGCGGCAAGCCGCTTACATGTATGTACAACGGCATGGGAGAGGATAACAAAAAATGAAAATATATTGTTGGGGAAATCCACGCTATTATCGAATATTCAACAATGACGGGTGTGGGGTTATACCAAATTCCCATAATGTGGAAGTACGTTATTATTGTTGAAAGCACTAGGTGATCTGCACTCTACAATGTGACCTGTGCGATTATATCGTTGAATGATTGCCTGTTCCGAGCCACCAAACGCAGTGTCTCCAGGTCCTTCAGACTCCGGAGACGCATGGACGTTGCCTTGGCTAATTCGTTGTCTATCACCACTGGTAGGGTGATGCGCGGGCGTCCGCGCCAGCCCCGATTCTGTCGCTGGAAATACGCTGTCATGCTCACCTGCGCTGGAGTTGCTTCAGGGATAGGCCTTGACAGATTATGCTAATATTTTCGTGAAATTATGCTTTTCGCATTGCTGAAAAAATTGCAGAATTATGCTATTTTTATGCTAAAAGTTATCATATTATGCCGCATTATGCTCAAATATGCTGCTAATGATTGTACATGTATATGATGGTTCTGTGCAAAATAACAGGTGAATTGTTTTGTAGAGGGCGTTGTACTGTAGTAGCAACAGGTCAACGCACTGTCCGACCTAGCTACGACCGTCACCCTGGTCACTGATTGTAGTGGACTGGACATGTTCTCAAGGGAGTCGTAAACCTGCGACTTCCTGGTGCATCTACTTGTACTTGTACTTGTACTAGTACAACCAAGAGTACATGTACTCATGTTTTTTGTTTTTTTTTTTCACTCTTTGAGCCTCTTGTACGGGCAAAATAACACATTTTGTGAAGAATCAACGCATAAAACGAATCATCAGATACAGTATTTACAGAATCTGTCACTCAGTAGGATCACTGCACTGTGCAGGTTCACTGGATGCGTGCCTCCGCCGCCACTAGCACAGCAGGGGACTCAGGCACAGCAGGAACAAACATGCTCCTTGAGCCACGCAGGCACATAGCACCACAACGCACCAGGGCAAACCCAAGGCGGCTGCGCAGCAAGGAGATAATCTGCCCGTACGGCTCCTTACTCTTCTCAGCCAGGAGAGAGGCGATCCGCGTGAAAAGAGCATTGGCATGCTTGCCATAGCCACCAGAGGCAGAAAGCACAACGGGCACGAAGGAGGCATGCTCAACTTCACGTACTCGCTCCTCGTACTTCCGGCGCTTTTCCTGTTCATGGCGTCTGTAGCTAGCAGCGAGCGAGGTGGCACGATTCGAAGACGCAAAAGGGTTGAACACCCGTACATCAATAAAGATGCGCTCGAATCGGCCACCCCACACACCACTAGCCGCAACGTCCAGCCGAGCTTGCTCCTCCGTGACAGCTGTGCGATGGCGGAAGGCCTCTCCGGTGACGGGCTGGAGGTGGGGTTCCACTGTCACGTTGTGAGCGACCTGCCTTAGAGCTCTGGCGGTGATGTCCCTCACCTCGTTATGTCGCAGCGTCGGGAAGCCACCAAACGGGCACGACAGGGCGTGACTCACACTCAGCGGCTTACTGCACACGCAGAGGCTTGGGAGCCGAGGAGGTGTCCAGCCGTACCGGAGGCACAGGCCATCCCGGAAATCTCCCTTGCTGAGTGTGAAACCATGGCGGCTGAGGGGGCGGCAGGTCAGCCAGCTGGATGCACCCTTTTCTGAGGCCAGGTCGAGAACAGGGGCCAGCTCTTGGCCTTGGCGGATAATGCTCGAAAAGGTGGCAGATTCTGCTTTTTTTGCACCGAAATTGGCAGAACCATACAAACCTTATGGCGGGCAATTCCTCGAATTCTGCTCCATTTCTTTATCCACATACCAAACATGCATGAAACTTACCAGAAAAAGTACCGAATTCTGCCAATTTTTCTGCCGGCATTATCCGCCAAGGCCTAGCCAGCTCCCGGTTATCCGAGCGAAGAGCGTCAGCCATAGACTTGAACACGCTCCGCTTCTCGGCCCGAACCGTCGCCTTGACCGTCCGGAGCTGAGTCAGAGAGTCGCCAAGAGACGACTCCTGCTCCAGCAACAACCAAGAGTACATAATTGAAGATTCCGCAAGGACTGCTTGCAGTCTGATGTGGAATCTGAGTTACACGAGGAGTGGAGGCAGAGAATGTGACAGTGTGTTCCTGGTTGCGGTGCATGTGCCGGGTGCCAGCAACACGACCGCAGATTACCTCTGTGTTTGGCCTAATTCGCTCCTAAAACCATAGCAATTCAAAGAAAAATTTCAAACTCCGCCACCATATTACTCCCGAACTCCAGACCTTCTTTGGCCTTTTTCGGAGCTCTTGACTTACATGTATGTGACAGTGTGGGAGGGCATAAGTCTATTCACAGACATCACTGACAACTGGGAGGGAACACACTGTCACATTCTCTGCCTCCACTCCTCGTGTAACTCAGATTCCACATCAGACTGCAAGCAGTCCTTGCGGAATCTTCAATTACACTTCGGAGCTCCGGCTTCGAATGTGACAGTGTGATGTTCAAAGTGATATACCCAGAGCACAAGCCTGATGGAACCCAGCCTGCGTTGGCCATTAGGTACAACAGACAACAAGTCTACAAGACAGTGCTATATTTATATACTAGTAACTACACAGGACCCTAATGGAAAACAGAACGGGTCATACCAGGAATGGTCCAAACTTGCATAAAGACCAAAGCAGAGGAAAGCGCGACAACTGAGCCAAAGTTGTCCGCAGAGCAAATATTGCACGAAAGTGAGCCAGAGAGAGAGCTAGAGTGAACAGAGTCATGATTGACGAGAGTCATGATGAGAGGTTATCTCATTGCCAGACGAGAGGACAGCATCCGTGAACAGCTGTGAACTGGGACGATAATAGTGCTCAATGAAAGTATGCTGACCACTCCAATCAGCTGCGGCGAGTACCTCAGCCATCGTGACACCAGCCACGGTAGCCGCCGTTGTGGAAGCACCACGAGTTGAATGCGCTGTAAATGTGCTCGAGATGCCAGCTGCCTTGAGCACGGTCTTTAGCCAGCGAGCAAGCGTAGCAGAGCTGACAACCTGATGAGGAGGGCGAGTTGATACAAAGAGCCCAGTGTCAGCAGCAGACCGCAAAGAAATAGTGCGGGACAAATACTCATCCAGACAGACCACTGGGCAGAGTGTAGACGCCTGTGCAAACCGAGGCAGCACAAACTCTTTTGGTGCAGAGCCTACCCTTTGGGTCTTAGTGGGGCGTGTCAAGATGAACTGCACGCCATCCGGCTTCCTACGCATACTCTGTATGGAGAGTGCATGCAACGTCGAGACTCTTGGGGCTCTGGCCAGGGCGATGAGCATCACCAGCTTCTCAGACAGCTGGCCAAGTGAGACAGATTGATTATCAAGACTGGCAAGGTATTGCAGGACAGATGCAACACACCAGGTCTCACTGTAGCGCGGTTGCGGAGGGCGCTCGTTATAGACACCGGCCATGACGCGCCGAACTGTAGGGGACTGGCCAATGGGCAACTCATCTGCACGTACCGGTAACGTGGACGAAAGTGCTGAACGATAGACATTCAGTGTTCGGTACTGCTTGCCGCTCTGGAATTGGGAAGCTAGAAAGTTGGCTACCCGCACTTCATCAGCTTCCAAGGGATCAAGCGATTCCCGCTGACACCAGCGAATCCAGATGTTCCAGGCCGACTCGTAGCTGGACTGGGTTGATGAGCGCCACGATGAAACCCATAGACGGGAAGCGTGTGCTGAAAGGCCGCGACTTCGTGCGGCCTCCCGGATAGTGGCCAGACGGCTAGTTGCAGCCGGTTGGCTTCCATCGGATGTGATTCGCCGAATGGACCCAACACGGGATCCTGTATCTCCGGCAGCCACCACGGGTGGCTCCGTAACATGGACAACAGCTGAGGATAATACGCCTGACCCTTCCATGCTGGTGCTACTAGTACGGCATTGGCAATTTGGTGGTACTGGATGAACTGGAGACAACGGCTGACTAATGCTATCGGGGGAAAGAGATAGCCGTCCTCCCACATGTGGCTGGGCAGCGAAAGCGCATCCACTGCTACTGCGTCCGGGTCCGGATACCAGCTGACATACTGGGGAAGTTGGCTGTTGTGTCTCGATGCGAACAAATCGCAGAGAAGTGGACCCTCGTGCGTCACAATCAAGTGAAACAGGTCGCTGTCCAGCTTCCAATCGCTGCTGTCCACCAGTAGATGACGGGAGAGGTAATCTGCGGTCGTGTTGCTGGCACCCGGCACATGCACTGCAACCAGGAACACACTGTCACATTCGAAGTGTAATTCATAAACCGTACTCTTGGTACAACTGAATGGAATTTGATGGGAACAGGCGGATTATTCCAATTTTATGCGATTCGTATGCAATTTGCCTCGAATTATGCGATTATTCGATTTTGGTAGGAATTATGCGAAAAATTATGCTAGCATAATCTGTCAAGGCCTATTCAGGGAGGCGTAGAATATGACCAAACAGTTTCCACCGTGCTCTTCTGCTTAGTACGGATATTGGCTCGGCATTGCAGCGGGTATATAGGTCTCTATTATGCCAGCATAATTCGCCAAGGGCTAGGCCCAATTGTGCAGGTCATGGATATGCATCTCTTTGCAAAAAATAATTCTGCTTGGGGGCACACGGTAAACACGTTTCAGTCACCATGGTCACTCATAATTATACAATATTAAAGTCATGTACTGTCATAGAATCGTAGATTCCGCTAGGACCCGCAGGGTCCGACGTGGAATCGGGGTTACACGAGGAGTGAAGGCGAAGAATGTGACAGTGTGTTTGGCCTCAAATCGCTCTAGTTTTCCATAAATTTCCAGCGGTTTAAAGATAAAAATGCAAATGCACGCCTTGATTGCACCTAGCACCTCTTGCTTTCTTTGGCCTTTTCTGAGCGACCAAAATGATAGTGCAATCAAGAGTAGTGACAGTGAGGGGTGGGTGACACCAGCACAATGGGTGGGAACACACTGTCACATTCTTCGCCTTCACTCCTCGTGTAACCCCGATTCCACGTCGGACCCTGCGGGTCCTAGCGGAATCTACGATTACACTTCGGAGCTTCGGCTTCGAATGTGACAGTGTGACTTTTAAAGTGATCCACCACCTCAACCAAGGCAAGGGCGTAGCCAAGCATTATGCGCGAAGGAGAAGCGCGCATGTGGAGTGAAGGAACAGGCATCTCGCAGAGTGCCTGATATACAGTAAAAATGACGCTATTTATCGAGGATACACCATATGTACAGGTGCCCTTCAAGTCGGAGACATGAAGGGAGAAAAGGGTGACAGTCAATTAAAAACGACTAGCACCGGACACAGATAATAATACTGCGACACCATGGCGAGGCTGTGTCAAAATATGGAATGTCACAGTACTCCTCGAGCCAGGAATGTGGACAAAGAAGTTTGTCCCTTGCAAACCAGGGAACCAGGAAGGTCTTAGATCTGGAACCCTAGACATTTGTCTTGCGGACGGAGGCAAGGGCGAACACAACACGTACCTTCGGGAGTTGATGGCAGTGGAATACGGACAGACTGCGAAGCTCCGAGGTGAACGGGGAGCCTGAGTCAAAACCATCTACATGGGAACGTGCCGCGTCAGACGTTTCCGAGGCAATTGGGATTGGGTCTCCAAGCCTGCAGAACCTCCAGAACATTGATGACACTCCATGTGCTGGCAGGCCAGCAGTAATAGACATCGGGCATCAAATGGGTGGTCGCTACATCAGCCTGGCCAATACTCCAAGAGGCCCTGAACACGTAGCTGAAGTGTCGACGAGAGAGGAGAAAGATGCATAGGTAATTGGTCTATACTGCCTCCCTACATCGCACTGGGTGGCTAAGGAGTTGGTCCGACTGCGATGAACTCCAGACCGGACCCACCAACAGCACTTGCTATATGTGGTGAATAGCGCCAACCATCAGGATGAGGCAGAATGGAGGGTGCAGAAGTGCATTCTCCCACTGGTCTGGTCTGCCGGAAGGTCCAAGGAAGCCTGGCCCTCGGCCTCAGGATCTGAGCGCTAACTCACATACTGGTCCAGGTAGCGGGTATGGCTGGCCACAAATCGGGCAAGTGGTCTGTACCAATGATGTAACTGTGTACATGGTGTAAGGACCTACCTGTCCAACAGGCAGTTGCAGCTGTCTGCAAACCGTGACGGTCGTGTGGGTCGTGGACGATGTCCCGAACATTGACGGCGACTAGGTGGAGCCAGCGGGGTCGCGCCAATAGTAATAGTTATGTACTCTTGGTAGCGCTAACAGACACATAGTTATCCAATGTTTCTTTCCTTGGATACGTAAGCAACAGCCATCACATGATCAATCTCGACATGCAAAGGTACTCCAGTTATGCCATGCACTGGGGCTTGCAGACCAAGGCACTCCACCCACAAGCAGTAGATGAATGGAGTTTAACTCCTGCAGAGTCATGTGGTTATGGGTGGCTGCTGTGCATGGGTCCTGAACTGACGGGCTCTCGTAGCGCAGCGATGGCACCTGTGAGGTGACTAGCTGGCCATCCCCGACTGAAAAGTGACAGACCCAGTAATGGAGACTTGTCAATTGAATCACGAGACCATATATCGAGGTTGCACAGCCAAGGCTGTGGAGCTCTATCCTGCAAGCACTATACTGTAATGAATTGATCGACTGTGAAGCTGGACTAGCGGGAACGCCTTCCTCAATTCCGGACACTTCACGTTCAGGCGCCTCAAGTGGCTTGGTGATGGTAGAGATGGTGAGCCTCATACATTCCAGGGACTGCACCAGCTACAAGCCGGACTTGTGCAGGTTTACTTGGAGCTCAAGATGCTCCAGGAGGCGGATCGTTGCTTGCACTATGGTGTGCCGCAACCAGACCGCACACAATAATGAGGCAGGTGGCAATGCACATCACTACCTTCACCGCCCATGTCCGGAAAATGCAGACGATCGATGCAGACACTTGGTGCATGTGCGGAGTGAATAACACATGCCGAACGGTAGACATGTGTACCGCCAGCCACTTCCGGATGGCCGGATGGATGCCGGTCGAGTGACACATGTCCTGCATGGCCAAATAGCACATTGCCTCCATGAGGCTGGCAACATCGTCAGTGGCCGTACCGGGTCTGCAGCTTGCAGGGACCTGTGGTGATATAATCGTCATATTCGGGTGCTCACCGATGGTAGAGATGACGCAGGATGCGGAGCCAATGGCTGCTTGGATGGTCATTTGAACTGGACATAGTTTATATCCGTAGATCTCAGGTATATGTATGGCTTACTCAGCTATTGCACAACATGGTCATGGACCTTGGGAGTGCACAGGACGTCTACGGCAAGACAATGGTGAATGTACATGTAGGTCATCAAGTTCTTCCTCGACGGTGAGAACACAAAGACATCACATATTCACTGATTTCCTTCTGCGCTAGGAAAGCAGTTTTCTATACAATATACATAACTGTATATTTGTTTACAAAGAGGCGTCTTTTCGCCAGGGTAGAGGGCTCAACACGATGCGGAGCACTATGATGATTTCATTGAGTAAGGAACTTAGAGTTGCAACAAACTCTAAGACCTCCTTGTGCGTGTTGTGTATATACCTGTTCTGTATATATTTTATACTTGAAGTACATTTATGCAACTGTACTCGTAAGCATACCAAGTAAGGCACACCGTGAAAGGCCACCGACAGCCTAGCAGGCTGGTAGTGTGGACCATTCATGGCTGCACCATTACGGGATTGGCACGACATGCATCCAGCTGCTTCAGCTCGTCTGCCAAGCCCTTGTTGGTAACGAAAGCCTGGTACATCGTGGGTCGGGCACAAGGCACACGTGCATGCAGTACCGGCGTATCCGCCATATCAGTACTAAACAGTACGAGACTGATCTGGTTGCTAGCTATGGTTGCTAGCTATAATATACCGGTAAGTAGATTCCTTCTGGGTGCGTAGATATTCCAGGATACGTACGATGAAATGCTATCCACAGTAGTAAATTACAGATATGGTTACTTGGACCTGCCGTTGCACGGAAAGGGCCGCGCTGATATGCACATATCATATGGGCAATGAATTGATCCCAGTTATGGATGCGGCAGTAATCGTGCAAGGCCTTGGCTGGCCAGACCAAAAAAGGGGGTGGTCCCTCGCGGTACCCGAGGTGGGCACTAACTTGAGTAGTGGAAGGCAGTATACCACAAGTCATAGCGTACACAAAGGCAAGTGTACATGACATTGCACTCTTGGCACTACGCTCAGCAGATAGCTGGAGCGCCCGTGTCCGTACGTGCTCCAGCCACCGAAGGTCAGACTGAGGTATGGCAACAGCAAAAGTGTTATATGCTTCACCACTTCGAGGTTGCTATCACAAAAGGTGCTTGAGCAATAGGAGTGGCAGTACATTGTTGGCACTGCACAAATGGCAACCATTTGATGTATATTTTTCATTGCTCATAGAGGTGCATCAGCCACCTCTGACATCGTGATTATGCTTCCAGAACCATGTATCTACATACAGGTAAACCTGTCTTAACCGGACGCCCGTGGTGCAGCGGAAATTGGTCTGATATGACATTATTCCGCTTGACACAGGGATGTACGTTCGATCCACAGCCCTTTGGTGCAGGAACATTTCCCGGTCAATACGGGATTCTGCTTGGTATAGGAGCAAGCAAACACAGGTAGAACTGTACTTGCGAAACAACAATATGAGCATGGCAGAACGGCATTAAGTTATGGGCGTGACTCTGGGCATGAAACAAAGCACTCGCCGGTGCTTGCAAAGCCACGAGACCATCGTTCATCACCAATGGACTAATGGTTAGAATGTGGCAAGGCCCCCGACAGGGCCTGCCCACTGGCGTGACGGAAGCCACCATATCTACAATGACCGCACAGTCCACCGACATGGGTGGATGCGAGTTAGGCACAGACATTGGAAAGGCACTCCTGCTTTTCATGAAATTGCCCTCACCACACCAGGAAGGCACGACTCAGGGCAAGAAACAAAGCACTCGCTGGTGCTTGCAAACCCACGAGACCATCGTCCATGGATAGTGGATAGAGTGGTTAGAGTGCGGCAAGGCACGCGACAGGGCCTGCCCACTGTAGAGACCATCGTCCATCGACAGTGGACGGATGGTTAGAGTGTAGCAAGGCACGCGACAGGGCCTGCCCACTGGTTCGACCATCGTCCATCCGCAGTGGATGGATGGTTAGAGTGGCTAGAGTGTGGCAAGGCACGCGACAGGGCCTGCTCACTGTAGACTATCGTCCATGGACAATTGACGTATGGTTAGAGTGCGGCAAGGCACACGACATGGCCCGCCCAGTGGTGTGACCATCGTCCATCGACAGTGGATGGATGGCTAGAGTGTGGCAAGGCACGCGACAGGGCCTGCCCACTGGTGAGACCGTCGTCCATCGACAGTGGACGGATGGTTTGAGTGTGGCAAGACACGCGACAGGGCCTGCCCACTGTCGTGACAGAAGCCGCCGCATATCCGCCATGTCCGCGTCGTCCATCGATTGGGGTTGGATACCAGTGACTTGTAGGTACATAGATTGGCAAGGCACTCGTCAGGGCCTGCCCAATGACGTGACGTAAGCCGTCTGTTGATGTTGCTACGCGCTAAGCGCAGAGCCTTGGCAAGGCACTCGAAAGAGCCTGCCGAACTCGTGAAGGCCGCCCTGACCCAACAGGGAAATCGTGACTCGGGGCATGAAACAAGGCACTCGTCGGTGCTTGCAAACCCACGGAACCATCGCAGCGTCGCCATCAGCATTGGCGGCCGAAAAGGCCGAAATTTCCATATCGGCACAAACTAGTTACTTCAGCACTTACCTACACGGACAGCACGACGATCCGGTAGGAACTCTTACTAGTCCTAGGCCTGGACTTCGAGCTTCAGCTTCGGAGTCATCATTACTTGTCATTAGACAATAGACACTGCCATAGCGGCGGTAGAAGACTGAAGTCTCAAGGATACTGGACAAAGGAAAAAGGTAACCTATCAGCAAAGAAGCGAAAGAAAAGGCCAAAGAAAGCAAGAGGTGCTAGGTGCAATCAAGGCGTGCATTTGCATTTTTATCTTTAAACCGCTGGAAATTTATGGAAAACTAGAGCGATTTGAGGCCAAACACACTGTCACATTCGAAGCCGAAGCTCCGAAGTGTAATCATACTCGGTCAGTACCGCTGTTCATCCAGCCCTTGCCCCTATCGCGGCGCGCGCTGGATTCCGCGGTACTGCCCTCGAGGTCTACTCGTACTCGTGCAGGAACCTGTTACCGGTATGTACAATCATGTAGATCTACTGACTACCATGGACTACTGTCTTTTCTCAATCTGTCTTATAGCATGTTATGTGGACTGGTCACCAGTGAAAGGATTGCCGTTGATCTACCACTACTAGATCTACGGCTGCCGGGCTGGGATCGCGGGTAGGCTAGCACTAGTCCTGGCGCATAGGTCTGCAATAGTAAGTGTCAAAGACGATGGATCTGAAATGATGAGATCAGAGAGCGAACGGCCTCCATGGGATCCAGCGGACATGTGGGAACATTGATCCTGAGTTGAATGATGATAGAGTCTACATTGTCAGCTGGTGGTGTGGAGCAGTGCCAGTGGCACCTTCTCCTTTCACGTCCCCTGCAGCATTTCACCTTGTCAGCCAACACCTTCAGCGAGAATGGTACCGCAGGAGTACAGTTCTGGTCGAATGGCGCGCATCGAGTCAGAATAAAGTTCAGAATACCGGCACTTTAGCTCATCATTCCAGTTTCGACACGTCGATGTTTGCCGTCGTTCGTTTCGGATGTCCTGTCGTCAACGTTCTCGTTAGTCCGTAACGTTCTGTTATCGTCGTCGTGTACCCTGTGCTGCCCAAGACAACGTCTCGTTCCAGTGCCCGCAGGAATAAGCATCGTTTGCAACGTTGGAGCAAGGACAAGGTTGCCGGCTGGTCTTCGCCGACTCTTCGCCATCGAGTCATTCACGTTTACGATTGTACTGAAGGTATCGGGAAAAAATGAAGTCGCGAACAGTCACTACTATGATCATGATGATGGTCGTCCTACTCGTCGTGCCACTTCTAAACGGTAAGCTTGGACCAAAAAGTATAAAATTAATGATAATTTTAATGTTACAGCAAGTAACCGACTGGGAACATTTGTACGACGTCGTGTTCTCTTTGCTATCATGTAGACCTACACAGTCTACAGGTGCACCGGTGGACAAGTAGAGGCGACGGTTCGATACCGGAACGGTTTGATAGCCAAATTTGTATACACCCAAACCGATCATCAGCGTGGATTGTTCACTCGAAATAATATTATGTTTTTGGAAGGAAACTGGCATGTTGAAGTTTGCTATGAGGCCAGAGTCAATCGAACTGAGCCACTCCTTTGTGTTGGCCCATTGCCTCCAAGTTGCCCAATTTTTAGCTTCAAAAAATCAGGGGTGGCTCCAAACCGGAAAGGTTTTGAGTACACGTCGAATTCACTCTGAGTTTTGAAATTAGGTAATTGCTATCGCTCCACAACGGCCAGTACAGAGTAGCAATAAGCCTTATGTGTGCTTCCATTAGTTTTCATTGGTATAAGGTGCTTTATTGGCGAGAGGCGAGCCGCTGTTTACCTGCGACAAGAAGTTGATTTTTCCAAAGGCGTAAAACTCGAGTCGCAGTGCGAAGCGACACGTCAAAAACTCACCTGCTTGGTGTGGCGCTTCTGGTCACCGCAGAGCCATATGTCACTCGGAGTAAAACACATCCTAGTCTCACTGTGACATAATGTGTTCTAATCCAAATACCAAGAGAGAAAATGAATATTGAGTCCGTTCCGGTTTGCAACTTATTTCCCATTTGAAACCGTCTCCTCTACAATCATGTAGTTGTACTATTTTTGTAGTTCCCCTCTCGCCCTGCGTCTGACACAGCCAGGATTAGGAGTCACTCACTCACCACAAAAAGAAAATATGCTGTGTGACCCCTGCCCCGCACGCCTTGCCTTTCTACATTCCCGCAAGCATCCTGTACATACTGTACTGTGGTAACCTGAACATCAGCTATGCGTGTCTACAGTGTGTATATCAGAAAGTCTTAGTTTTATTTTTAGTCAGGGATAGCGAACTATATAGCGCCAACATTTTTTGACAAACCAATACTCAACTTTGATTGGAATGGCAATGAAGTTTGTGTACACTACACAAGCGAATTACCTCTTATCCGGATTTGCATTTACGACTATTTACATGTTCTATCAGGGGGATTTTGTGTCGTTGTCTAATGAGGTTTGTCTGGTAACTGCACACTGACAAAGGTAGACCTGTATTTTCAATATAGTACATGGACTTCAAAAAATTTCATCAAAGCATTACCGTAACTTTGAACTGACAACAGTGATAAACGTATGATGTTTCCCTAAGTGCGTGTATTTTGTCTATGCTGTGCATTATCTGCCTGTTATCCAAACGTGTGACTGGTGTACAACACCATTACGGATTGAAGGGCATATGCCTAGTCCTACCCCACGTAAGTAATTGTGTTTTGCAATTTATTTTATATCGGCCATGTTTGAAGTAGGCAGTGCGCCCTTGGCCACAGCTTCATGCATAACAGGAATCAGATGATGTTACCCCTGGTATTGTCTCAGTGAATGGCTTGTGGAGACTGTGGGAGCTTGGACGACCTACCAAAAGAACAAATTACCTGTGATTTACTTCTTCTGTGTTGATCAGTGTATTCTAAAAATAATGTGCTTTTTTAGAAGCTTGGTGGACAAAATTTAGGATGGTTGAAAATCTGAATATTGAATTGGTGAACGCATACATGTATGTCTGAAGTCGATGTTGAATATCCACTTCTGTCACCCATCATTTCCCCACTCACTGCCTGGTGTTTCTGTTCATTTTCTGTATAGATGTCCCTACTACACCTCCCCCAGACACTTCATCCATGGCGCCCACATCGCAGCCCCAGCTACCAACGACACCCACACCGCAGCCCCAGCTACCAACGACACCCACACCGCAGCCCCAGCTACCAACGACACCAGCCACAATGAATGCAACAGGAACTCCAGCACGAACACAAACCACAGGACCAGCGGAAGTGGTGTGCACTTCAGGCACAACCAGCACGAGTGAGTTTGTTCAGTGAAACAATACAGTCTTTGGATTTGGGGATTACATGTCACACTCACTGTGTTGTTTACAGACTTTCTTACAAATGTATACGCGCCACATGACTCTCCTTGCACGGATGTGTGAAGTGCGAATTGTGTTAGGGTAGTTTAGATACGGGCTGAACTTCCTAGTGTTATTCCTTTTATTTTTAAATTGATTTCAGGTATTTTTTCCTGATTTTTCACTGTGCAGAAGAGGATTCAACTTCAACGGCTACTTTGGTAGTCTCTGCTGTCCTTCTAGTCGGCTGGCCCTCCATTGTCTACTTGTCGGGAATTTTACATTGATTCGGTATATATGCTGCTTTTGTAGGTATGTGCGCATGAATTACGTAGTGAGAGGCGTGCTGGACTTGATTTTGTTGGTCAAGGCATATCCGAACCAACCTTCATCCATCTAGCATTTCAGTGCAAAGTGGGGTCGGTGCCCGTTTTCTACACACACATACACGCACACACAGTCATACATCCACACACACACACACACACGCACGCGCACACACACGCACACACATGCACACACTATTACGTGTGTATACAGTCCCGGTGTTCATGGTATGCTCTGTGCTCTTTATAAAGGGAACCTAATTGCAATTGTTATCCAACTACGCTCATAGCGATATTAATTCTTATTTGCAAGAAATAATTGCGAATAGAGTAGCAACTCGGGACGTTTTCCAATTTTGGTGCATGGCTCTTCAGTGCACCATGATGTGCTAGAAGCAGACTCTCGGGCTGCTGAAACTCATTTCATTTAATCTGTGATTCTTGTGTTTTCCTCTATCTGGTGTTCGCCAGGGGAGGCGGAGTCCGCAGATCTTCAATTTAATTGTCTGATGAGGAAGTGCTTTGGTGGCTGTCAAACATGCTTGTTATCGCATTTCATCTTGACCAGCTGGTGAGTGCTGTTTGCAAACACTTCGGCACCGGACACAAGCACACTCGTATACGCTACTTGCAGGGGACTGCTATATTCTATTTCACCGTCCAATGGCAAAAGCCAATACAAAGGAGGGGGCGTTATGCCAAAAAGATTTTTTCTTAGTATGAGCAGAAGCCTCCCACCCACCCGTATTCGAGACACCCACATTCGATGGAGATTTCAGGAATGACGTTGCTGTACTTCTCACTTTTGTTCGTGTGTTTCTTTTTTCATTCTTTTTCATTCGGCTATGCTGTCCTGAATAAGCTCTCAGCGGCAGCGAGGGGTAGGGAAACGTTGGTAGGGAAACGTTGGGGCTATCAGTAGGTGACGTGTTTGGAGATGTCGTTGTTGCTGTTTGTATGCTTGTGGTTCTCTTGCGGGAAAGCTGGTGTGCCTGTTAAACGTAAGGCGCTTCTGTGCGCATTTGGCTCTTTGTGCCACTTATTTATAGATCGTGGTGAAATATCGCTTTATGCGGAACTCAATTTTCAAATGCATTTTTCTCAGTACTGCTTGAAACGACATAAGCCCCCTTTTCGGATCTAGAGGCTCGAATGATAAAATCCATTACCAGTCACTAGCTATGCTACTCTATTAGTCCTATGATGTGCTAAACGGCTTGAATACAAAGGCAAGTATTTCTCTTCAGGCTTTTCCCGTTGCAGCTCCCTCAAACTATCTTTTCTTTCCCATTGGGCACAATAATGCTGTGTGTTTGAATCCACTGTGTATTTTACTGTTGATCTACAGGTTGCCATGCCAATGCCCTGTAAGGTTGTGTTTCAAGCCGGAGACTATTGAACACTCACCATCTTAACTGCAGCTACCAGCTGCCCTGCATACAGTGAAGCTACTTGGATGACCACATCTTCATGCAATGCTGCTGCTGTTGCTGGGAAAGTAACCGCGGGTAGATTCCGACATATTGTTCATTCAACCTATCCAGTACATTACAAACTCACTCCAGTTGCACATACTCTTTTTCAACAGTACATGTACTCTGTAGCAATTCTGTCACCGCCTCGCATCTTTGTTCCATGCAATCAGTTTATGCACTCATTGTAGTCAATGTAGTCAATGTACGCTAACTTGATGAACTGCCTGATTTCGAAGCATTGTGCCTTTGATTGTCGTTTTTGTTCGTTTTGTCCTGGTTATCTATTCAGCTCAGTTCTCAATTCTGCATAAACTGTTTCTATACAGTCATCCTGTACTGTGATATATATTTTCATAGTTGTACATGGAGCTGGCAGCTAGCAC